>NC_044041.1:11954866-12254866 GCF_901765095.1 Microcaecilia unicolor | reverse complement strand
CCACGTTCTCTGGCAACGAATTCCAGAGTTTAATTATATGTTGGGTGAAGAAACATTTTCTCCGATTTGTTTTAAATTTGCTACACTGAAGTTTCATCGCATGCCCCCTAGTCCTAGTATTTTTGGAAAGCGTGAACAGAAGCTTCACATCCACCTGTTCCACTCCACTCATTATTTTATATACCTCTATCATGTCTCCCCTGAGCCTCAACAATCCCAAACACTTAGCACTAGACCAAACCTCCATTCTGACCCCTTCCAAAGCATGAGCCTCTCCCAACACCCCCAAGAACATTGCCCTCTACAACCCTCTCCTGATCCCCCCTCCTGATGTGCCTCTTTCCTCCTACAGCCCCCCCCCCCCCCACCCTCTTTTAGGCATCTCAAGGTCTACCTTAGATTCCCTAATGGTCTAGGAGTAGGTTAGGTAGGTAGGAGTGAACCCTAATCGCTCCTAACCATGCCACCTCCAGCTGCAAAATGGCTGCTACAACCTCTAGCAGGATGGGGGGGGGGGAGGGAGTTATGGGGACCTGATAGATCCCCTAATGTGGGTCCTGGATGATATTAAGCTGGGACCTGCATAAGTTCTGGTAGCCAGAACATGTCCAGTCATTCAGGATATTCATTGCTGATGCCTGGACATGGCCTTATAACTGAATCTCTGGTCTAATTTAGGCAGCCAGGGCCAGTAAAAGCAACTGCTGACCACCGCCAGTCGAGTATTGAACAGTTTGAGAAACATGGCAACCACACTACTGTCTGCTGATGAAATCTAGACTCTTCTGTATGTCCCTGTAATAAATTCAGACACTGGTAGAACCACACCCTACTGTCTGGACCATGTTAACTGGGACTAGGAAAACCAGTAGTATTTTTATTTCATCATTACACCCTCTGCAAAAGTCACCATAAATCAGCCTCTCTACTTGCAATGTAGCCCTGCATCTCCCAGACCAATTGAAAACAGATTTTTAGATTGTCCCCTGTTATTGGTGGGTGACCACTATAACTGGATATAATTTAGAAGGAGACAACAGTTCAGGCAGAATAATCACAAGCCTGCTGCATGCAGCCAGTGCAAGCCAGGTTCATGTGACTTCCTTCTGCAAGAAAATGCAAATACCAGGACATTTGCCCAGAGCTATGACTGTGACAGTCCATTCTAAGTGCTTCCCCAGGTGAGCACGTAGGGGTGTGGTTTTAAATTTCTCCAGGGTTACAAAGGAGCTCATTTTCAATGCATTTGGACTTACAAAATTTCATAGGTTACCATGCAACTTCGTAAGTCTAAGTGCTTTGAAAATACAGCGCATAGTAACATAGCAGATGACAGCAGATAAAACCTGTACGGTCCATCCAGTCTGCCCAACAAGATAAACTCATAGCATACGGTATACGCGATACTACATATGCAGACTTGATCTTGAATTGTCCTTGCCATTTTGGGGGCGCAGACCGTAGAAGTCTGCCTTGGAGCAGCCGTCCGTCTTACTTCACAGCCGGCTCGTTGGACGACCGGCGGGGAGACCGTTTGTGCCGCGGCTGCAGTGGAGGGTGTCAGGAGGGCCTGTGCCGCTTGCCAGATGGCTTTGCTGCTGGACCGGGGGGGGGGAGTCGTCCTCTGTGCTGTCGGCTGCTTTGTCTGGTGTGTGCTGCAAGTTGCTGGGGCCCTGTTTCCTCCTGGCCCACCTTCGCTGCCTTCGTGTCCTGCTGGTGGGATCAGCTTGCTGGTCAGCTGTTTTCGACAAAGATCGCGAGTGGCCGCTTGTAGAGTCCTGCTTACCTACCTTCCTGTGTCTCAGCGAGTCAAGACTTAATTTTGGACTCCTTAATTTTTATTCTTTTTCTCTCTTCTCTCTGCCTACTTTTCTGCTTACTTATTCCAGTCTAATGTAAGCCACTTTGAGCCCGCATTCTGTGGGAAAAGGTGGGGTAAAAATGCACTAAATAAATAAGTAAGTCTGCCCAGCACTGGCCTGTCGTCGAAACTCCACTCCAGCGGATGGAACCCCTGTGCTTGCAGGCAACACCCTTCTTTGGCATAATACACTCGCCAGCTGGGGGGGAAAAGTCACTCTGGGGCCCTTTACAAAGGCGCACTGAAAGATGGCCTGCGGTAGTGTAGACGTGTATTTTTCAGCGCACCTGTAGAAAATGGCTTTTTAAACTTTTTTGCCAAAAATGAACGTGCGGGTAAGGTCTCATGCGGTAACCGAGCGGTCATGGTCTACGTGCGCAAAATGCCGATTACCGCCCATGCGCCAGAAAATGAAAATATTTTCTGGCATGCCTCGCAGACACGTGTCAAAAATGAAATTACCGCAAGGGCCACGCGGTAGCCGGGCGGTAACTCAAAATTGATGTGCGTTCTAGAGAGCTCTCCAAAGCGCCTGCGATGTGCAGGTCGCATCTACTCAGTGTGTGGTTTCCAACCACTTCGGGGATATCCTCTGATTTACCGTGTGCTGACAAGAGAATCTAATGCTCAGGATGTCTCTTCCTCCTTAGAGAATAGAACCATCACTGTCTAAACACATCTCAGGGAAGAATGAACAAAGACATCCTTAGGTTACTAATCTCTTCCCACAGCACTAGACTGGCAAAAGCAAAAAGAGACTATGAAATGGCCCAAAACAGTACATTCATAGCCAGGGGTGTTTAGACACGCCTAACAGGTGCTTATAGTTAGAGACGGACAAAGTGGCTCCTGTTAAATCCAAAGAAACCCATAAGCATGGGGGGAGGGAAGTGCTGGTTCACAAATTCTGCCCCCCTCCTGCAAACAAAATCACAAACTACGCACAATATTTTAAAATTCTACAACATTCTGCCTGTTTTATTTGTCCACATAACACAAAATAATTACTGGTTTTGGTTGTTACTAATTTAAAAATGGATTACTCAAAATCCAGAATTTAAAAATGAATTATGCACAATTCCCTCATTACAAGTCTTGCTCCATCTCTCCCATTTTGACTTCCTTAAGCTCAACCAGTCTCTCTCTTCCATACACCACACCCAGCTCTCTTGTGCTCTGTCACACCCCCCCCCCCCCATATTTTTTTTTTGTTACATTTGTACCCTGTGCTTTCCCACTCATGGCAGGCTCAATGCAGCTTACATGGGGCAATGGAGGGTTAAGTGACTTTCCCAGAGTCACAAGGAGCTGCCTGTGCCTGAAGTGGGAATCAAACTCAGTTCCTCAGGACCAAAGTCCACCACCCTAACCACTAGGCCACTCCTCCACTCTCTCTCCAGCCTAGCTTTTGCTATCCTCCTCCTCCCCTCCCCCCCCCCATTCTCTTATTTTCCACAGCCCCTGCGAGATCACCAGTTTGCTGGATTTGTCTGCACCCTTTACCCCCACTTTGCTCTCCAGGCTCACTCTCTCTTCCTGCCCACCCCAGCCTGTTCTCTAAGGATATAACCAGCCCCCCCTCCCACCACCACCCCACTGCCTGCCTGCCTTGCTTTCTTATTCCAGCCACATAGGCTGATGCTGCTACTGAAGCCTCGCTATTTGTCACCCATGTGACCGATGCTGCCTCCTTTCACACAGGACCCAGCATTTAATTTTTTGCTTTCTCCTTGCTGCCAGTGCTGCTCGCTCCTGTGTCACATTCTTCATGGGGGGGGGGGGAGGAGGGGACGACTTCTGCACAAAATCTGCTACTCTGGGAGCCAATGCAGAAAGCTTAGCCATGTGTTTACCACGTGGGTGGGTGTGCGTGCTATGCACAGAATGCAGAGGGGGTTGAGCATGCAAGTTAGCTCGCATGGAAGACATGGCCACCTGCTGTATTAAAATGTATGGTAATGAGCTCATGTAAGCATTCTGTGCAATGCAGAGAGCTTTAGATGCATTCACAATGCAAGAATGTTTGTGGACAGGTCCAAGGCAGTGTAGCACGGTTTGCGGAGAGGATCTCATGCTTTTTGAGATTTAAACTGCCCATTTTTGTCTTCGTTTGCAACCAGAAGAAAGAGCCTGCACGTTTCCAAGGCAGACGAGAGAAAACAGACAAGTGCCTCCATGGATTCTTCATTTTCTTAATGATCTTCATCTGCAGATTCCTTCTCCTAGGGTTGCAATGCTTGAAGCTAGTAGAGGTCGTGCATTTTTTGCACTGCACCATCGCTATGGAATGCTCTTCCTTCCAGTGCTCGGCTTGAACTTTCATATCCCAAGTTTCGCATTGCATTGGAAACATATTTGTTTCAGAAAGCATTTGGAGATGCAACGACGAACGATGAAGACGTGGTGTGAATTCACTGACCTGACTGGATTGGATGGGTAAATTTAATTTGACTCTATGTCCTGGGGTTTTGTTTTCTCTTTATTTATTTATTTATTTATTTTATTTATTTGTTGCATTTGTATCCCACATTTTCCCACCTATTTGCACGCTCAATGTAGCTTACAATTTTTCCGTCATGACTTATGCCATTTCAGAATACAGATACAATTGGTAATACATATAGAACATGGATGATACAATGAACAGTCAGGTAACACATATTTAACATGGATTACATACAATTGGTATCACATATTGAACGTGGATTACATAATGAAATTAGACAATACGATATAGGGAGAAAATTATCCGATTATTAAATAAATGATGGTGAATTACGGTTCCAATTATGAGTCATTATGGTATGTCATATTAAAGAGATATGTCTTCAGTGCCTTACGGAAATTAATTAGGTTGTGAATTATTTTCAGGTCAAGTGGTAAAGTGTTCCACATTTGCGAACTCAAGTATGAAAAGCTGGATGCATGTATTAATCTATATTTTAGACCTTTACAACTGGGAAAGTGAAGATTTATTGTCATCTGTTGACTTTTTACTCATCTAGGGCTTCCCTTACCAAACCGAACTAGCAATTCCCACAAGGTAATACAGACGAAGCATATTCAAGTGAATGGGCTTTGTCGACTTTGCCGTGCCAGGAATCACTAGTGTGGTTTGATAAAAGAGGCCCTTAATCATTGACATTCTTTTCCTTGATGTGATTTTCTTGTAACTCTCAGGAAGGACAGTATATGAGATTTTCAGTAAACCATAAATCATAAACCAAAAGGAAGAGCCCACCATTGGTGCCTGTTCTTTTGCTCCTAAATATGAGCCTCACAAAACTTTCCTGTGCAAGAAATATTTGCAAGGTTCATATTTAGGAGTAAAAGAACAGGTGCCAATGGACAGTGGCGTAGCAAGGGCGGGGCAGTGGGGGCGGTCAACGGGTGGGGGGGTGCATCCGTCCACCCCCCAGCGCAGCGCCTCCCCCCCGACACTGTCCCCACCTGCCTACGAGCTCCATCCATCTGCAGCGCTGCTGTAATGAAGAAATCGCTTCGTCGGCCCTTCCCTCACTCACTGTGTCCCGCCCTTGAGGAAATAGGAAGTTACATCAGAGGGCGGGACACAGTGAGTGAGGGAAGGGCCGACGAAGCGATTTCTTCTTTGGTCCACGCCGGTGGGGGGTGTCGTGTTGGTCTGCACCGGGGGGGGGGGGTGGGGGGTGCAGCAGCGATCCGCCCCGGGTGGCAGCCGCCCCCGCGACGCCACTGCCAATGGATATACGCACAAGAAACCACACTTACTGCAAAATCTTTGATCACATGCATCTGGCATGCTTTCTCCATTATGGGCTGCAAATTTTCCATGCATAAAATTTGAATTAATGTAGCTTTCAGATAGCCAGGTGCTCTGACATCCACACACATCTCTACGATGAACCTTTCTGCATCACTCCCTAGAAATGAAGCCCTGGATTTTGTTTCTGCATATTAGAAACTGGTGAGGAGGCTACAGGCAGGGATAAGAACATAAGAATAAACATACTGAGTCAGACCAATGGTCCATCTAGTCCAGTATCCTGCTTCCAACAGTGGCCAATCCAGGTCACAAGTACCTGGCAGGAACCCAAATAGTGGCAACATTCCATGTAGAACCCCAAAGAAAAGCAAGATTCCAGAATCCTAAAGAGTAACAAGATTCTGGAACCCCAAATAGTAGCAACATTCCATGCTACCGATCCCAGGGAAAGCGGTGGCTTCCCCATGTCTATCTCAATAACAGGCTATGCACTTTTCCTCCAAGAACTTGTCCAAACCTTTTTTAAACCCAGATACGCTAACTGCTGTTACCGCATTCTCCGACAACGAGTTCCACAGCTTAACTATTTCTTGAGTGAAAAAGTATTTCCTGCTCTTTGTTTTAAAAGTATTTCCATGTAATTTCATTCAGTGTCCCCTGGTCTTTGTACTTTTTGAAAGAGTAAAAAATCGTTTCACTTCTACACCTCAATCATATCTCCCCTCAGCTGCCTCTTTTCCAAGCCGAAGAGCCCTAACCTGTTTAGCCTTTCCTCTTATGAGAGGAATTCTATCCCCTTTGTCATTTTGGTTGCTCTTCTTTGAACCTTTTCTAATTCCACTATATCTTTTTTGAGATACGGCAGAAAGCAGGTTCCTCTGGTTCAGCCGAAGGGTATCAGGGGTTGCACCAGTTCTTCAAGGGCTGACTGCATTCCACTCGCCCTGTCCTTCCTAACAACATTGCTTTCCCAGTCCTGTCATGCTCCCCTGTCCCCCCCCCCCCCCTCCGTCAGTTAAGCGATGAGATGTGAACCTTTGAAAGAGAAATCAGGCAGCTGAGCAGTTACCTCACCACTGCCAGTCTTTAGAGCCAGCAAAGACTCTGAAAATTGCTTTTATTATCCATTCCAATTTTTGTTTCCTGCATCCTGAAGCTTGCAGCTGGCTGGTGTTAAGAGTGCAGCCAGCATTAGAATGGGAAGGGACTCCTTACACAGCTCAGTGGTTGCCCAACAGGATGGGATGTCCTTCCTTCAGCTCACCAGGGAAAGCCTGAAAGCAGATGTCTGAAATCAAAGCCCAGGTCATAGCATGAAGCACATGGCTGGACTGCACAGGTGCAGCTTTAACAACCTCTAATTTTCCGTGGACCAGATGTTGCAATCTGGGGTGGTGAGACCTAGGACTGTAGCCCAGTGGCGTACCAAGGGGGGGGGGGCGGTCCACCCCGGGTGCACGCCACTGGGGGGGTGCCGCGCACCTGTCGGCTCTTCGTTTTCATGCTCCCTCTGCCCCGGAACAGGTTAAGATTTTTTAAGAGTATAGTGCAGAGTAAGGGAAAGGGAAATGGGACTTGACATACTGCCTTTCTGTGGTTTTTGCAACTATATTCAAAGCGGTTTACATATATTCAGGTACTTATTTTGTACCAGGGGCAATGGAGGGTTCAGTGAGTTGCCCAGAGTCACAAGGAGCTGCAGTGGGAATCGAACTCAGTTCCCCAGGATCAAAGTCTACTGCACTAACCACTAGGCTACTCCTTCACTCATTCCACCAATAAGAGCCAACCTCATCAGTGATGTCACAATGGCTTGATTGCCCAATACACTTCTGATATTGTGATGTCATAAGGGAAAGGGAAATGGGACTTGATATACTGCCTTTCTGAGGTTTTTGCAACTACTTTCAAAGCAGTTTACATATATTCAGGTACTTATTTTGTACCTGGGGCAATGGAGGGTTAAGTGACTTGCCCACAGTCACAAGAAGCTGCAGTGGGAATTGAACCCAGTTCCCCAGAATCAGAGTCCGCTGCGCTAACCACTAGGCTGCTCCTCCACTGGCAACATGCCCTGTAGAAGCCTGCCCTTGCAGATCAGCAGATCAGCAACACGGCCACACAGGCTTCTGTTTCTGGGAGTCTGACATCCTGCACATATGTGCAGGACCTCAGACTCACAGAAGCCTGTGCGGCCACGTTGCTGATTTGCAAGGGCAGGCATGGAATGTTGCTAGTGGAATAGCAACATTCCATGTAGAATCTCAAATAGGGAAAGGGAAACGGGACTTGATATACCGCCTTTCTGAGGTTTTTGCAACTACATTCAAAGAGGTTTACGTATATTCAGGTACTTATTTTGTACCAGGGGCAATGGAGGGTTAAGTGACTTGCCCAGAATCACAAGGAGCTGCAGTGGGAATCAAACTTAGTTCCCCAGGATTAAAGTCCACTGCACTAACTACTAGGCTACTCCTCCAGGTGGATTCCTGTAATGCCTTATGTCTGGTGATGGGAGTTTCTAAATATTCACCTATTACAGCCGTGCTGAAACAACTGCACAGGTTGCCACTAGAAAGTAGGGTGGAATTCAGAGTTTTGTCATTGATTCATCAGGCAGACAATTAAGATCAGAGACAACTTTGAAGCTGTCCATTCAGGGTGTGGACAACTGCTTTCTTGGTGGCAGAGCAAACTTGTGCTGCATGCACTGCCAGGAATCTTACGATTGCGTTGAGGTCCTGCACAGTTTATAAAACTTTTGAAAACTCAATTATTGCCAGTGTTTGATTGTGAGTAAGGGATGTGGTTTGGCAGCAAGAAATATTATACAAAGCAGGAGGGAGTGTGGGGTTTTTGTGTGTTGTATTTTATTGTGTATGTTTTGTACTGGAATTCGCCTGGGTTTTAGACATAATATAATAGCTAAACTAAAAAAAATCCGTACTATAGAAAGACGGAGACATCATATACAAGAGGTTCACAAAGTTATAACCGGAGGCAGAGATTGGAAAATAAACATGTAGGAATAAATTCTCCAAATGAGCGCTAAACACTATCCTATAAACGGCACTCTGAGTTGGGTGTCATTTATAGACTAGCGCTTAAAGCTGGGATTCACACCAACTGAGAACGGGTGTAAATCTTTGTGCTTAAATTAGGCACAGATCTGCCTTATTCTACTCTTTCCAAAAATATTAGGACTAGGGGGCATGCGATGAAGCTACAAAGTAGTACATTTAAAACAAATCAGAGAAAATGTTTCTTCACCCAACGTGTAATTAAACTCTGGAATTCGTTGCCAGAGACTGTGGTAAAGGCGGTTAGCTTAGCAGGGTTAAAAAAAGGTCTAGATGGCTTCCTGAAGGAAAAGTCCATAGACCATTATTAAATTGATTTGGGAAAAATCCACTGCTTATTTCTGGGATAAGCAGCTTAAAATGCATTGAACATGTTCGGGATCTTGCCAGGTATTTGTGACCTGGATTGGCCACTGTTGGAAACAGGAAGCTGGGCTTGATGGACCTTTGGTCTGTCCCTGTGTGGAATACTTATGCACTTAAATTCTAGGAATAACCCTGACTCCCCATGCCCATGGCCACATCCCCTTTTTGGATAAAGATGGTGTATAAATACATATTCTATTCTATTCTAAATATTTGCCTGGTGATACCATCCCCATCATCACCTCCAGCCTCTGGTTCTGACTGAGTGCGCGCACAAGAGCCACTCTTGTGCGTATGCACCAGGCTCGTTCCTCCCACTTAACTTCCCAATGCTCAACGCTAACAGCGCATATATAATTTGCATACTATTAATGTTGACCATTGGGAAGTTTTCTTTCTGCGCTGTTCCTTACAGCGCCAGAGTTCTGAGCATCGGCCTACCGATGAGCTACCGTGCTACATGCAGAGCGAACACACGATGAGGTGCTGGAGCGTGTGGCCCTTGAAGGGCCACTACTTCAGCAATTGACCGAGGATTTCAGCCTGGCTTTACTAAGTCACTCGTTGCTCTATCAGTGGACTCAGGGTCTCCCTGTGTCTAACACAGTTCGGAAGATCCTAAATACAGCAGTACACATGCAGTTTTTGTTATTTCTGAGTTTTAAAACAAAATCACATAAAACCCATTTCATTCCTGCACCTTTTTCATCATTTTAGTTTCTGCTCACCATAATAATAAAAAGTATAAAACCTAATTATCAAATGCCTCCTCAGAATACGAGTAAAAACATAGAAACCCTTGTAGAAGTGTGGGAATGGGGAAGCAAAGAGCAAAATTGCCTCACTCTCCCATCTCCACCTTACAGCATCTCCCCACTCACCATTGCTAACTCCTCCCCACATTGCCCCCTCTCAGGTCTCCGCCCTTCCCCTTCCACATCACCCTTCCAGCTCTTAGCCCTTCCCCCTTCCTCCTTCCCTCCTCACATTGCCCCCTCAGGTCTCAGCCCTTCCCTCCTCACATTGCTCCCTCTCAGGTCTCCGCCCTTCCCTTTCCACATCACCCTTCCAGCTCTTAGCCCTTCCCCCTTCCTCCTTCCCTCCTCACATTGCCCCCTCAGGTCTCAGCCCTTCCCTCCTCACATTGCTCCCTCTCAGGTCTCCGCCCTTCCCCTTCCACATCACCCTTCCAGCTCTTAGCCCTTCCCCCTTCCTCCTTCCCTCCTCACATTGTCCCCTCAGGTCTCAGCCCTTCCCTGCTCACATTGCTCCCTCTCCACTCTCAGCCTTTCCACTTCCCCTTCCCGACTCACATCACCATCTCCAGATCTCAGCCCTTCCACTTCCCTTCTCACATTGCCCCCTCGGAGCTGTCAGCTGTGTGCTGCATGGCCCAGGGAGCCTCTTCTAAATAAGTAATACCAATGATAACATATTAGCAGGAAAATTGTGCAAAGCAGTTTTAATAACCTGCAGAATCCTTAACCTGTAGGAAAGCAAAACAAGAAAAGCTCTTTGCAGATGACGGCGACTAACAGCAACGGCCATGTCCACCCATTTCTCTACTGGGGCATCAAGACTTGCCCTGTGGTTTATAACGCAAACCACTCCCCACTGGTCAGGGGTTGCTTTCATTCTTCAAACCCTCTCGCAGGCTAGGAAGAAACAGTCTATTCCTCTAGCCTAGTGGTTCTCAACCTGGTCCTCAAGACTCACAGGATATCCACAATGAATATGCATGAGCTAGATGTGCTTGCACCTCCTCCATTGGATTCAAATCTAGCTCATGCATATTCATTGTGGATATCCTGAAAACCTGACTTGCCCCTCTGTTCAGGGAAGCTGTACGTACCTGTTGTCTTCCAAATGAAAAGAAAACACAAACTTGCCTGGCTCGTTGTGTCCTGAGGACTGGGTTGAGAATCCCTGCATGAGCCGCCCTTTACGCACACCGGAAGTGGCCTGCCTCCACATCTTTTAACTCCCAGAGTTCCCTGGGCCAGATCCAGTTAGTTGTCCTACACCAGTCCTTCCCTGGAAGCACCTTAGCCAGTCAGGTTTTCAGGATATCCACACTGAATATTCATGAGAGAGATTTGCATGCAGCAGAGGCAGTGCATGCAAACGTCTCTCATGAATATTCATTGTGGATATCCCAAAAAACTGACTGGATGAGGTGCCTTCAGGACCAGGTTTGGGAACCGCTGTTCTACACCCTCCAATGATTTCCAGGCGCACTTTGGCAGCTGCGCGCTCAGTACAGTAGATTGAATTGCCGTGAAGCGACAGGAATGCTGCCGTCCCTACCTTCTTCGCAGTAGATCCCTGAGAATCCGGGACAGCACTTCCACTCCAGCGTTGTCACAGTTTTATAGGTCACTTTGTAGGTTGGTCTGACAATGGTTCGGTAGCTGTAAGAGAAAAGCCCACAAGATTACATTTGATAGCTTATTCCTTCATGATGTGAATTCATACTGGTACCAGTGGTGGGAGGCAGGGCTTGTGGTTGGGAGGTGGGGATAGTGCTGGGCGGACTTATACGGTCTGTGCCAGAGCCGGTGGTGGGTGGCGGGGCGGGTGGTTGGGAGGTGGGGATAGTGCTGGGCAGACTTATACGGTCTGTGCCCTGAAGAGGACAGGTACAAATCAAGGTAAGGTATACACAAAAAATGGCACATGTGAGTTTATCTTGTTGGGCAGACTGGGTGGACCGTGCAGGTCTTTTTCTGCCGTCATCATCTACTATGTGTTAGTTCTGGTGCCAAACACAAAGCAGAAACAAGGAACCTGAGAAGTCGGTGGCATTGACAGATTTTTCAGGACAGGATGGATCCTCTGGCATCGGATTATCCAATAGGCACAAGCCTAGGGGTGTCCATAGGTTGACTGCTATATAGGCAGCATTACTGAAAGCAAAAGGAATAGCTAACGCAGTCCATTTGGTCCATTCTCTACTCGCCTATTACATGTTTGGCTACTGCTCGAGTAAGTCCTGACCCCTCTTGGCCAACGCGTGGTAGAAGTGCGTCTATATGGTCATCATATTATGTCTCATGGCTGCATTGACCTCACAATCTTACTCCATGAGGAAAAGGTTCCCAAACCCTCAAGATGCCTCGGGGGAGGGGGTGTTGGAGGCAGCTGACCTTCAGTCAGGGACCAGCGTGGAGTAAACCAGGGCTGAAAGAATATTGAAATTATGCTTGGCTGGGACACGCTTCAAGAAAACGTGAAGCCACTCAGAATTCAGGCAAGATGGAGGATAAACTCCCCTTCCATCCCTGCAGAGAATTCTTTCTGGATATGGGTCAAGTATGTTTGTAGGGTGAGGAAGCTAAGGTTACACTAAGCACTCTTCATAAGGGTAAAAAAGAACATTTTAAATAGGAAAAACGTAGGAATACAGGTGGGAGACTATGAAAGTGTATTGCAACAGTACGAAAACTTGGCCTCGGGGACCCTGGTAGGTGGGGGGTTGGGGGTGGGGGTGGGGAGGGAAAACTGAAAACAACAGGAGGCAACTCTTGGGACTCCTGCTCTTATTGTTACATAAGTACATAAGTAATGCCACACTGGGAAAAGACCAAGGGGTCCATCGAGCCCAGCATCCTGTCCACGACAGCGGCCAATCCAGGCCAAGGGCACCTGGCGAGCTTCCCGAACGTACAAACATTCTATACATGTTATTCCCGGAATTGTGGATTTTTCCCAAGTCCATTTAGTAGTGGTTTATGGACTTGTCCTTTAGGAAACAGTCTAACCCCTTTTTAAACTCTGCCAAACTAACCGCCTTTACCACGTTCTCCGGCAACGAATTCCAGAGTTTAATTATGCATTGGGTGAAGAAACATTTTCTCCGATTTGTTTTAAATTTACTACACAGTAGTTTCATCGCATGCCCCCTAGTTCTAGTATTTTTGGAAAGTGTGAACAGACGCTTCACATCCACCTGTTCCACTCCACTCATTATTTTATATACCTCTATCATGTCATAAGTACATAAGTAATGCCACACTGGGAAAGACCAAGGGTCCATCGAGCCCAGCATCCTGGCCACGACAGCGGCCAATCTAGGTCAAGGGCACCTGGCAAGCTTCCCAAACGTACAAACATTCTATACATGTTATTCCTGGAATTGTGGATTTTTCCCATGTCCATTTAGTAGTGGTTTATGGACTTGTCCTTTAGGAAACCGTCTAACCCCTTTTTAAACTCTGCCAAGCTAACCGCCTTCACCATGTTCTCCGGCAACGAATTCCAGAGTTTAATTACGCGTTGGGTGAAGAAAAATTTCCTACGATTTGTTTTAAATTGACTACACTGTAGTTTCATCACATGCCCCCTAGTCCTAGTATTTTTGGAAAGCGTGAACAGACGCTTCACATCCACCTGTTCCACTCCACTCATTATTTTATATACCTCTATCATGTCTCCCCTCAGCCATCTCGTCTCCAAGCTGCAAAGCCCTAGCCTCCTTAGTCTTACTAATGTTGTGTAGTATTAATTTTCTCTTGAATTGTAAAGTGTTTGAATGCCCAATGTTTATGATTTTATTTTGGCTTCATATGTTGTAACTTTTTCCTGTTTGCTGATAAAGTAAGTTAAAAAAAATAAAAAAATGAGAAGAAGATGAATAAATAGCTGCACAGAGACATAATTGATATGGTAGATGGAGGATGAACGGACAGACAGTACTCACCTGCCTCCAGTGCAGCTCATTGGCCAGCGGCAGTTCTGGTACACTCTCTGAAGATAGGTGCCGTTTTGGACATGGCAGGACGTGGTCCTCGTCACTGTGTATGAACACCAGTTCCTGAAAGAGGTCAGAGTACACCATTTATTTGTATTTTCTACTTCCACTTATGTATTTAAAAAAAAAAAAAATTCTATTCCCCACAATCCTACAACTCTTAGTGGATCACAATGTTACATACATGATAAAAAGAAGCATAAAAACATACAGACTTTCAATATGACAAATGGACTCTTACACAGCACAAAAAAGTCAGTCAGTAGCCTTCAACGTATTAAAACAATCATAGTAACATAACATAGTAGATGACGGCAGAAAAAGACCTGCATGGTCCATCCAGTCTGCCCAACAAGATAAACTCATATGTGTATACCTTACCTTGATTTGTACCTGCCTTTTTCAGGGCACAGAACGTATAAGTCTGCCCAGCAGTATTTCCCGCCTCCCATCACTGGCTCTGGCACAGACCGTATAAGTCTGCCCTCCACTATCCTCGCCTCCCAACCACCAACCTCTCTTCCCCCACCTGCTCCGCCACCCAATTTTGGCTAAGCTTCTGAGGATCCATTCCTACTGCACAGGATTCCTTTATGCCTATCCCACGCATGTTTGAATTCTGTTACCATTTTCATCTCCACCACCTCCCGCGGGAGGGCATTCTAAGCATCCACCACCCTCTCCGTGAAAAAATACTTCCTGACATCTTTTTTGAGTCTGCCCCCTTCAATCTCATTTCATGTCGTCTCGTTCTACCGCCTTCCAATCATCATTAACCATCAGAAAAAGCTTGCATACAAAGGAATGCTTTCAAATGTTTATGAAATTGAAGTAGCTAAGTCATACTGCGTAACTCAAAAGGTAAAAAATTCCTGTTAGTGACATTTGCTTTGGAGTTAGATAGAGATGCAGTACTCAGGCTGTCCCTGAGACATCTGAATTCTACATTTTTGGGTTCAAAAGTAAGGGTTTTCCCGGATTTATCCAGGGAAACCCAAAAGAGACGTAACGTATTTCTTTCATTGCATCCTAGGGTAGTGGCCTTGGGTGCAAACTTTCAGTTGAAATTTCCTTGTGTTTGCAGGATACTGCATCAAACGAAACAATATCAGTTTTTTGAACCCAAACAGCTTGAGGATTCTCTAAAAAGCAAAGAGGGAGTAATTGTGAAAATTTAGTCCTGAATGTAACACTGTATAGTAGCTTGGAGTAAGTCAACAGAACAAGACGCAGTCTTTGGTTTAACTTACTTGAGAATAAGCTTTGTTGTATTAGCTTATATCTAATTTCTTTTCTTGGATCAATTTTCCTAGAAGTTGTGGTCGATAATAGTTTGATAATATTTTTTTTATTTAATACTATTCATGATGAAGATTTTACATGTATTGTGTATTTTATTCAAGTTTGATTGAATATTGTAATGATAAAAATTTCAAAATAAAATAAAATTAAAAAAAGGTAAAAAATTCCACTGTTTAGCACCTTCCTTATAAAAAATAGATGACTGATATTCAGTCAGTCAATCTAGTTTGATAAAATGAGGAGACACCAAGCAACACTTTATCAGATGAACGCAAGGTTCGAGCAGGTCGATAGACTCTCAAAGAAATAGCAACAGAGACCGGAACAGAACCCCCCTCCAAGGGGGGCCCGGTGCTGGGGTCAGGCCGCCGGTGCTGCAGTTCCCGGTCTCACCTGCCTGCCTCCTCAGCTCCGGGCCCCCTGCATTCGAAGCGGCAGTCACAGATCGCCTCTCTTTAGGCCTTCCCTCCCTGTGTCTCGCCCTCGCGGAAACCGGAAGTTACATCAGACGAGGGCGGGACACAGGGAGGGAAGGCCAGAAGAGAAGTGATCTGTGACTGCCGCCTTGAATGCAGGGGGCCCGGAGCCATGGAGACAGGCAGGTGAGACCACGGACTACAGCGGCGGGGGGAGCGGGAAAATCATGATTTGAAAGCACAACACCCCTACGCGAAAAACTACACTGGCTCCCAATCAAAGAACGCATTGCCTTCAAAATCTGCACTATGGTTCACAAAAACATCTATGGCGAAGCACCGGGATACATGACAGACTTGATCGACCTACCAACCAAAAATACAACCGCATCATCTCGAAATTACCTAAACCTCAACTTTCCAAGCTGCAAAGGACTAAAATACAAATCTACTTACGCATCCAGTTTTTCCTACATCAGCACACAACTGTGGAACGCTCTACCAAAAGCCGTGAAAACCATGTACGATCACCTCCAATTCAGGAAAAAACTAAAAACTCACCTGTTTCAAAAGGCTCCCGACCCAACATAAATGCCTGAACTACGCGACACCACAACACTACAGTTCGTAATGACCACCAAACAATTCCTTCTGTATCTTGTTCTCCTTCATGTGGTTCCCACCACATGAACCTTTTCCTACCATAACTTAATCTAGTATTAGTTTACTCCGGAGTCTACCAACACCTCTCCGGCACCATGTAAGCCACACTGAGCCTGCAAACAGGTGGGAAAATGTGGGGTACAAATGTAACAAATAAATAAATTGTGTGCGGAGTAGATGCCACTGTGAGGGATACCATTTCAACCCAAATTCTTTGCAGGCTGTTTGGTTTCTCTACTGGACCAGCACAATCATTTTTCAAAGATGATGTTGGACATGACCTTGCAAGACCCTACCGACCTTCCATTCAGGCATCTGAAGGAGGTTCCCAAGTGGCTGCAAAATACAACTATCTTTGGAAAAGTTTTATATTGGTCCCAATAAAAGACCCCACAATCTGCAAAGAATCCAGTTTTCCTCCTGGACTAACAAACCTACCGAACTCTGAACTCCAAACTAAACATTAGGCAAATCTTTTCCTTTTTTTGTCAAAGGGCAACTGGGAAAAAAAACACCAATGACATGTTCCAATCAACTGTCACATGAAAGGATATAATCAGTGGCGTAGCTGGGGGGGGGGGGCGCCAGGGGAACGGTCGCTCCCCCAAACGGACTTCCGCCGCTGCTGGCGCCTATTTTTTACTCAATGTGTTGCGTTTAAAATGCGCGCCGGTGCCGGCGGAAGTCCACTCTCGCTCCTCCCGCGCCTTCAACCTGGCTCCGCTTCTGGATATAATGAAATGCATTTTACATAGCAACATAGTAAGTAACGGCAGATAAAGACCTGAACAATCCATCAGTTTGCCCAACAGCCACATTCATTATCAAGTCATGATTAAACCAACAACGAATGCGATATAAAATACTTGATCATTGTTTCTCTTTAGCATTTCTGGGACATAGACCGTAGAAGTCTACCCAGGCCTGTCCTTAGGTTCCAGATTACTGGGGTTTCCATCAAAGCTCCCTCCAGCCCATCCTAAACCGGACTGCCGTATATGGGACCCAGACCGTACACGCTTGCCCAGCACCGGCCTTCGTTCTACACAGCCAGAGTCACCATCTAAGTGCCATGCGACGTGCAAACACACATGCAACCCTTTAAGTTTTGATTTTTATACCATTCATTTTCTAATTAGAGATCCTCTGCGTCCAGAACTCTGCTGCACGTCTTATCTTCCGCCTGGACCGATATACTCACATCACCCCTCTCCTCAAGTCACTTCACTTGCTTCCGATCAAGTACCGCATACAGTTCAAGCTTCTCCTACTAACCTACAAATGCACTCGATCTGCAGCCCCTCCTTACCTCTCTACCCTCATCTCCCCTTACGTTCCTACCCGTAACCTCCGCTCTCAAGACAAATCCCTCCTCTCGGTACCCTTCTCCACCACCGCCAACTCCAGGCTCCGCCCTTTCTGCCTCGCCTCACCCCATACTTGGAATAAACTCCCTGAGCCCATACGCCAGGCCCCCTCCCTGCCCATCTTCAAATCTCTGCTTAAAGCCCACCTCTTCAATGTTGCCTTCGGCACCTCACCTCTACCCAAGAAATCTAGACTGCCCCAACTTGACATTTCGTCCTTTAGATTGTAAGCTCCTTTGAGCAGGGACTGTCCATCTTTGTTAATTTGTACAGCGCTGCACAACCCTGGTAGCGCTCTAGAAATGTTAAGTAGTAGTTCATCCCATGCCTTTTTGAATTCCGGCACCATTTTTTTCCACCTCTCGGGAGGGTATTCCAGGCATCAACTACCCTCTCCACAGTGGCGTTCCTAGGGGGGCGGACACCCGGGGCGGCGCCCGCCCCCCCCCCCCCCCCGGATGCAGCATCCCACCCGATGTAGCGTGGACCCCCCCCCGGTTGCAGCACCCCACCCCCGATGCAGCACGGAACCCCCCCGGGTGCACGCCGCTGGGGGGGGGGGGTGCCGCAGCGCACGCCTGCTCAGAGTTCCCTGACTTTGCGCGTTCGCTGGAGCTCCCTCTGACCTGGAAGTAACCTGTTCCAGGGCAGGGGGAGCTGCAGCGAACGCGCGAAGTCAGCGAACTCAGAGCAGGCGCGTGCCACGGCACCCCCCAGCAGCGTGCACCCGGGGTGGACCGCCCCCACCGCCCCCCCTCCCTTGGTACGCCACTGCCTCTCCATGAAAAAAAATTTTCTGACATTACTCCTAAGTCTACCACCCCACAACCTCAATTCATGTCCTCTAGTTTTACCGTTTTGCCTTCTCTGGAAAAGATTTGTTTGGATATTACTATGTTCTTTAAGCACTGCAGTGATTAGATGCAAAACATTCTCAATGCAGGCATCTCACCAATTCTTCAGAGCACTCGGTGTTAATTCAAAAATCCTGAGTAGGAGGCGAGGGAAACAGAAAAATGAGGGTTCAAAGTTATCACCCACAGAAGCACCTGACGATGAAACTTTGACTCAGTTTTTACCAAGATCAAATACTGTATCTTCTTCCAGCCAGAGAGGGGGGGGGGGGATGGGGAGGGAGGGGAGGTATTCCTTGGGGATGAGGCAGGGAGAGGCAATGCTCCTCTTTGAATATGGAGAACAGGTTAGAAAAGAAATTTGCATATTTACTTGTGAGCCAGCCAGGACCAATAAATCAAATTTCTGACATCACAATGTGGTCCTGAGGGTCACAACTTGTATTAAAGGAATGAGGACAACTGTGTTTACTCATGAGCGAATTTCAATTCTGTTCCAGTTCTTCTATACCACTTTTATATATTTTCAAATGGTTTACAATAAAACTTAAATATCCTATCCAAATATCCTATATAATAAAACTCACCCTCAACATTCTGAGGACATTGACGTCACTGTCAGTTCCTCCGGGCACTTCCTTCCGGTTCGAAGGGTTTGTGGTGGTGAAGCCACCGAAATCACTGTGTTGGGGCCCCGCCCTCGCGTCAAATGTGATGACGTCGAGGGCGGAGCAATGGCGTCAGTGACTTCACAACCAACAATTCAGCACATTGAAGGTGGCGTTGGCGTGCATTGACGAGGTCCGCAACAATGGCGGTCAGTGCCTTCAGAACGCCAAAGAGGTGAGCAGGAGGGGGGGGGTTCGGGACGAAAGCATTGCTAGCGCCCGTTTCATTTGCGCCTGAAACGGGCATGTTTTACTAGTAATATATAATTCATATCTTGGAACTTCAAAGCATGATTTCACAAGGTGAACAAATGGGTTTAGTCTGGAGTTAGCGGTGGAGGAGAAAGGTGCAGATCAGAGAGATTTACCCAGTGAACGGAGTTCCCGGGGAGGAATGTAGGGAGAGTTGAGAGTGGAGAGGTACTGAGGAGCTGTAGAGTGAATGCACTTATAGGTCAATAAGAGGAGTTTGAACTGTATGCGGAAATGGATAGGAAGCCAGTGAAGTGACTTGATGAGAGGGCTAATATGAGCATAACGAAAAATATGCATGATATACATTGCATATGCTGGCTGTCAAAAGCATCAGCATGCTAATTCAACTCATGCATAGTCATTGTGGATAACCTGAAATCCTGAATGGCTGTAGGGTCCGCAGGACAGATATTTTACATGGTACGTGATACTTTATACCCAAATTTGATTTGTCCTTGCCATTCTCAGGCCACAGACCATAAACGTCTGCCCAGCACTGTTCTTGTACTAAGCTCTGAACCTAAAGTCGAAACCCCTTAAAATTTACATTCCAGCCCACCCACATCTATTCAGTCACGATCAGGGCATAGACCATAGAAGTCTGCCCAGCACGGGTTTCGCTTCCAAATTACCAGCATTGCGACCTAGTCTCCGCTAAGATTCTGTGGATCCATTCCTTCTAAACAGGATTCTTTTGTGTTTATCCCATGCACGTTTGAATTCCTTTACCGTTTTCATCTCCACCACCTCCCACGGGAGGGCATTCCACATATCCACCACCCTCTCCATGAAAAAAATACTTCCTAACATTACTCCTGAGTCTGCCCCCCTTCAACCTCAATTCATGTCCTCTAGTTCTACTGCCTTCCCATCTCCGGAAAAGGTTTGTTTGCGGATTAATACCTTTCAAATATTTGAACGTCTGTATCATATCACCCCTGTTTCTCCTTTCCTCCAAGGTATACATGTTCAGGTCAGCAAGTCCTTTTCTCGTACGGTTTGCAATGCAAATCCCATACCATTTTTGTAGCCTTTCTTTGCACCCGCTTCCTTTTTACATCTTTAGGAAGATACGGCCTCCAAAACTGAACACAATATGGGAAGCCCTGCTCCAGGGCAAGACTGCTGTTCCCAGAGCCCTCATGCCCAGAAGCTCAAAACTCCGACACTTTTCCTAACAGCGAGAATAAAGGGAGAGCCTGACTACCCTGCCTTATTTTTAACAACCAATTAGAAAGTAAGAAGATATCTACCATTGTTGACGATGTACTAGGGTTATCTAAGGAGGAAAAGCCTTAAAAAAACGTTGGGACACTCCGTTCAGGGACGGACCCTGAAGCAGGAGACGAAACCTTGGCCAAAGTCGGGCCGTGGGCAGTGGTTAGAGTCTCAGCAGACTACTGGGTGACTGAAAAGATAAGTCTTTTTTCATACCTAATCTAACAGCTTCGTTGAAGAGTTAGTAGTAATGAAAGCAGGAGGTTTTTCAGCCGCTGATGAAAGTGTTGGCCTCCCTTAAGTTGATTATTATATTACCAACGGAGTGTCCCAACGTTTATTGGAGGCTTTTCCTCCTTAGACAACTCTAGTACATCGTCAATGGTAGAAATCTTGTACTTTCTGATTGGTTAGTAAACAAAGTGATACTCTACAAGCTTCAGATTGTTATTTAGATTTATTTTTAACAAGCCACAATGGTAAAGTGAATGCATCAGATAAACGTTGAAAACCAAGCTATTGGATCTCTTGTAGCTGTATGCTCTCTCAAATCCCAAGCCCGCTGGTGTTATCAATCATTTCCATTTCGCTTGTTATATTTTACTAATTTCAATGTATGAAATGGCCACATATGTAATGAGACGTGGGTAGTCTCTCGCACCCAAGACTGAATTGCGCGAAGGCAAAGTAACAAGGGGCAACATATAGTCAGGGGCGAGACCATGCAAAATCTGCAATATGAGAGCACAGAGTTTGAATACAATCAATTACTGCCGTGCAAACTCAGGGGTCCTTTTTACAAATGGCCTGCGGTAGTGTAGATGCATGTTTTGGGCACTGACAGAATCATTTTTCAGCACACCTGTAAAAAAAAATGCCTTTTTAACATTTTTGCCGAAAATGGACATGCAGCAAAATCAAAATTGGCGCATGTCCATTTTGGGTCTGAGGCCTTGCCGCCAACCATTGACCTAGCAGTAAAGTCTCATGCGGTCAGCACGCACATTCCTGAATCTCCACTATCCCAGTTGCAAAGGACTTAAATACAAATCAACATATGCATCTAGCTTGTCCTACGTAAGCACGCAAATATGGAACGCACTGCCAAATGTCATAAAAACAATGCACGACTTAACAAT
This sequence comes from Microcaecilia unicolor, assembly GCF_901765095.1. Taxonomy (NCBI): domain Eukaryota; kingdom Metazoa; phylum Chordata; class Amphibia; order Gymnophiona; family Siphonopidae; genus Microcaecilia; species Microcaecilia unicolor. The sequence goes on along the minus strand of NC_044041.1, from coordinate 12,233,182 downwards.
CTTCCGAAAACTACTGAAAACCAACCTGTTCAAAAAGGCATACCACAAAGATCCATCCTAAATACTATTATTTCTTATTATTTATTGCATTTGTACCCCACATTTTCCCACCTATTTGCAGGCTCAATGTGGCTTACAGAGTGTTGTTATGACATAGTCATGACAGGATCTAAGATACAATCGGTAGTATTCAGAAGATGTATGAGGGATTAGAGAGGTAAGTGATTATAGGGTGGTGTAGGAGGTGTATTTTTGATACTTGAATGAGTTGGGTGGTGATTTGTGTCATTAATTGTTCATTTTGTAGGCTTTGTTGAAGAGATGTGTCTTCAAGGATTTGCGAAAGTTAGTTAGATTGTCTATGGTTTTCAGGGCTGTGGGTAGTGCGTTCCATAGCTGTGTACTTCTGTATGAGAAGGTAGTGGCGTATGCCTGCTTATATTTGAGTCCTTTATAGCTGGGGAAGTTCAAATTGAGGAATTTGCGGGCTGATCTTTTGGCGTTTCTGGGCAGTAGGTCCACTAGGTTTACCATGTAGAGTGGGGCATTTGTATCCCACATTATCCCACCTATTTGCAGGCTCAATGTGGCTTACAGAGTGTTGTTATGACATAGTGATGACAGGATCTAAGAAACAATCGGTAGTATTCAGAAGATGTATGAGGGATTAGAGAGGTAAGTGATTATAGGGTGGTGTAGGAGGTGTATTTTTGATACTTGAATGAGTTGGGTGGTGATTTGTGTCATTAATTGTTCATTTTGTAGGCTTTGTTGAAGAGATGTGTCTTCAAGGATTTGTGAAAGTTAGTTAGATTGTCTATGGTTTTCAGGGCTGTGGGTAGTGCGTTCCATAGCTGTGTACTTCTGAATGAGAAGGTAGTGGCGTATGCCTGCTTATATTTGAGTCCTTTACAGCTGGGGAAATTCAAATTGAGGAATTTGCGGGCTGATCTTTTGGCGTTTCTGGGCGGTAGGTCCACTAGGTTTACCATGTAGAGTGGGGCATTTGTATCCCACATTATCCCACCTATTTGCAGGCTCAATGTGGCTTACAGAGTGTTGTTATGACATAGTCATGACAGGATCTAAGATACAATCAGTAGTATTCAGAAGATGTATGAGGGATTAGAGAGGTAAGTGATTATAGGGTGGTGTAAGAGGTGTATTTTAATCCTTGAGTGGGTTGGGTAGGATTAAGTCATTAAGGGTTCTTTTTGTAAGCTTTGTTGAAGAGATGTGTCTTCAAAGATTTGCAAAAGTTGGTTAGATTATCCATGGTTTTCAAGGTTGTGGGTAGTGCGTTCCATAGCTGTGTACTTCTGTATGAGAAGGTAGTGGCGTTTCTGGGCGGTAGGTCCACTAGGTTTACCATGTAGAGTGGGGCATTTGTATCCCACATTATCCCACCTATTTGCAGGCTCAATGTGGCTTACAGAGTGTTGTTATGACATAGTCATGACAGGATCTTAGATACAATCGGTAGTAAGCAGAAGATGTATAAGGGATTAGAGAAGGTGGTGTAAGAGGTGTATTTTGATACTTGGGTGGGTTGGGTGGTGATTTGTGTCATTAAGGGTTCTTTTTGTAGGCTTTGAGGCATATTTTCAAAGCACTTAGCCTTCCAAAGTTCCATAGGTTTCTATGGAACTTTGGAAGGCTAAGTGCTTTGAAAATATGCCTCTTTGTATACTATAAAATGAAACTCTACCAAAACTTGACAATACCGAACTTTTCTACACATGATTGCTTCAACCACTCTATCACTAATGAATGTTAACGCACTACCATTCTACTTCTCATGCTGAAATGAACTCTCTATATTTGATTGTTTAACTTACTTTATAAGTTTCTAACTTACTCTATAATCTACTCTATCATGTATGAACTTTGTATTTCTCACTCCGGAAATGGCGATCGCCACTACGGCATAATGTAAGCCACATTGAGCCTGCAAATAGGTGGGAAAATGTGGGATAGAAATGCAACAAATAACCGGGCAGTATTGATCTTACGTGTGTCAAATGTCACTTGGTATCGGATGTGTGCCAAATATGAAATTACTGCAAAAGCCATGCAGTAGCCAGATGACAAGTCCATTTTGGCTTAGTGAAAGGGCCCCCTAATGTTACTTTGGATTTCATAGGGCAACCGATTCTAACAATGGCCAAGATTAAGAAACAGGATTCATAACTCTGAATGGCACCAAGGGCTTGTTGGTTGTTCTTGAGTTCATATTTTCCATACTCTGGGTCTGAGACGAGTTCTGTTTCTTTGACCCTCTGCAATTCCACGCCTCAGAGACAACCTACAATCCAGTTTTTTTTAAATAGCAGGTTCTCTAACATAAATGCTGAATGGTCTTCACTACCATATCATTATGAGTTTGTCTTTCTAACCAACATGAAATATTACGTTGCAATCAGCAAAAAATGTACAAGTGGTTTATATGTTTTCAGTCTAGACTAAATGGTACAAAGTTTTCCATGCTGGTTAAGTTTCTGCTGGTCACTCATAATATGAACGTAGGGTATCCTTTATAAACATTTTGTGTCCAATGAAGCAATATATGAAATATAGAAGACACCTTTTCAGGTGCCAAACTCAACACTGCTTTGAAACAGTGAAGGAGGAGTTGACTTAATACTGGGGGTTCTCAAGCACCTACTGCCTTATATAGCAGATTGGTCCCTCCTGGTGCAGGGCATCGCAATTTTAAAAATGACTGCGCCAAACCAGGAGCAAGTGGGCATCGCTCCTGTCTCGTTTACAGTACAAACCTGGAGAGGTCCTGAGCAAGAGGTCGGGGGGGGGGGGGGGGGGAGGAGGGAGGGTTCCCATTAGACACCAGTGACTAAAAAGAATCCGATCAGGTCATGAGGGGAGGGGGAGGGAGGAGTGTTACTAGACACAAGGGAACGGAGAGAGGGGTAATAGGTAGGGGTGCCCTAGACCCCAAAGAATTTGTTTTTATAAAGTCAGAAAGGAGGGGTGGGAGGGTCGTTCGGGTCTGGGGAGCCCTGAGTGGGGGGCGCCAGTGAAGAAAGTTGACGGGGCAGGGAGGTCAGGTTGGGCTATGCCAGCCCAGGACTGGTGAAAAAAATTCTTGTGGCAACCATGAGGCCATGTTTTTCTTTTGTGCGTTGCTGCGGCGTATTAATTGCCTCATATGCACTGAAATATTCTGTTAACTTGTAAGGAATAATATATCAAACTATGAGATATCACTTTGAAAAGATTTCAAAGGTTAGATTTTACAGTTCACTGTCCCAAGGGAACAGGTACCGCTGTACATCACCACTATATAGAACCACCATTAGTAAATTGTTCAGTTACTTGGGGTGGGGGGATCTTTTACTAAGATGCGCTAGCATTTTTAGCTTGTGTTAAAAACCAGCTGTCACTAGATGCTGAGACATCCACAGAAATATAACGGGCATCTCAGCATTTAAACATGTGAAATATTTCGAAACCCCTCTGTGTGTGTCTATACATGCATGTGTCTCTCTGTGTGTTTTATTAGTGTGTATATCTGACTACAGGGAAAGGGTCAAGGGGGCACCCCGACATAATAGACCATACAAAAAAAACCCCGACAAAAAATCCCCAACAAAAGAGACTAAAACCAAAATAGACCATGACAAAAAAAAACCTCACAAAAAAACCTATACAAAAAAACCCACAACAAAACAGCCCAAGACAAAATAGACTCTACACAAAACAACCCCCTAAGAAAAAAATAACACATCACAAAAAAATATAATAAACTACAACTGAAATCGTCACTGATGTGGAGGGTCATTTTCGAAAGGGACGTCCAAGTTTCGATTTGGACATCCTTGCAAAACATCCAGATTCAGGGGAAGGGAAACCTCCTTAATCAAGCTAGATTATGTTTTCAAGCAGATTTATGATTCTCACTAGATACCAAGTGTGGATAGTGAAGTCAAGCCGTAGGCAGGTGCCAGGACTTTCAAGTGACAAGCCCTGGACTTTCTCAGTAATTTATGGCTCCTCCACTTCTTTGTACCCTTCAAATTCATACCATTCAAAAATAAATCTATTTCATCAGGCCCTTTTGTCGGGAGTCTATTTTGTCAGGGACTTTTATGTCGGGAACTTTTTTTGTTTGGAACTTTTTTGTCTGGTTTCTTTTGTCTAGGGATACATATACCGTTTTTCTGTGGTACAACTAAAGCGTTTTACGTTATAGTGGCCTAGTGGTTAGGGTGGTGGACTTTGGTCCTGGAGAACTGAGGAACTGAGTTCGATTCCCACTTCAGGCACAGGCAGCTCCTTGTGACTCTGGGCAAGTCACTTAACCCTCCATTGCCCCATGTAAGCCACATTGATCGCGGGGTACAAATGTAACAAAAATAAAATAGATACTATTGGAGATTCTACATGGAATGTTGCTAGTATTGGAGATTCTACATGGAATGTTGCTATTCCACTAGGACGTCAGACTCACAGAAGCAGAAGCCTGCTCGGTCACATTGGTGATCTGCAAGGGCCGACTTCTACATGGAATGTTGCTAGTGGAATAGCAACATTCCATGTAGAATCTCAAATAGTAGCAACAGTGGAGGAGTGGCCTAGTGGTTAGGGTGGTGGACTTTGGTCCTGAGGAACTGAGTTCGATTCCCACTTCAGGCACAGGCAGCTCCTTGTGACTCTGGGCAAGTCACTTAACCCTCTATTGCCCCATGTAAGCCGCATTGAGCCTGCCATGAGTGGGAAAGCGCAGGACGTCAGACTCAAAGAAGTAGAAGCCTGCACGGCCACATTGGTGATCTGCAAGGGCCGATTTGCCGACTTCTACATGGAATGTTGCTAGCTAGTGGAATAGCAACATTCCATGTAGAATCTCAAATAGTAGCAACAGTGGAGGAGTGGCCTAGTGGTTAGGGTGGTGGACTTTGGTCCTGAGGAACTGAGTTCGATTCCCACTTCAGGCACAGGCAGCTCCTTGTGACTCTGGGCAAGTCACTTAACCCTCTATTGCCCCATGTAAGCCGCATTGAGCCTGCCATGAGTGGGAAAGCGCAGGGTACAAATGTAACAAAAATAAAATAGATACTACTGGAGATTCTACATGGAATATTGCTATTTCACTAGCAACATTCCTTGTAGAAGCCTGCGTGGCCACATTGGTGATCTGCAAGGGCTGACTTCTACATGGAATGTTGCTAGTGGAATAGCAACATTCCATGTAGAATCTCAAATAGTAGCAACAGTGGAGGAGTGGCCTAGTGGTTAGGGTGGTGGACTTTGGTCCTGAGGAACTGAGTTCGATTCCCACTTCAGGCACAGGCAGCTCCTTGTGACTCTGGGCAAGTCACTTAACCCTCTATTGCCCCATGTAAGCCGCATTGAGCCTGCCATGAGTGGGAAAGCGCAGGGTACAAATGTAACAAAAATAAAATAGATACTACTGGAGATTCTACATGGAATATTGCTATTTCACTAGCAACATTCCTTGTAGAAGCCTGCGTGGCCACATTGGTGATCTGCAAGGGCTGACTTCTACATGGAATGTTGCTAGTGGAATAGCAACATTCCATGTAGAATCTCAAATAGTAGCAACAGTGGAGGAGTGGCCTAGTGGTTAGGGTGGTGGACTTTGGTCCTGAGGAACTGAGTTCGATTCCCACTTCAGGCACAGGCAGCTCCTTGTGACTCTGGGCAAGTCACTTAACCCTCTATTGCCCCATGTAAGCCGCATTGAGCCTGCCATGAGTGGGAAAGCGCAGGGTACAAATGTAACAAAAATAAAATAGATACTACTGGAGATTCTACATGGAATATTGCTATTTCACTAGCAACATTCCTTGTAGAAGCCTGCGTGGCCACATTGGTGATCTGCAAGGGCTGACTTCTACATGGAATGTTGCTAGTGGAATAGCAACATTCCATGTAGAATCTCAAATAGTAGCAACAGTGGAGGAGTGGCCTAGTGGTTAGGGTGGTGGTCTTTGGTCCTGGGGAACTGAGGAACTGAGTTCGATTCCCACTTCAGGCACAGGCAGCTCCTTGTGACTCTGGGCAAGTCACTTAACCCTCCATTGCCCCATGTAAGCCACATTGAGCCTGCCATGAGTGGGAAAGCGCGGGGTACAAATGTAACAAAAAGAAATATATGCAGGCACTTTCTCTGTCCCTAGTGGGTTCACAGTCTGTCTTGTACCTGGGGCAGCGGAAGGTTACGCGGCTTGCACAGGGTCATAAGGAGCTGCAGTAGGAATTGAACCTAATTCCCAAGTTCTCTGCCCCCTGCATTAACCCTTCGTGCATAATCTTCCGTTACAGTATACTTCAAATTCTAGTAAAAATGATCATATTTCTGTTATATGATTCTTTACTGTGCTGTTTTAATGTATCTATTTCTGATACTAGCAGGCTTATTTTTGAAAGAGAAGGACGCCCATCTTTCGACACAAATCGGAAGATGGGCGTCCTTCTCACAGGGTCGCCCAAATCGGCATAATCGAAAGCCGATTTTGGGCGTCCCCAACTGCTTCCCGGCGAGGGGACGAACAAAGTTCACAGGGGCATGTCGGAGATGTAGCGAAGGCGGGACTTGGGCCTGCCTAACACATGGGTGTCCTTGACCGATAATGGAAAAAAAAAAAAGGGCGTCCCTGACGAGCACTTGGATGACTTTACCTGGTCCTGTTTTTCTTACGACCAAGGCACAAAAAGGTGCCCAAAATGACCAGATGGCCACCGGAGGGAATTGGAGATGACCTCCCCTTACTCCCCCAGTGGTCACTAACTCCCTCCCACCCTCAAAAAACATTTTAAAAAATCTTTTATGCCAGCCTCAAATGTCATACCCAGCTCCATGACAGCATTACGCAGGTCCCTGGAGCAGTTTTAGTGGGTGCAGTGCACTTCAGGCAGGCAGACCCAGGCCCATCCCCCCCTACCTGTTACACTGGTGGTGGTAAATGTGAGCCCTCCAAAACCCACCACAAACCCACTGTACCCACATCTAGGTGCCCCCCTTCACCCATAAGGGCTATGGTAGTGGTGTACAGTGGTGGGTAGTGGGTTTTGAGGGGGGGTTGGGGGGCTCAGCACACAAGGTAAGGGAGCTATGTACCTGGGAGTAATTTTTGAAGTCCACTGCAGTGCCCCCTAGGGTGCCCGGCTGGTATCCTGGCATGTCAGGGGGATCAGTGCACTACGAATGCTGGTTCCTCCCATGACCAAAGGGTTTGTATTTGGTCATTTCTGAGATGGGCGTCCTCGGTTTCCATTGTCACCAAAAATCAGAAACGACTAAGTCTAGGGACGACCATCTCAAAGGATGACCTAAATGTCAAGATTTGGGCGTCCCCGACCGTATTATCAAGATGAAAGATGGACACCCATCTTGTTTCGATAATACGGGTTTCCCCGCCCCTTCACCAGGATGTTTTGCGAGGAACGTCCTCAGCAAAACTTGGGCGTCCCCTTCGATTATGCCCCTCTACGTCATGTTAGTCCTATTATTAGGTTTCAATTTGCCTGTCTTCAAGCTTATCACATTGATTGTATTCATACTTACATTTCATCGGTTTAACTATTGTTATACTGCTAACAAAATTCTAATTTTTGTGTCGTTATACCTGCTGTATGCCCTCTTGGGTAAATCTCTTCATAAAGGGGGTTAATTAATCCTAGTTCTGTTCTCCGATCTGGCCCATTTTTTAACTAACTGTGCCTTTTCCCCATGTCAAACCTGACCTTTTAGATTTTCAGTTATTTTGCCCCCAGTCAGCAGATATTCTTAACCCCTTCTTAAGTATAAGTTCTTTCCAACAATTCATTGGTTTGGCAAATGTTAAAAATCTAAATTACAAAGAGATGAATCTGTTTTTACTAATGTTTAATACGGTATCTCAGTTAAAGTAAGTTTTGGAATGAAAGTATATCTAGTGCTTTTGGTTGGTTGTGTGTAAGAGTCAGTGCTCGGCAGGGATATTGGGTGCTTGGGACCCTGGGAGAGCCAATTGGGGTGCTCCCTGCAGGCAGATAAGAGCATCATCTCATCGGAGACTCATCAGAGGGGCACCAGGCAAGAAGGGTGTCTGTGTCCTCTAACCCACTTCCACAGCCTCACCAAAATATAAAATGCATATTCCCTTAGATGCTGTTGGGTGGGGGGGGGGGGGGGGGCACATGAATTCAAGTTGCGGGGTTGTAGACTTAAGAGTAATGTCAGAAAATTCTCTCTCACAGAGAGAATGGTGGATGCCTGGAATGTCCTCCTGAGGGAGGTGGTGGGGAAAAAAATTGTGGTGGAATTCAAAAAGGCATGGGATGAACACAGACACTTGAAGGGTTGCATATGTGTTTGCATGTCAAGTGGTGCTTAGATGGACGACAAACCACACCTTCATGTAGCTTTGTAAAGGTATCCTTAGATGGCAACTCTGGCTGCATCAACGAAGGCTGGTGCTGGGCTGGCTTGTAGGGTCTGAGTCCCCCATATGATGATCCGGTTTAGGGTGGGCTGGAGAGAGCTTCAACGGAAACTCCAGTGGATTGGATCATGAGGACAGTGCCAGGCAGACTTTTATGGTCTTTGTCCCGCAAATGACAAGATGGATTTAGATAGGCTGGATTGGGCTTTGAAGTAGAGAGTTGCACGGGGACAGAAATCCAACCCGTCCCCACTGGAATCCAACCCGTCCTCATTCGTCCCCTTAGGGAATCTAACCCATCCCCGGCCGTCCCCGTAGGGAATCTAACCCATCCCCGCAAGAATTTAGCCTGTCCTCTCCCACAAGAATTTAATGGTACATTAAAAAAAATTCCTGTCAGCTCTCTCAGTCTCTGGGTTTGAGCCGCAGCACTGCAGGCAAGGAAGGAACAGAAGCTGGAACACTCTGGTGCACACATATAAGACTTCTCTGATTCACTGGCACTGTGTGCTAAGAGATCACCACATGCACGCACCAGTAGGTCAGGTGACATCTGATGCTCATGTTTATGTCAGAGCTGAGGTCTGCGCATCAGCCTGGAAGCAGAAAGGATTAATAGTAAATGACAGCAGATAAAAACCTGAACCGTCCATCCAGTCTGCCCAATAGTCACAATCATTATCAATTCATGATTAAATCAACAATGAATCTGATATTATATACTTGATTATGGTCTTTCTGTGGCATTTCTGGGACACAGACCATAGAAGTCTGCCTGGCCCTATCCTTATGTTCCAACTGCTGGAGTTGCCCTCAAAGCCCACTCCAGTCTATTTGTCTTCTCATTTGCGGGACACAGATCGTAAAAGTCTGTCCAGAACTGTCCTCATGTTCCAGCCACTAAAGCTGCTGTCTAAACCCTTTCTGGCCCATCGAAAACCAGATTGCCATATATGAGACACAAACCGTACAGGTCTCCCGGTATTGGCCCTAGTTCACCACAGCCAAAGTCACCATGTAAGCGTCACTCAACACATCCACACACATGCAGCCATTTAAGGTTACGTTTTTTATAACTTCCATTTTCTAATTAGAGATCCTCTGTGTTCATCCCACACCTTTTTGAATTCCATCATCATTCGTGTCTCTACCACCTCCTTAATGGAGACTTTCCACATCTGTGCTGTTAAAGCAAGGAGGAGGAAAAAGCACTCAAAGAACTTGGTACTCAGTAGGTGAGAGGCTGGCAGAAGTGTTGCATACACTTCCACGAGAACCCCATAGGAACTGCTTCCGTCCCCACGGGAACCCCACAGGAATTGCTTCCATCCCCACGGGAACCCCACAGGAACTGCTTCTGTTCCTGCGGGAATCCCGCGAACCCCGTTCCCGTGCAAGTTTATACTTCAAAGGCAACTCCAATAGTTGGAACATAAGGACAGAGCTGGGCGGACTTCTATGGTCTATGTCCCAGAAACACCAAAGAAAGACCATGATCAAGTATATAATATCACATTCATTGTTGATTTAAATCTTGAATTGATATTGAATGTGACTGTTGGGCAGACTGGATGGGCCGTTCAGGTCTTTATCTGTCACTTACTATGTTACTAAGTAGGATTGATGAAGTCTCCTAACCTGTTAAAGGGTCAAAATTGTGATCCTCTGAACAAAAAAAAGAGCTTTTTCCATCAGTGTTTCTCTTCTGGAAGACAAACCAGACCTTCAGGTAGCTTTGTAAAGGTATCCTTCTAAATTAACGGTGCATTTTTGCTCTTAGAAATCAGAAATACTACTACTACTACTACTATTTATCATTTCTATAGCGCTACTAGATGTACACAGCGCTGTACACTTGAACATGAAGAGACAGTCCCTGCTCGACAGAGCTTACAATCTAATTAGGACAGACAAACAGGACAAACAAGAGATAAGGGAATATTAAAGTGAGGATGATAAAATAAGGGTTCTGAACGAGTAAGGGTTAGGAGTTAAAAGCAGCATCAAAAAAGTGGGCTTTTAGCTTAGATTTGAAGACGGCCAGAGATGGAGCTTGACCTACCGGCTCAGGAAGTCTATTCCAGGCATATGGTGCAGCAAGATAAAAGGAAAGGAGTCTGGAGTTAGCAGTGGAGGAGAAGGGTGCAGATAAGAGAGATTTACCCAGTGAACGGAGTTCCTGGGGAGGAATGTAGGGAGAGATGAGAGTGGAGAGGTACTGAGGAGCTGCAGAGTGAATGCACTTATAGGTCAATAAGAGGAGTTTGAACTGTATGCGGAAACGGATAGGAAGCCAGTGAAGTGACTTGAGGAGAGGGCTAATATGAGCATAACGACCTTGGCGGAATATTAGTCATGCAGCAGAATTTTGAACAGATTGAAGAGGAGAGAGGTGGCTAAGTGGGAGACCTGTGAGAAGCAAGTTGCAATAGTCTAAGCGAGAGGTGATAAGAGCGTGGACGAGGGTTCTGGTAGTGTGCTCAGAAAGGAAAGGGCAAATTTTGCTGATATTATAGAGAAAGAAACGACAGCGGCTAAGCTTCTCCCTACTTAACATTTACAACTCAAGCACAGCGCAGAATCAAATTTGACATCAGAGAACTAGTTCTATTCTTCCAGTATCCATAGGGTTAATCCAGCTTCCTCCTGCAGCTGGACACAGCAGATAATCATCTGGCCCAGTTCTCCAGATGTGAGTTTCCCTTCCTTTCCACAGTTTTGCACAGTGGTAGCAGGGGTTTCATCTGCTCTGAGGTTTCCAGACAGTGATCAAATCAGCTGGTCCTGCTCCCTCCCCTCCCCCACTTAGTTCCAATCTCCCAGGACAATAGTTTCTTTGATAAAATGCTGATTGCCGTTCAATTTTGCATTCTGTCTGCTATTGAGATACTGCTCTTTTTGCCCAAACACAGCTTTCCCTGTTTGGCATGCCCCCTCCCCACACAGAGCCTGGCACAGGGATGGAATGTAGGGCTCCCTCCAGCCCTCTGAGCAGACCCCCCTCCCTGCTTATCCACACAATGGATTAAAACACTCTTTGATTGAATCCGAGTGGCCCATCCACTGCTCTTTAACAGACCCAAGACGTTGTGACTTGTGGGAGTTCTGTGCCAGGCCACCAACTCCTGCTTTCCAGTGATGGAATTTCAGACTTCTTTGTGGGTTGTGATGCTATTCTCGAGGTTCATTCCTCCTAGTCGCTGCGTCCGTCCACAGAAGGACAAGATGTGTTCAAGTCCCCACAAGGGTCAGAAATAGAAAAAAAACCCAAACTGTTCCAAACCAGTCAGACCATGTTTGCTGCCATTTGATAAATACTATAATTCTATATTACTTTTCTTCTGACTCCAGCACTGCTCCACCACAACCTCAAGCACCCTGTTCTACAGAGGCTCATGCCAGGAGGGGATAAGAAACTGCAGAAGCTCCGAGTTACCCCACACCCCACGGCTGACCTTCTTAAACTGTTTCCTAGATATGGAAGGCTAGAACTGTAGGAGCTGACAGCTATCTTCCAGCCAGAACGCCTACAAAGCTAGACCATGCCAGAGGGACTCCTGTTGGTACACTCTAGAACTGCAGGAGCTATGAACTTTCTTCCAGACAAAACGCCTACAAAGCTAGACCATGCCAGAGTGACTCCTGTTGGTAGACGCTAGAACTGCAGGAGCTATGAACTTTCTTCCAGACAGAACTCCTGCAAAGCTAGACCATGCCAGAGGGACTCCTGTTGGTTGACGCTAGAACTGCAGGAGCTATGAACTTTCTTCCAGACAGAACTCCTGCAAAGCTAGACCATGCCAGAGGGACTCCTGTTGGTAAAGGCTGGACTTCAGGAGCTCTCAACCCCCTCTTGGGGTAGCACTCTAGGGCAGATGCGATAAAGTGTGCCAGGCTTTATGCACTGGTTACCTTGACTCTAGCACACCATTTTGTGGGTGCCCCATGCAAAACTGGCTATGGGCATGAGCCAACTATGTGCAAAGGCTTATACAGACACTAGCGCACTACACATTTAAATCCTCGCTAAGTTATTAGTTAAACACTTTTTTTTTAAAGAACAACTACGGGGGAGGTGTGCTGGAACAAAAAGCAAAAGTGCAGAACTACTGAGAGTCACATGCATGCACGAGTCTACACACAAAATATCCCAGAACAGTAAAACAGATCTTATGCTGTTTTTATCCTAGAAATAAGTAGTGGATTTTCCCAAGTCCATTTGAATAATGGCTTATGGACTTTTCTTTTAGTGAATTATCCAAGAAACGTAGGAGAGGGAATCCAAAGCAGAACCAAACGGAGCAAAATAGCCCAAAAGTACAAGGAGCCTTCAAGAACAGGGAGGGGGGTGTCGATTCAGTACTTTATTAAAACAGACCAAATCCGAGCTGTGTTTCGGCAATAACTGGCCTGCATCTGTGGTTTAGTGCAGAGACGATTATCAAATGTGTCAATCAGTCAGTAAAAACATACAATCTTATTGAGGTGACAAAGAAGTCCTGGGCAAAGGAGACACCTACAACCTGCGTGGAGCACAAGTTTGGTCAGTGCAGGAATACTTTTGTTGTTTCATTTTGCTCTGTGCTGGTTGCAGGCATCTCCTTCGTCATCTCAGAAAGATTTGTACCTTTTTACTGACTGATTGACACATTTGATGATTGTCTCTGCACTAGACCCCAGACGCAGGCGGTTATCGGTTATATCAAGTGCTGAAAATAAATGAATAAATAAAGACTAAATGAAGAATAGTGATTCTGCTGTACAACAAGTTATTCCAGGAAGCTGAGTCCTACAAGCCACCAGGACTGGATTTAGGATTTGGTGAGCAGGGTGGTCACAGATTACCAGGTGACAGGAGGCACTAGTGAGAGTGCTGAGACGGTGTTGAGAAAAGGGGGGGGGGGGTAGGGATAGAGAGTGAGAGGATGCGCAGACTGAAAAAGGAAATCCTCAGATCCCAGCACATTACTGTCCAGTGTCCAACCTTTGTTTCCTATGTGAAATTCCGGAAAAAATTGTCTTCATTCAGGCTTCATCTTTTGTTGAAAAGACTCTTGCCCTTCACCCACCTCAATCTGGCTTTCGACCACACTTTAGTATCGAGACAGTACTGACAGCCCTCCTTGATGAAATCCATTTCTATATAGATAAACACCTTATTGTCCTTCATTAGACCTTTCTGCCGCTGTTGATCTCATGAATCATGATCTCCTGCTTTCACGTCTTTCCTCTCTGGGTATATTTGGCTCTGTCCTAGCCTGGTTCTCTTCCTTTCTCTCAGACCTTTCCTCTCAGTTCTTTTCGGGTCGTCACCTCTTCCTCTACCTCTTCTCTTCAACCCTTGACTTGTGATGTTCCTCAAGGTTCCATTCTGTCCTCACTTCTATTTAATCTTTTCCTCAGCCCTCTACAGTCCTTTGATGTTTCCTGCTATCTGTACGCTGACAATATTCTTTAAATTTGGCCCACAACCCCTTTTTCTCCTTCCATTGCTCCTCTGCAAGATTGCTTTCATGCTGTTTCAACTTGGCTCTCAGATCACAGATTAGTATTTAAGAAGTGAAAAGCAGTGGCCTGCTGGTTCTCAGGAAGCTACACCACACCCACTGCCCCTTTAAATCTCTTCAATACTGTCTGTGGTTACACCTGTTGAGACATTCCCATACCTTGACTGTCTTTTTCTGTCCATACCTCTCAAGTTTGCAAATCAGGCTTCTTCTAAGACAACTTTGATCCATCCTACAATATTTTGATCATGACTTATTTCACGCTCTTATTCTTTCCATACTCACTACAAAACTAGACTACTGTAACATCGTCTATCATGGTTGTAGTCGTTCTCTTTTTAAAACGTTGCAATCCATCCAAAACCCTGTCTTGAGGCTCCTTTGCCACACTCGCCATTTTGATCACATCTCCCCAGTATTTAGATTTCATCACTGGCTTCTGATCGAACGACGCATTCTCTTCAGATTGCTTATGCTCACTTTTAATGTGCACAGGACGGGTTTCCCACCCTACCCATCCTACTTCATGATTCCCTATTCACTCTGCTGCGTCCTCCGTTCCCTAAATGATCATAGACTTATCCTACCTGGTCCAAAACAGGCATCTGTTGAATCCACTAGACATCAAGCTTTCTTTTTCGCTGCTCCAGCCCTGTGAAATTCCTTGCCCCTCACTATCCTTGAAAAAAAAGTTCATCTGTGGTGAAAACCTGGCTTTTCCAACAAGCATTTCTGACTTCAACAAATTAAGTACAGTGTCTCTGGCTGTTCAGTGACCCCTATCCTCTCCTTAATCCCTCCACTCTCTCTCCACTCCCCTCCTTTCTCCTTCCCTGTGTTGTTGTGATAATGTCTCGTTACCGTGTAGCCAGTATGGATGGTCTCACCTACTCTTTCCTATTCATTATTATAGTTCCCTTCTTTATTCTATTTTCTGTGCTTTTATACTTCATTGCAAACCGTTTCTATTTTATTTATCTTACTAGTAAAAGAGGCCCGTTTCAGATCAAATGAAACGGGTGCTAGCAAGGTGTTCGTCGCCAACACCCCCCCCCCCCTCCCTGGCCAACCCCTTCGTTATTCTTCCATTGCTCCGCCCCCAACGTCATGATGTTTGACGCGAGGGCGGGGCCCGGAGCGATTTCCCACCCCCCCACGCCTCCCTGCCTCCCTCCCTGCCAACCCCTTCATTGTTCTGCCATTGCTCCGCCCTCGAGGGCGGGGCCCGGAGCGATTTTGGTGGCTTCACCACCACGAACCTTCAAACCTTTTTGAAGGAAGTCAGGGCTTGGCTTCACTGACGTCAGTGTCCTCAGAACGTTGAGGGTGAGTTTTATTATAGTAGATATGTTACATTTGTATCCCACATTTTCCCACCTGTTTGCAGGCTCAATGTGGCTTACATAGTACCGTAAAGGCATTCGCCAATTCCGGTTATGAACAAATACAGTAATGTTGTGGTAGAATAAGGTTCGTGTGTACAGACACATTAGGGAATCGTAGAGAGGAAGAGTTATTATATGTCCATTACCAGCTTTGGTTTCGTTGTGTTGCAGGGTTTTGAACGGCTTGTTAGCAAAGGTGTTATATCAAAAATAAATAAATATATAAATCCCCACTCCCACCCTATATCAATCTCCAGCCTGCCATCTACAGGCTCGATGCTCAAAACGTAACGCTGGCGTTAGAGCCAAATAGCGCTGGACAAGCACCGGCACTAAACTGCATAGAATGTTGAGGGGTCTAGCGCAGAAAACAGCATGCGCACCAGAGATGGCACAAATTGTATTTAAATATAGTCAAATGGGTGTAAATGAGGCCACCTGCTATTCCCTCCCAAAACTCAGAGAACAGCGCACAAGCAAACCCTGCTTTTACCATTGGAAAAATAACATCAGCTCGGAGCTGGCTTTGAGGGGGTTTGGGAAGAGGATTTCTTGTGATTTTTCTCTTTAAATCTGCTGGTTTTCATTTGTCTTGGAAGCGGAAGGGAGCCCGTGCGAGCCTCTAAGAGCCGGTACCGAAAAACAGACGCGTGTGAGTCCCAGCAAACCCGAAAGTGAAAGCACACATTGGCGCCTGTTTTCTGCGCTTACATATAAGACTTTCAAGTGAAACAAAATTGAAAAGCTTATATTTAAAGGCGCAGACGTGCAGAACCAATGTGTGCTTAGCTTTTGGGTTTCCAAGCAAAAGAGGGGAGGAATAAGCCTTGGAACACAAGAACAGAAGTACAAACAGCAAGGGTGACACAAAAGTCCAGTAAACACAGTGCATCTTTTCTACCAAAAAAGGTGCCGGTACTCAAATGCTAGGCCACTCGTCAGGAATGGGGTGATCACTGAGAGACCCACCCTACAATAGCCAGGCCCCCTGCAACCAGTCACAGAATCTATGACAAGGCAGAATTGTTATATAGAGCCTGAAATCTTTCATTAACACTTGGGGACCATGGGTCAATTTTAGCAGACAATAGAAAAGGTGCCAGTACTCAGTACCCCCAAGTACCCCCTCAAAAAAAGCCCTGAGTAAACAAATGGTGTAATGCAATAATTTATTCTAATATTAATAACAGGCATCGTCGACTCGACGCGGGCCAAGTTTCGGCCACAGAGAGCCTGGCTCAGGAGTCAATACAGATGGTTGCACTAGATATATGTATTCATATAAAGTCATAAAGGAATGCACTGATAGGTAACACAACCAGGGCCGTGCCAACACGGTAAGCAAGGTAAGCATGGCAGGGGGGCGCTTCCCTCTGGGGGGCGCCGCCGCACCATGCTCACCTTGCTTGCCCTCCCCCCAACATCCCTTTTCTTTTTTTTTTTCCTTTTTAAATGTACCTCCGTAGTGGTTCCAGCAGCGTCAGTGAAGGAGGCGGCGCTCCCGACGTCGCTAGCCTTCCCTTCGCTGTGTTCCGCCTTCTTCTGATGTCAGAAGGCGGAACACAGCGAAGGGAAGGCTAGCGACATCGGGAGCGCCGCCTCCTTCACTGACGCTGCACTGCCAGAACCGCCACGGAGGTAAATTTAAAAAGAAAAAAAAAGAAAAGGGATGTTGTGGGGAGAGAAGAGGGTGGGCAGTTGAACAATGGGAGCGGGAGGGCAGGGGAGAAACGACAGCATGGATGCGAAGAGGGCGGGCCAGGCTGGGACATGGGAGAGAGTGGAGCATGGATGCGAGGGGGGGGGTCATGGAAGGGAGAGAGGGGAATTGCTGGAAAAGGATGAATGGAGGGGGCAGGGGACAGAGGAGCATGGATGGGCATGGATTGGGAGGGCAGGGCTCAGGGAGAGAGGAGAAATTGCTGGACATAGAGGGGAGGGAAGAGAGATGAAGGAGATGAAATGAGGGAAAAGGAAGAGAGGAGAAAAACTGCGCATGGATGAAGAAAATAGGCAGAAGCTGAGGACCAGAAATGAAGAAGAAAGGAGGAAAGGAAAGAAATAAATGGAAAGGAAGCCCTGGAAACGGAGTTAAGAGGACAGATAGCAGCAGAATCAGATACTGGGCCAGCATGATCAGAAAAACAGTCACCAGACAACAAAGATAGAAAAAAAATCATTTTATTTTCATTTTAGCGTTTGGAATATGTCCACGTTGAGAATTTACATCTGCTATCTTATTTTGCAATGTATAGCAATTTATTTCTAAGAATATTGCTGACAATTCCTGTCAGTGTGGCAAGTGGTGAGCGATCATTTTCACGGGGGGGCGCCACGCCACGCCGCCGCCAACTGATAGTCTGCAGGGGGGCGCCAGAGACCCTAGGCACGGCCCTGAACACAACCAAGTGTGTCTAATTGAGCACAGTGTATGGTTAACCAATTAGTGGTGCTGACTGCCAGCGCAATATCAGGTTCGCTGCTTTTGGGTTTGTCTGGCGCATGCGCAAAGAGCAGCGCTTACTGTGAATCAAGCACATTCCTCCCCCTTACTTTTGCTTTTGCTGTGCACAAATAATTTGAATGCCATTAGCTTTGAGCATTGGAGGGCTATTGTTTTGCGCTATTCTGCTTCAGCGCTAGAGCTTTGAGCATCGAGGTCCTATGTACAATAATAGCTGGAACCCTTTTCTGCCGTGTCATTGGTGCTCATGGCAGCAGGGACCAGGCGGGTGGGGGTGGGGGGTATGGTAGGTAGCAGCATTTCCATAGGGACTGGACAGGCACCACTGGCATTCCTGCACTGATGCATGCTCAGCTCACTGTGGACAGAAAATCTGGAGAATGATGTGTAACGGCCGCTGCTGGGAGCAGGCTACAATCTGTGATTTTGCAGGAAGGAGAATTGTCATTTTCAGAGCCAGGCTGGACAGAGAGCAAGGTGCATAAAAGGGGTTGTGGACCATGAAGGATGCAATGCTTCTGGCATATGGAAATCTCAGTTACCAGAGAATTGCCTTGCGACACTGGCTGTGATAACTTTTACTGGACACAAACAAGGACATGCTGATATGATCAGCCTGGTGGCTCCCTGCCATGCAGAGGGGCCACCATTCAATCCACATCGGGCTCTCTACACCTTGGGTCAGTTCTGGCTGGGGATGCTGCAGAGACAGCATTCATTGTCCTTGGAGGAGGGGCAGCTATGATTATTATTAAGGGGGACGCCTAATGACCAAATTTACAGCCTACAATATAGGGCTGCATGACTCCTATCCTCAGGCCCATTGTTGCAAAGACCAGACTGGGAAAAGCGGGAGTCTATTATAAGAGGGAGAAAATCCCCAGGTACGTGCAAACAAAGGTTCATGATGCCAGATCTCCAGCACAATTCTAGACCCCTAGCATGATTCTAGAACCCCAACACAACTCCAGAACCTCAGCGTGATTCTAGATCCCCAGCCTGGTTCCAAACGGACTGGAAGAAGAAAAGGAGAAACTAGTGGGCATAAATCTCAAAAGTTCACCCGCGGTCACTTCTGAAAAAAATGGTTCTAAGCAGTCTCCAAAGGTGCTACAGCCTTTTGATAATTCTTAGGTTAGTCCAATAAGGGGTATCACAGCCTACCAAGACTCCAGTTGTTTCTACCACCAATATGGTTACAAAAAACGTCAACGCAATATGTTTGAACAGAGACAGCAACTGTTTCCTTTTCCCTCAATCCGAATCCTGCTCAGGTCCCATCAGAAAGCAGCTAACAAGAAGAATATACGAAGGGTGGGCAGCCCAAATAAATGTTGCCCTATGCCGGAAATTGTGTTTTGCTCTAGGTTTTAAAAAGATTGTTTGGGGAGCAATATGGCTATGATTAGTGGGCACTATTGAAGATACAGGAAAAACCCTGAAATGTCATTGTCCTTTCAAACCTACTAGCAGGAAAGAGGCGGTGGGACACTTTGTTAAGGGACTCCTCCCAGGTCTTCAGAACTGTTCTGTCCCTCCGTCTCTGTCCGTCTGACCCACTCTCCCTTTCACATCCAGTCCTCTAATAATGAGCTCTGTGCTGTGAATAGCACATCAGCCAATGAAAGAGAGAGGCTTCTGTTTCTTTTATGAAGACAATTACTTGGAAGGAATAATACAGAGCCAGACAAAAGCATTTACCAAAGGGCCAATGAGCCCCAGAAGTTCATTGTTTGTGGATCAGCCCTGCTTTCAGAAGTGGAGTGGACTGAATGAAAAGAAAGAGAAGGAGAAGAGAGGCCATCAAATAAGGACCGCAGACCCTCCCTCTTTTAAACAGGAAAGGAGAGAACTGCCAGGGTTGCACTGTGGAGGTGCATCTGTCAGCAACTCCCAATCAGCTGACGGATTGCAACCTCTGACACTTTTCATCCTCCAACACAGAGCTGCACAGCCAACAGAGGCTCTCTATAACACAGGGATAATGACACCCTCGGAGACAAGGGAGAAGAAGGATCATCAAGGGTGTAAAAGTCCCGGCTGTTGGGTTGTCCACGTCATTAGATGCTCATTCATGGCACTTGTAGCAGACTCAGTTGAGCTGCAGAGAGTGTCAGGGCTGCCAGGGTTGTCTTGGGGGGGGGGGCAATTTTCTCCAAATGCACATACCATGACAGGAATGGACCTCACTCCTATGCCAGCGTATGTGGAGTACGATCTCAGGCTCTCAAATTTCCTCTAATGCTCGCCCCAGTGGCGTTCCTGGGGGGGCTGGCACCCGGGGCGGATTGCCGATGCGCCCCGCCCCCCCCGGGTGCAGCGCCCCCTTGATGCAGCGCGGACCCCCCCCCCCCCCGCCAGGTGCACGCCTCCGGGGGGGGGTGCCGCGCGCGCCTGTCCTCCGTTGTTCCATGCTTCACCTCTGCCCTGGAACAGGAAGTAACCTGTTCCGGGGCAGAGAAGAAGCATTGGAACAACGGAGGACAGGCGCACGTGGCACCCCCCCCCCCCCCGGCGGCATGCACCCGGCGGGGCTGACCGCACCCCCCCCCCACCAGGAACGCCACTGGCTCACCCTAGTACCAAAGAGAGCTTCTTTCTGGAGCTCATACGATGTAACCTACCTACTGCAACTTACTCTTCACCGGCCTACCACTTAGCCATCTATCCCCCCTTCAATCTGTTCAGAACACTGCCGCACGTCTTATATTCCGCCAGAACCGATATACTCATATCACCCCTCTTCTCAGGTCACTTCACTGGCTTCCGATCAGATACCGCATACAATTCAAGCTTCTCCTCTTTACCTACAAATGCACCCGGTCTGCTGCCCCTCACTACCTCTCTACCCTCATCTCCCCCTATGTTCCCGCCCGTAACCTTCGCTCACAGGACAAATCCCTCCTTTCAGTTCCTTTCTCCACCACTGCCAACTCCAGGCTCCGCTCATTCTGCCTTGCCTCACCCTATGCCTGGAACAATCTTCCTCAACCCCTACGCCAAGCCCCCTCCCTACCCATCTTCAAATCTCTGCTTAAAACTCACCTTTTCAATGCTGCTTTCGGCACCTAACCTTTCGTGAAATATAGTATGCCCTATCAGACGGACTCTACACTTGTCTTTAGATTGTTTAGATTGTACACCTGTCTTTTAGATTGTAAGCTCCTTGAGCAGGGACTGTCCTTCTATGTTAAATTGTACAGCGCTGCGTAACCCTAGTAGCGCTTTAGAAATGTTAAGTAGTAGTAGTAGTAATAATATGTACAGGCAACTTATCCAGATGCACTTGAAAATTCTTTTTGATCAATCCTGCGGCACCCAAAATATTGGCAATCCTGTTGTAGCCCAAAGAGGTTGGTAGATGAAGGTAAGTCGACCAGAAAGTAGGGGGAAGGGAAGGGGAAGAATTTGAGCGAGGAAATGAGAGGAAGAGGCTAGAGGAGGAGGAACACATTAAAAACAACACCAGCAAAATATATTAAACAAAAAAAAACAACACCCAGAATAACAACAGCATAAACTAAGCAAATAAATAAAAAGGGGCTACCCCAACCCCCAACATTTTGAATAAGTTATAAAGAATGATACATTTCCCTATGGAGTGGAGGAGGAGCCTAGTGGTTAGTGCGGTGGCCTTTGATCCTGGGGAACTGGGTTCAAGTCTCACTACAGCTCCCTGTAATCTTGGGCAAGTCACTTAATCCTCCGTTGCCCCAGGTACCAAAACTTAGATTGGAAACCCTCTAGGGACAGAGAACGTACATGCATATAGTGCTGCGTATGTCTAGAAATGATTAGTAGTAGTAGCATAAAGTTTCAAAATATCCTTCCATCCTTCAGGATTATGGGATAGATTCTAGATATGGTGCCTGAAAAATCCACACAGTATAACCTGGTACCTCTAAGTGCAGCCAAGGATAGAACAATCTCCTCCAGCCACAGGCTCCCGGTACAGTCAAGAAATAAATGTCCACCAGCAACTTCAATCTTAAGGACTTTATTCTAGTAGACCTGATACACAGTTCCAACAGCAGCATTCAGGTGGCTTATATGTGCTTAAGATTGAAGGTGAATGATTGAAGTGTGTGGCACTTAGTCCCCTTTAAGCAGTAGGCTATCAGCACATACCAGGATTCAATACAGGCTCACAGTCAGCTCCAGTCTGGGCTCTTTATCCAGTGCACAATAAACAGTAGTTCAATTCCAAATAGAAGCAGTTCATTCAGTTCATCATCACAGTTAAATCACCAAGCAGCAGTTTCTACCTTCTACTCTCTTTACCTTCAGGAGAGTTCAAGACTTTAGGGACTCCTCATACCCAAGGGATTTCACCCTGCATCAACTTCACTAGTAAATTCAATACTTTAGGGACCTCCCTTACCCAAGGATTTTCAGTCTGCAAATACTTTTGGGACTTCCTCACACCCAAGGGATTTCAGCCTGCTTCAGTACTTTAGGGACCTCTCTTACCCAAGGGTTTTCAGCCTGCAACTGCTTCTCTCCTCCCTGGGACTCCTTCCCACCTGCCTAATCAATCCCTGGCTTCTGCTCTCACAACCAATCATTCTCCTTCCATTAGCTTCCCCCACACCCATACCAGCTGAGTTAAGCATTAGACTAATGATGAGCTCCTGCACACAGGGTTTCCTATCTCTCTTTCCCCCTAGTGGCAGCCAATCTACACATCCTGCCAGCTTACCCCCATGTCTTCCCCTATTGCAGCTAGGAGTCCAGTCCGGGTTCCTCATCTCACTCCCTGGCTCCTTGCCTGCAATGCCTTCTGGGACTTGTATTTCAGACTGAAACTGCCTTAACCCAACTATCCTGGATGTGACTTTATCACAACAGAATGAATTTTCACCTAAGTGTGTTCTATAAGCAGTGTTTAGATTTAGCCATGGTATACAGAATTCACTTAGTTGATATTCCAGTGACTTGACTTGTTAAGCCAATTAAGTAACACACGGTGTTATAGAATACCCTTGGATTTTGGTGCAGAATGCTAGATGCGATATATAGAATCTGGTGGTATATGCCCTGCAGCGGAGGGTGATATAATTTCCAAAGAAAATGAGAGCTACAAATCCCTCATTCAATGGGATAGTGGATCAGCCTGTTTTGCTGGCCTGGAATTAGATGGCAGCCATGTAACACACTCAGTAGGGAGGGAACATGCAGATTTCAGGAGAGGATTATTAACAGAAGGTCCTGAGGAAGTGGCAGTGTTGGTCATGGGATATACACAGAGGAGTTACAGAAATGAAAAGGTTACTCAAGAGTTAAACTTTAATTTCTGAAAGTCATCCATTGTGATGGATGATTCTGGCGAAGGGGAATGGGTTTACGTAGTAAATACAGGTACTTATTTGTACCTGGGGCAATGGAGGGTTAAGTGAGAATCAACCCAGTTCCCCAGGATCAAGGTCCACTGCACTAACCACTAGGCTACTCCTCCACTAGCAACATTCCATTTAGAAGCCTGCCCTTGCAGATCAGCCAGGGGCATAGCCACGGGTGGGCCCGGGTGGGCCTGGGCCCACCCAATTTGGGGTCAGGCCCGCCCAGCAGCACAGCGATTCCGGAGGCTCCGGTCCCCATCATCATCCATTCCCCTGTGGCGTGCCGCAACTTTCATCCCCATCTTCCCTCACCCTCACCCTCGCAGGCCCGCCCAGCAGCGATTTCGATCGCAGGCAGCTCCTTCGGCTCGCACACGCTGCCTGCCGGCTGCCGCTCAAATCTCCTTGCTGAGTGAAGAAATATTTTCTCCAATTTGTTTTAAAATTACTACTTTGAAGCTTCATTCCCCCTAGTCCTAGTGTTTTTGGAAAGAGTAAATCACTGATTTAGCGCCGGTTAAGTCATAGTAACATAACATAGTAGATGACGGCAGAGAAAGACCTGTATGGTCCATCCAGTCTGCTGAGGAGGAAGGAGGTGTTTTAGAGAGCTCTGCTGACTTCCAGTGGAAAGGGAGTGAGACCTAGCTCCCTCCCCAAAGATGAGGAGGGTCCCTGGGGAGAAGGCCTCAGGAAAGTCCCAGGCTATGGGGCCTCCTGGGGCCCGGGACCAGAAGGCCGAAAGGAGTGGCTCTCTCCCTGGTTTGACTACCGGGAGAAGGGAAAGGAGTCCAGTGGACCGAAGGGAGAAGCAGCCCAGTGGAGGCCACCAGAGCATTTCCCCCTCCATGGCCCAGCTTGCGGAAGGTAAGCGAGAAGACAGTGGAGGGGGGAGGAAGATAGTACAGGCCCCAGAAGGGCGCTTCCAAGGAAGGGAGAAGGAAGAGGCGATGGAAGTTTGCCAGAAGCCTTTGCTGGAGGCAGCTGAGAGTGAGAGTGAGGAGAGTGGATCGTCAGATGAGGAGTTCCTTGAAGTGAGCTATGACCCTGATGATCCAGCAAGTAGTGTGGTAAATATTGTAAGACGAATTAAGCTGGTGGAAAAAGAAGTAGTGGAGCTAGGAAAACGTCTGAAAATGGCAAGAACTATGTGTAAATTTGCCCCAGCGGAGCACAGACAAATGTATGTTAAAGAGGAAGCCCGGATATCAAAGTTGTTGGGGAAAAAAGAACACTTGTTGAACTGTTTAAAAAAGGGCTCTGTGAATCCTTTGAGGGAGCTCTATGTTAACCGAGAAAGGATGGCTTCAATACCACAGTCTGGGGGTTCAGGAACACTACAGTTGCAGCAAGCTTCAGTGTCTTCAGCAGCATTAGACTCAAAAGAGTTGTCTGGGTTCAGAGGTGACCCCACTTTAAAATACATGAGACAGTTGGCAACACAGTCTAGAGCACTTACCCAGCAGCCAGAGGATAAGGAGGCAGCGGCAGGACATGGCTCTGAGGTGGGGGCTGGAGTAGAGATCCTACCTGTGGAGGGGAGGACAGAACTCAGTAACTTTTCAAAACTCCAGATAATGGAGGCAGCAGAGGGAGACGCAGGTAGCAGCCTGTTTTCTACAGAGGTGGTGGTCGAAGTCTCAGAGGGCTTACCTGCAGTTGTGCAAACAGCAGAGACAGTTGCCGTGAAGGAGGCCCTGTTGGAAAAGGGTCAGCAGAGGCAGACTCCGGTATTTTTGGCCGGGTCTGCAATGACTGAAGTGGAAACCGAAGCAGCATGGCATCTGGAGAAGCCCCGCCCATGAAGTCCGGGAGCAGGGGATGTCTTCCCTGAGCATGGAGTAGCTGGCGGTTTACAGGAGAGGGGTCGGAGAGAGAGGAATAGGAGCGGGCAGCAGCTGGGAGCTCATTTGACCAGCTGTCCATTACAAGAGGTGAAATCGGGGGGTGCTAACAGCCAGCCTGTGGCGGAATCAGGAACAGACAAGCCATGCCCCCGGGAAGCGCCAGCCATTGGGAGAACGCAGGAGGGACTGCACCAGAAGCAAGAGGGAAGTAACCCGATTGTTGAGAGACTTTCGTTGACTACAGAAGTGGACATGGCAAGTCTAACAGATGTGCAGCGGGTGGTGGAGCAGACCTGCCAGCAGGACGGCTGGGAGCGAGGAGCCAAGGGGAGCGGCGGAGTTCCGGAGGCTTCGCCCCTGGTGCCGGAGGTTGGAGGGAGTTCGGGGGCAGAGCGAGCAGGGAGTCTGGTATCGCCAGCTGCAGACCTGACTGGGCAGGTGCCAGAGTATCGCCAGGAGACAGAGGAGAGGAGGCGATTAGCCCAGAGGCTGGAGCCTGCAGTGGCAGGGACGAGCAGGGACGTTCCAGGAAGTGGTGATGGGCAGGACAATCAGTTGGAGGCAGCCCAAGCCGCAGAACTGACTATGGACGTTGCTGGATGTTTGTCTGAGAGGGAAGGGGACGGGGGACAACGGGAGGGGGAGGGGGCGGTGGATATTGAGGAAGGGAGAGGGATGAGGGGAGGGGCAGAGGGACAGAAGGGGGGGGAGGCAGAGGGAAGGGCTGGAACAAGTGTGGAGGGGGGGCGGTGGGGGCTGGGGTCCAAGTCCTTTGCGGCAGTAGTCCAGGGAGGGGGAAGGAGGGAGGGGGGGAGATCGGGTGGTTTTGAGGGCCCAGGGAGGGGTTGGGGGGAGCGGGGACAGGGGGTGGACAGCTGCCTAAGCGGCGAAATGTGGTACAGCTCAAATGGATAGGGGAGGGGGCAATGCCCTCCAGGGATCGGGTCTTGAGGCTGGTGATGGGGATGGGGTTTATACCCGAGGACTTTTACGCGTGTATACACCCCATCAACATCCCAGAATATGACTTGAGCTTCATGACCCAGAGGGGGATGGAAATATTCTGGGAAAGGTACGAGGGGGTGAGGGGAAAGGGGGAGTGGCGGGACCTCGGGGCCATTCCAGTCAGCAAGCCGGACCTGGTGCAGATCACCCTGCTCGTGAGAAATGAGTCTATCTCTGGGGCAGATTTAGCCTACTGGCTACAGAGGTACGCGGAGCTGAGATCCCCACTTACAAAGTTACCGGATCCAAGCAGGGTTTGGGCAGGAGGTTGGGGAGCCCTGGTCAAATTGAGACAGGAGAGCCATGTGGTCCAGCACATTCCTTCGGCTGCCTTTATCGGTCGTGACAGGATACTGTGCTTTTACAAGGGGCAGCCGCGGCAGTGCTTCAGATGTGGTTCGTTTAGGCACTTCAGCATGTCATGCCCAGTGGTAAAGTGTGGAAGATGCGGGGATCAGCATGCCACAGAGGACTGCACCGCGATCAGGTGCAACCTCTGCGGCGGGTTAGGCCATGCATATCGGAACTGCCCTAGGGCGGCCCATAACGAGTGGGATATGTGGGGGAAGGGACGGGGAGGGGGGGTAATGGAGGAGGGGATAGGGCAGGGGGTGATAGGCAGGGAGGGGCAAGGGGGGGAGAAGGAGGGGATGCAGGAGGGGGGGCGGCAGGGGGCTGGGTCAGGAGTGGAGCAGGGGGGAGAGGGGAGTGGGTACAAGTGCCACAGAGGAAAGGGAAGTTCGGAGGGGGGGGGAAAGTAGGGGTGGGCAGGGAGGGGTCGCTGCAGGGGAAGAGGGGGAGGAACAGATTTCAGGTGTTGGAGGAGGAGGAGGAGGATAGGGAGGTTGGGAGGGAGGAGGAAGAACAGGGGGAAGGAGAAGAGGTGGAGTTAATGGAGGAAGAGGGGGCGGCAGGGGGATTGGAGAGGGCAAACGGAAATATGAGGAAGCACTGGAGGAGGGTACTGGTGGTAGGAAGAAGGGCGGGAAGGCTCTGGGGGGAGGGGGAGGGGTGAGGGAGGAGGAAGAGGGAAGGGAGGGAGGGAGGGGAAAGGGGAGTAAGAGGAAAGCTGAGGGGGCCGGGCAGGTGGTGAAGGCCCAAGTGCAGGCTTGGGGGGACAGAGTGGAGCTAGAGGAGGATCTGGAGGACTTGGAGGACTTGGGGGAGGTGGAGGACTCGGAGGAGGAGGTAGGGGGCGGGGGTGAAGAGGGGAGAGGGAGGGATCAGGGGGTGGGTCCGGATAGAGCAAAGAAGAAAGGAAGGAAGAAAGGGGGAGGGGGGGGTAAGGTGCAGACAGGACGGCTGCGGGGGGGGGAGGGGGATCTGGCAGGGGATGATGTAGACCGCATAGCAGAGGACCTGCTTCAGGGTAAGAAGGGGGTATCCCAGGAGATAAGGAAAGAAGTTGGGAGTGAGCAGACCCGTGACTCGCAATGAGGATGGCAGGCTTAGTGTTGACATTTGCCACGCTGAATGTGGCCAGCATCGCCTCTCCGAAGAAGCAGGGTTTAGCGTATGACTGGTTCGCGAGGGTCCAAGCAGATTGCTTCCTGCTCCAGGAGACTCGGCTGCGGTCCATTGAGGTGATCAGGCGGGCAAGGCGGGCCTGGAAGTGGGGTCCCTCGGTGTGGGGGTTGGCGGGGGGAGAGGTATGGTGGGGTGGGGATCTTATTTAAGTCCCACCGGGTGAATATTCAGCGAGTGGTGGAGCTGGGGGTGGGGAGATGTCTTGTTGTGGATGCGATTTGGGAGGATAGAGCACTGAGGGTGGTGAATGTGTACGGGCCCCAAAGCAAGAAGGAAAGGGTGCTCCTCTTTGGGAAGATCAAGCCCTACCTATACACTTCGCGCCAAGTAGTCTGGGGGGGAGATTTTAACACCATATTGCGGAAAAAGGATAGTGGGGGACGATCGGTACAGGTGGGCTATGACGGGGTGAGGCTGGCAGGGATCATGCGGGAGGCGGAGCTGGTAGACGCGCATGTGGCCTTCTGTGAGGAACAGGAGGGGTTCACGTTCTTTCGAGGGCAGTGTAAAAGTAGAATCGATAGATTCCTGGTAAAGAAGGGGGTTTGTCTGGGGGGTCCACGAACCGTGGACGTGGACTTTTCAGACCACCACATGGTCCTCCTTCAGGTGGGGGGGGCGGCAGCGCAGAGGCCAGGGAGGGGGTTATGGCGACTAAATTTAAAGTGGTTAGGTAGCGAGCAGGTGCGGGAGGAGTACCGCCGGTTTTTGGAAGATCAGGTGTCAGTGCAGGGGGCATTTCAGTCATTGGGGGAGTGGTGGGATACAGTGAAAAGACGAACGCGGGGATTCTTTCTCAGACAGGCGAGAAGGGAGGGGAGGGAAAGGACAAAGTTGGGCATGGCAATAAAGAAAAAGAGGGACACATTGATTTCACAAGGGGGGAGGGAGGAAGAAATACATGATCTCCAAGCACTCCTGGAGCAGGTACAGTACAACCGCTACACCTCCTTGGTGTATGAGCGGGACTTCGGGAAAATGTGTAGCCCGGACCCCTTCGCATGCTGCCGGGAGCGGAGGGCGCGCAGGGTGATGGAGGGGGTGCGGGATGCACAGGGGGTCCTGCAGGACACCAAGGAGGGGATTCTGGGGGCAGTGAGGGACCACTTTGCGGCGTTCCTTTCAGCCCAGCAGATTGATATGGAGCAGATGGAGTGTTATGTGGAAGGAACCCCGGGGATAGGTCACAGGGGACCCCAGCTTCAGGCCCTCTTGAACCCGTGGACAGAACAGGAGGTGGAGGAAGCCATCGGGGCGCTCCACAGGAAGACCTCGCTGGGGCCGGATGGGCTAACAACTGAGTTCTACCAGGCCTTTAAGGAGCAGCTGGTGCCGATCCTGGTGAGGGTATGGGGGGCAGCCCAGTTGGAGGGTTCCTTGCCTAGTTCCTTGACAGAGGCGGCTCTTATCCTACTAAGTAAGGGGAAGGACCCGGCGATGCTGGCCAACTGGCGGCCTATAGCACTGCTTAATACGGATCGAAAAATCTTTGCGCGAATACTATTCCAGAGAATGAGGCAGGTGTCTGGGGATTTGCTAGCAGCCTCGCAAGCATGTGGGGTTAAAGGGAGAGGGGTCTTGGAAGCTGCAGCGTGGGTGCGGGAGGGGGTAGAACGCAGTAGAGTGGGAGGGCATGGTAGGCTGTTGGTAACACTCGACCAGGAAAAAGCGTTTGATAGAGTGCAGTGGGGTGTCCTATGGAGCATTCTGGAGCGCTATGGGTTTCCGAAGGGTTGGATAGAGCAATTACAGCTACTCTATCGGCATGCGGGGTGTTTTCCCCTGGTTAACGGGTGGAGAGGGCAGG
This sequence comes from Microcaecilia unicolor, assembly GCF_901765095.1. NCBI lineage: Eukaryota > Metazoa > Chordata > Amphibia > Gymnophiona > Siphonopidae > Microcaecilia > Microcaecilia unicolor. The sequence goes on along the minus strand of NC_044041.1, from coordinate 12,203,893 downwards.
GGTTTGAGGTAGGGGCAGGGGTCCGACAGGGGTGCCCACTCAGCCCGCTGTTGTATGCATACGCCATCGACCCTTTTATAAGACGGCTGGAGAAGGGGGGGGCGGAGGGGCTGGAAGGGGTGGAGGTGGGGGACAATAACCAGTTAAGGGTCGTGGCGTATGCAGATGACGTTACAGTGTGGGTAGCGGACCAGAGGGAGGGAGGTAGATTGCAGAACCTGATCCAGGAATACTCGCAGGCAACAGCGTCGCAGGTCAATTTTCAAAAGTCCAATAGCCTGTGGGTTGGGGATCAGGGGCTGCAATTTGAGTTGGGAGGTAGGTTTCCTACAGCTGTGGAACGTATACGGGTCTTGGGAATATACTTCGAGAAGGGGGATTATAGGCTCTACAACTGGGATAGGTGTCTCCAAGAAGTGAAGGGGAGGGTGGATAGATGGAAGGGGTGGAAAATGACCATGGGGGAGCGGGTACAGCTCATCAAGGCACACTTAGTTCCTTTGTTTCTGTTCGTCAGTTACATCTGCCTGCTGCCGGAGAGCCGGTACACGGCCTTGTATGGGGTGTTCTTCCGGCTGCTCTGGGGCAACAGGACGAATCCGGTAAAACGGAATGTTACCTATCTGCCTAGGAGGGAGGGGGGGGTGGGCATGATAAACCCAGTCCTGTTTTTCAGCGCTTTGTTCCTGCAGTTCAATCTGGGGAGGGCGGTAGGGCGGGAGCCACCGGGGTGGGCTAGGAGTGTCCTGCAGTGGTGGCCGAGATATTGGGACCTATGGCGGGAGGGGGGGAGGGTAGTGGCACTGCGAAGGGGGGCTCCGGGGGGGGTGAGTTATTGCAAGACCCTAGTGAAATTGGTGAGGGTGTGGGGGCTGACGGTGGGGGAGGTGAAGGCAGGACAACGGGGGGTCTGGATGGACAGAGTACGGGCGCAGGTGTTCTCAGCTCCTCTGGCGCTGAGGGACGCGCCGGCCCCACGGATGCAGCAGGGGTTACGGTTGATTGCTTCGAACCGCATCCCGGTGAAGTATAAAGACCTGGCGTGGCTGTCCTTTCACGGTAGACTGTACGTCCGAGGAAATTTGAAATATCGCAATGTGCGGGATAGAGGGTGCCCACGGGAGGAATGTGCTGGAACTGAAGAGACGATGGAGCATTTCCTGGTGAGGTGCCCATTTACAGTCCAGGTCTCTGACCGGGTTTCCTCGTTGCTGCAGATCCCCAGTTTCCGCAACTACAGCTATGCGGACTGGGTGTATGGCCCAGAGGGTGGAGAGGGACGCGGGGATCCGGTAACACGCTTTCTGATTTCGGTGATATTGCGGTACTGCCTCTGGATGGCGCGCTGCAGGGTGTCCCTGTACCAGGAGGTCCGGCCGGCGGAGGTAGTCAGCTGGGATGTGGTAAGGGCGGTGCAGGAAGCGGCGAAGTGGGAAAGGGTGGAAAAAGGGGTGGGGGTGGCTTCGAGGTGGTGGAGACACGTGAGGCTTAAGCCGCCATGAGGGGACATGCTTCCCAGGGGATTGTGTGCCAGTTGTCTGAAGGGGTTGTGGGGGGTCGGGGGGGGGGGGGGGGGTTGATCCATTGTATTATTGAGGAGGGGGTGTACATAGATAGGCAGACCATGTCTAGCTAGGAGCCTGGGGTTTGATTTGCATGTCCGGTTTTTTTCTTTGGTCTTTCTAATAAACAGTTTCCACTGTACTATTGAGGAGGGGGAGGGGGTGTACATAGATAGGAGGACCGTGTATAGCTAGGGGCTTGGTTTTGATTTGTATGTTATTTGTTTTTAGTTTTTTCCAATAAAAAGAGTTTTCCAGTCTGTCAAACAAGATAAACTTATATGTGCTACTTTATGTGTATACCTGACCTTGATTTGTATCTGCCATTTTCAGGGCACAGACCGTAGAAGTCTGCCCAGCACTAGCCCCACCTCCCAACCACCAGCCCCGCCTCCCAACGCCAGCTCTGCCACCCAATCTCCGCTAAGCTCCTGAGGATCCATTCCTTCTGAATAGGATTCCTTTATGCTTATCCCACGCATTTTTGAATTCCGTTACCGTTTTCATCTCCACCACCTCCCCCGGGATGGCATTCCAAGCATCCACCACTCTCTCCGTGAAAAAATACTTCCTGACATTTTTCTTGAGTCTGCCCCCCTTCAATCTCATTTCATGTCCTCTAGTTCTACCGCATTCCCGTCTCCGGAAAAGGTTTGTTTGCGGATTAATACCTTTCAGATATTTGAAAGTCTGTATCATATCACCCCTGTTTCTCCTTTCCTCCAGGGTATACGTGTTCAGGTCAGCAAGTCTTTCCTCATACGTCTTGTAACGCGCAACATTGTAGGTTAGCGCTACATTGTAGCTGCTAAATGCTAATATTCAGCAGAGATAACTGGCCAGGCATCGCTTGTGGCCTCTTAAATAAAGCTGAATATCGGGCCCCAAGCGTCTGCAACTGCAGTCATCCTCCTACCTTCATACTCGGCTACTGGCAGAGAAAATTAAGGCGTAGTGTCCCCATCGGGGTGCACGGAGCCGATCCTAACATGGCGCCGTGCCACGATGGGGGCATGCATGAGGGTCCCCAGTGGGGTGCCGAGAAGGTCTAGCGGGAACTCTTCCCGCCGAGCGACGGCGCCCCGCTGGGATGGGTGGGGAATAGGGAGAGTATTTAACCCCAGTAAGGAAGCCCGGACGTCCTCTTACGACGCCCGGGCACCAGACTGCACCCAGCCCCCCCCCTTCCCCAAAAGAAAGTGACAAGAAAGCTTATGTAATGCGTATTATGTCGCAGCTTTGGCGGGGTACCCAAGCCTGAAGGAGTAAGCTAAGCAGCTGGGATAGCTGCGCTTACGGTTGAGCTCCCTTGCTGTGCGGCGAGGAGCTATGTATTTAGCCGATCAGTCTTGCTAATAGCGGCGGACTGGGTTGGCAAGTAAGCCTGAAGGTTGATTGGCTTGGGTATACCAGGGGCGTAGCCAGACAACAGATTTTGGGTGGGCCTAGGCAAGAAGTGGGTGGGCACCAAGTGATCTCCCCCTCCCTCCCCCTCCCCGCACCACCACCAAAAGAAAAATATCTCAGCTGGCGGGAAAATGCTTCCGTCCACCTTGGCAGTCTGCAGCAGGCATATGCTGAAGACTGAGCATGCGCAGGTGCCAGTATCAAGGAGAGTAGTATTTTCATTACCACCAGGGGGAGGTCTTCAGCTGGTGGAGCTGGGGATCCCCACCAGTTACCACTAAATGTGTGCTACTGTTGGGTGGGCCTGAACCCTAAGTTGGTGGGCCCTGGCCCACCCAGGCCCACCTGTGGCTACACCACTGGGGTATACCCAGGGTTATGATGTTTGTAATTAAAATAAAGCTGCGGCCAAGTTATGCCATTTAAGAAATCACTTGACTTGTGTTGTTATTTGCTATCACATACTCCATTAAGCCCGAGGGGTCTCGGCTGCCTATCTTAGGGGCTGTGCTGAATGAATCCTAACATTGATAGAAGGGAAAATAGAGGCCATGACAGGAGACAAGACACTTTAGACCTATCCTGTCTGCCCGTCCACAGCATCCCTTGCACATTTTTCAACTAGCATCAGCCAACATTATCGTGAACTCCAGGGAAACTGCTGCCTGGAGCCAGAAATGCTAATTCACAATTAAAATTCAGGTCAGGGAAATGGCCCTGGCTGTGAAGCTATTTATGTTTCCCTAAAGTCAGAGATTTCTTGGAGATGGAGGGAAGGAAGATCTTCTAAGACCACTTGTGTAAAAATGATTCTGGAAAGGAAGGGGTTACATGCCTTGAATACGCGTGAATATGTGTTGGGGGAGGGTTGGGCTATCTCTCAAAAAATCTGATGTCATAGGGGGGACCACCAACTAAAAGTCATAGAAGCACCTGAGACCTCAAAGACTGGGTGAAAACTGTAGCAGGTTGATGTGTACCCGTCCCCCCTGTCCTGTCTACATCTGCCTTGTGTGTCTTAAATGTGTGTAAATGTCTGGGAAATTGGGAGAGTATTGTCTGTGATAAGGTTCCTAATGTGTACCAGTGTCTGGATTTTTGTCTGTAGGGACCCCAGGCTGAATCTGTCTCACACATTCTGCTGTCTCTAGGCTTAGTCTGTCTCACACATTCTGTTACCCCAGGCTGAGTCGGTCTCACACATTCTGCTACCCCAGGCTGAGTCTGTCTCACACATTCTGCTACCCCAGGCTGAATCTGTCTCACACATTCTGCTGTCTCTAGGCTTAGCCTGTCTCACACATTCTGCTGTCTCTAGGATTAGCCTGTCTCACACATTCTGCTACCCCAGGATGAGTCTGTCTCACACATTCTGCTGTCTCTAGGCTTAGCCTGTCTCACACATTCTGCTACCCCAAGATGAGTCTGTCGCACACATTCTGTTGTCTCTAGGCTGAGTCGGTCTCACACATTCTGCTACCCCAGGATGAGTCTGTCTCACACATTCTGTTGTCTCTAGGCTTAGCCTGTCTCACACATTCTGCTACCCCAGGATGAGTCTGTCTCACACATTCTGTTGTCTCTAGGCTGAGTCGGTCTCACACATTCTGCTACCCCAGGCTGAATCTGTCTCACACATTCTGTTGTCTCTAGGCTTAGCCTGTCTCACACATTCTGCTACCCCAGGATGAGTCTGTCTCACACATTCTGTTGTCTCTAGGCTGAGTTGGTCTCACACATTCTGCTACCCCAGGATGAGTCTGTCTCACACATTCTGTTGTCTCTAGGCTTAGCCTGTCTCACACATTCTGCTACCCCAGGATAAGTCTGTCTCACACATTCTGTTGTCTCTAGGCTGAGTTGGTCTCACACATTCTGCTACCCCAGGCTGTCGGTCTCACACATTCTCATATCCCAGGCTGAGTTGGTCTCACACATTCTGCTAAGCTCTTCAGCTTGGAGAAAAGATAGCTGAGGGGAGATATGATAGAAGTATATAAAATAACCCCCTCCGAAGGGACACCACCTTGTAAGTGGTGGAGGGGCTTCCGTGTTTCAATGACTCAGAGGGCTATGCTGAAGGGTTACCCATATCAGACAGGCCTCTGAGGAGAAACCAGACAAAGAGTGTCCCAAATTAGGGAGAGAGGAAAGATGGTGACCTGAAGCTCGTACACTCAACGGCCCAGCTGTCCTCTGAAGTTCAGTTTTTGTTCACTTGAAATTTCCTCTCTGCATTGTAGTTGCCTTAACAGAGGAAGGGGACAATGGGGGGTCAGCCGCCGATGACCAGCGTTTTGTCCCCTGTGCAGCAAGTGTGGGACCGCTGTGTGACGAGCTGCCCATAGATGACTGGGTTGATGAGTCCTTTGATTAGCGCCGACGAAGGAGCGTCGATGCTCTTGGACCTAGAAACAACTTCATCGCTCAAAAATCATTTAACCACCATGCCCAAAGGAGTGGAGGAGTGAGTCAGGAGTGTATGCTGAAACGAAAGTCATTTACAGCTGAACCCGTGTCGGCGGTGCTACTCCTAAACCCTTAAGAGTTATCAGCTTGGAGTTTTTGGCTCCCGTGGAGGTTGCATTGAATGTCATCTGGAGGGTGCTCCAGGACCTGAGGGTGGTAGAGAATGACTTTGCTTCAGATATAGTCTTGTTAATGAGCCACATGGATAATCTAATCGAATCCTTTGAGAATATACACAAATGAAGTTCTACTGAAGTAGGAAACGGTTAAGATTTGAAAATGATAAAAGACCAGAAAAATTTGAACAAAATGAATATTGTTACAGATGATTAATATCGAGATTGTTGTTTTCCCAGAGTTCCGGGTATGACTCCTAATGTTTTTTTTTCCTCTGAAATGATTCCTCTTAATATATTAATTCAAAAGGAGTGAAGCCTGTGAAACTGGGATTACTTTAATCAGCGGGAATTGGATTGGAGATTCAAGGGTTTGTATTGTTAAACAATTTCTGGTTTTAAAAGGGAAAAGAAATGAAATCAGGTGTATTACTTTCACTAATATTGGACAATAAGTATGTTTCCAATGAAACTGATGGACTATGCACTGTTATGGTCTTGAAGAAACCAACCAGATGATCAATGTGGAATAATAATTTAGATAAATAATAACTGGGGATAATCGGGTTAATACCACGTTTTCTTTGTTTGCTGTTGCTTAAATTGATCTCCTTGTCTTGTTTCACTCTCCCTATTTATTTTGTGGTCTAAGAAAGAGAAAGATTGTATAAAATCCATTTATCTTGTTGAGATTGTTTTTTTCTTCTAATATCGTTTTAATGTACAATCATCTCTGTTTTACTGTTTTGCAAGTGATCCTTGTAAAATGAAAAAATTATAAATAAATGATTTAAAAAAGAAGTATATAAAATAATGAGTGGAGTGGAATGGGTAGACGTGAATTCAGTGGCGTACCAAGGGGGGGCGGTCCGCCCCGGGTGCACGCCGCTGGGGGAGTGCCGCGGCACACGCCTGTTGCCCTGTTTCAGTCTGATTTCACAATTCGCATGTGTTCACTGCTCCCTCTGAGTCTGCCCCGGGAACACATGTGAATTGCGAAATTGGACTGAAACAGGGCAACAAGCGCGCACCGCGGCCCCCCTCCCAGTGGCGTGCACCCGGGGGGGTGTCATTTCGCCGGGGGGGGGGGGAAGAGGTGTCATTTCGCCGGGGGGGGGGGATCGCGCTGCACCCGGGGTGGGGGGGGGCGCATCGGTAATCCGCCCCGGGTGTCAGCTAGGGTCAGAATGCCACTGCGTGAATTGCTTGTTCACTTTTTCCAAAAATACTAAGACTAGGGGGCCATGCAATGATGCTACAAAGTAGTAAATTTAAAACAAATCAGAGAAAGTATTTCTTCACTCAACATGTAATTAAACTCTGGAATTTGTTGCCAGAGTGTAGTAAAAGCAGTTAGCTTAGCAGGGTTTAAAAAAGGTTTGGCTGTCTTCCGAAAAGAAAACTCCATAAGCCACTATTAAAATGGACTTGGGAAAATGCACTACTTATTTCTAGGATAAGCAGCTTAAAATGTATTGTACTGTTTTGGTACTTGCGACCTGGATTGGCCAGTGTTGGAAATAGGATACTGGGCTTAATGGACCTTTCGGTCTGTCCTAGTATGGCAACATTTATTTACCCCAGGCTGAGTCTGTCTCACACATTCTGCTATCTCTAGACTTTGATGAAGTTCACCTGCTGTGCTGTTTGCTCTGAAGATAATCCTGTTTGACAGGTGATCCTTGCTTACCTGCTGTATACAGACCCTCCCTCAGGAGCCTTTCCGCCACCTGTGCTCCTGTGACTCTGTTAATGTGAACTCACTGTCACCTTCCTGCTCTCTGTAAACCTATTCCACCCCTATGTTAAATGCAGTGCGTGTTTTCTAGCAAAAAAGGTGCCGGTATTCAAATGCCAGGCTACCCTTCAGGGGTGGGATAATCACTGAGGGACCCACCCCACAATAGCCAGGACCCTGCAACCAGTCACAGAATCTGAAAAGGCAGAATTGGCTTGTAGAGCAGAGCCATAGCGAGAGGAGCTCACACCCGGGGCGGGTCGCCGCTGTGCACCCCCCCACCCCCCCCCCCCCCGGGTGCAGCATGGCGCACCCCCCCCCCCCGGAGCGCATAACCTCCCCCGGAGCGCATACCTCCACCCCCCCCCCCGGAGCGCATACCTGCGGCGAGGGACGGGCGGGAGGGCCGATCCGCTCCGACTGCACGTTGCTGGGGTGTGTCGGCTCCGCGCTGATTCACTGCTCTCTCTGTCCAGGAACAGGAAGTAACTTGTTCCGGGGCAGAGAGGGCAGTACACCAGCACGGAGCCGACACCCCCCAGTGGCGTGCACCCGGGGCGGACAGCCCCCCCCCTTCCTATGCCACTGTTGTAGAGCCTGAGCTCTTTCATTAAAACTTGAGGATCATGGGTCAATTTTAGGAGACAACGGAAAGGTGCTGGTACTCAGTATCCCCTCAAAAAAAAGCCCTGGTTATATGTGGGGGCTTCTGATTATGGGTTTTGACCGATAAACCCAAGGGTGTGCAGAGAAAATATTTTTGTTTTGTTTAATGTCCTGTGTTGTTTACAGGAATTTTCATTCTATTGAGGGTTTTTTTTCTTTTTGTTTCATGACAATATTATAACTAGTATATACTATTTGCAAGTATTTTTTCCAGTTGTTATAGGCAAAAAAAAAAACCAAGAAGAAGAGACAGAAAACAAAGACATGGAAATATCATTAACATTATTTCAAATGAATGCACATCCCACATCCACGGCCGCTGGCTGATCTGCAAGGCTTCATTCTGTTTCTGTGAGTCTGACGTCCTGCACGTACAACGTGCAGGACGTCAGACTCACAGAAACAGAACAAAGCCTTGCAGGTCAGCCAGCGAGGTCCTCTTCTTCCGGCGCAAGGCTTCGTTCTGTTTCTATGCAGGATGTCAGACTCAGAAACAGAACGAAGCCTTGTGCCGGAAGAAGAGGACCTCGGCTGGCGGGGGTTGGGGTCCCCCGCCAGAAATAGTAGCCGGCGACGGAGGGAGGGGGGGGGGGTCGAGAGGGTCGTCGGCAGGGGGGTCCAGGTCCAAATCTACAGGGGCCCAGGCCCCCGTGGCCCCACGTAGCTATGCCACTGCTTTAGGAAATCACAATCTTTGTTTTATGGGAAAAAGATATGGATGTATCTGGATTTTACTAAAACAACTCAGGAAAGGAGAAGAGCTTTTTTTAGCCCTTAGGAAAGAAGCCCTACTGTAGGAGCATCTTTCTATTTAAATTACCCCTGCAAATGTGTATTAAAACACCTAGGGCTTAAATACTACTACTACAACTTAACATTTCTAAAGTGCTACTAGGGTTACGCAGCGCTGTACAATTTAACATAGAAGGACAGTCCCTGCTCAAAGAGCTTACAATCTAAAGGACAAATGTACAATCAGACAAGTAGGGGTCGTCAAACTGGGGCAGTCTAGATTTCCTGAAAGGTATAAAGACTAGGTGCTGAAAGCAACATTGAAGAGGTGGGCTTTGAGTAAGGATTTGAAGATGGGTAGGGAGGGGGCTTGGAGTAAGGGCTCAGGAAGTTTATTCCAAGCATAGGGTGAGGCGAGGCAGAATTAGCAGAGCCTGGAGTTGGCGGTGGTGGAGAAGGGTACTGAGAGGAGGGATTTGTCCTGTGAGCGGAGGTTACGGGCGGGAACGTAAGGGGAGATGAGGGTAGAGAGGTAGTGAGGAGCAGCAGATTGAGTGCATTTGTAGGTAAGAAGGAGAAGCTTGAATTGAATGCGGTATCTGATCGGAAGCCAGTGAAGTGACCTGAGGAGAGGGGTGATATGAGTATATCGGTCCTGACGGAAGATAAGACGTGCAGCAGAGTTCTGAACAGATTGAAGGGGGGATAGATGGCTAAGTGGGAGGCCGGTGAGGAGTAAGTTGCAGTAGTCAAGGTGAGAGGTAATGAGAGTGTGGACGAGAGTTCGGGTGGTGTGTTCAGAGAGGAAAGGGCGAATTTTGCTGATGTTAAAGAGGAAGAAGCGACAGGTCTTGGCTATCTGCTGGATATGGATGTGGATATGGATATGTATCTTTCTCCAACCTGAACAATTAAGTGCTTTTCTCAATCAAAAAAAAGTTGGGACAGCTTAATTCCAGTGTTAAGTAAGATTGGAAAATCAGAGGCTGAGATCCCCATGTCCAGGAACCCCAGGTCTGGGACCCTAATTCAAACATGCGTGGGATAAGCATAAAGGAATCCTGTGCCGAAGGAATGGATCCTCAGGAGCTTAGTCAAGATCGGGAGGCGGGGCTGGTGGTTGGGAGGCGGGGATAGGGCTGGGCAGACTTATACGGTCTGTGCCAGAGCCGGTGGTGGGAAGCGGGACTGGTGGTTGGGAGGCGGGGATAGTGCTGGACAGACTTGTACGGTCTGTGCCAGAGCCGGGGTTGGGAGGCAGGGCTGGGGAGGTGAGGATAGGGCTGGGCAGACTTATACGGTCTGTGCCTGTGCCAGAGCCGGTGGTTGGGAGGTGGGGCTGGTGGTTGGGAGGCGGGGATAGTGCTGGGCAGACTTATACAGTCTGTGCCCTGAAGAGGACAGGTACAAATCAAAGTAGGGTATACACAAAAAGCAGCAAATATGAGTTATCTTGTTGGGCAGACTGGATGGACCATGCAGGTCTTTTTCTGCCGTCATCTACTATGTTACTATGTTACCCTACAGTGACCCCACAGTGTCACAGACTCAAATAGCATCAGAAATGTGAGGAAACTTTACTGCACCCTTGACACAGGAGTTAAACACTTCAGGCTTCATCACAGCTTCCTGCACTGGGAAGACCTCATCTCTTTTTTTTACATTGGATTAACGTGGAAGTGCACTGATTCGATCACACCTTTTTACACCTGTTTCAGTCCACCTTTTGAGTGCTAACAACCTTGCAAAATGTGAGTAATGAAATACCACACAAAAAGTGTTATAATGAGAGTAAATCTATGGCCTAAGCCCAGTGTGACTAATATTCTATAATGAGACTTCTGCACAGAGCTGCCATTATAGAATCAATGCTTGAATTTACCCCTGGGAATGTACAGGCAGAACATCTTTACCCACAGGCTGACAACTGAAGAGAAGAGGTTAGAAAGAAGGAGTAGAGAAAGGCTAGGGGGAGAAAGCTAAAACCAAAATAAATTAAGCAAAAAAAAACCTCCCAGAAGTGCTAGTGGAACCTGCTTTCCATAATGCAAGTGCAGTCTCATGTGAATGTCTAGGTAGATCCTTACGAGAACCAATGGGAAGCAGAGAGTGAGATAAGACCAGTGGTGCGCTGGAGCGGGCTTTCACGGAGGGGGAGAGCCATTTGTTAAAGTATTTAAGAATTTGGGGAGCTGATTGTTACAGTAGGCCCCCCATGCCTACTTTAACAACTGGATCCCAAAATGTTGGCTCGTGCCCACTCCTGAATTCTCTTTGACTTTGCTGGTGGGGATGCTGAGCCCTGCCAGCCAAGTAAATAGACTGCTGCTGCTCCCCGCTCCTTGTTTCCAGCTCTGGCCAGCAGGCTGGGCTTCTTGTGCATGCGAGAGAAGGTCCCAGCTTGCTGCTCAGAGCCAGATACAAGCAGCGAGTAGCAGGGCCGCCGATAGACTAGGCCGGGCCCAGGGAAAGGCCACTCCACCTCCGCCCCCCGTTGCTCCCCCCTCCCCGCCCGCTGCAGTCCGCGGTCTCACCTGCCTGCCTCCACGGCTCCAGGCCCCCTTCATTCAAAGCGGCAGTCGCAGATCGCATCTTTTCTGGCCTTCCCTCCCTATGTCCTGCCCTCGTCTGATGTAACTTCCGGTTTCCATGAGGGCGGGACACAGGGAGGGAAGGCCAGAAGAGAGGCGATCTGCGACTGCCGCTTTGAATGCAGGGGGCCCGGAGCCGAGGAGGCATGCAGGTGAGATCGGGGAGTGCAGCGCTGGCGGCCTGACCCCGGCACCGGGCCCCCCTTGGAGGCCTGGGCCCTGGGAAGTTTGCCCCCCTGCCCCCCCTCTCGGTGGCCCTGGCGAGTAGTAGTGGCAGTCCATTTATCGGCTGGTGGGGCTCGGCATCCCTGCCAGCAAAGGTATGCCTAGTGTGCCCACGTGAGGGGGGGAGGACAGAGGCATGCATTGCCCCTGCCAGTCCACCCCTGCCCTCCCCCCAAATTGCAGGGCTGGTTACGCCTGGAGAGAGAGCCCGTTGTTAAAAATTTACCACCACACCCCTGCACAAGATCTCAAGCTGGGAGAAATCCAATGTAGATTCTTCATTAGGACCCAACAACTGAAGGACCCCACATGGGACTGTGTTTTGGCAAAAAGGCCACCTGCCTCGGGGGGTCACAAAACTTGATCAGATGTATTTGTCTGTGAAAGGTACCTATGAATGATATAGGGCTGTAAAATAACCATCAAAAGCAGCGTTGAAATCCCGCCAAAGGGGACGTACAAAAAGAAATTGCTGTCCGTGTCGAGTCCTTTATTTATTTATTTATTTATGCATTCTCGTATCCCACTATTATCCAAAAACAAGTTTCGGTTCAAAGTGGCTTAGAATTTACATTTTGGTGGAGTTACAATAGCGTTTTACAGTTAGGGCACGGAAGGAACAGCTGTAGCTTATGCAGCTAACTATAGAATTTTTTTTAAGAGGTAGATTTTCAGCTCGTTTCTGAACTGAAGACAGTTAGTGATGCTTCTTGTGGCTTTTGGTATTGACTTCCACCATTTGGATCCCAGGTAGCTAAATCCTGCCGTGTAGATGGTTTTGTAGTTGTGTTTCTGCAGTTGGGTAGATGAAGAAGTGGCCCCTGGTATCCGGGCTTGCATTTCTTGGGGATTCTTGTTGGTGCGTAATAAAGAATCTGCATTGGATTTCCCCTGGCTTGACAGTCTTGTGTCACGCTCTACTTCCCGTTGGTTCTCGCCTACATTTCATAGAGGGGCATCTTCCTGTTTCTCTACGCATAGGTGGATCCTTATGCAACTCCTCCACCCCTGAAATCAAGGGTGTGCGGGCTACAAATGTTTGGTTTGTTTAGTTTCTCAAGTGGCTTAGAGGATTTCTTCTTAATTTAGATTTTAAAAAAATATTTGGTTTTCAGGATAATGCTGTCAATAGTGAACTCTATTGAGCAATAAGGTTCACTATTGACAATATAGGGAAAAACTCAAACATTTGTAGATTTTGCCTGCTTTGGGTTAAAAATGACATGAAACAAAAATACTAGGACTAGGGGGGCATGCAATGAAACTACAGTGTAGTAAATTTAAAACAAATCGGAGAAAATATTTCTTTACCCAACGCATAATTAAACTCTGGAATTTGTTGCCGGAGAACTTGGTGAAGGCGGTTAGTTTAGCAGAGTTTAAAAAGGGGTTAGACGGTTTCCTAAAGGACAAGTCCATAAATCACTACTAAATGGACTTGGGAAAAATCCACAATTCCAGGAATAATATGTATAGAATGTTTGTACGTTTGGGAAGCTGCCAGGTGCCCTTGGCCTGGATTGGCCGCTGTCGGGGACTGGATGCTGGGCTCGATGGACCCTTGGTCTTTTCCCAGTGTGGCATTACTTATGTACTTATGGGAAACATGCACATCCCTACTGAACTCTCCTGGAACTCTGGTGTGGATCAGGTACAAAACCCAAAAGATTATTAGGTGACATCACTATATATGCATATTCATGAAATATGTGGATTTCCCCTTTAAAATACCTCTGTAGACCCCCCCCCTTGAATTTGTGTACCCCCAAATTATACCACTAGCAGATTCCTTGTGGCCTCCCTATCATATCCTGAGCATTAGGCATGCACTGAACAGAAAATAAAATGTTATTATGTGGGGTACTTGCTTTTATGGAATACATGAATTCTTCCCTTCCCCCCCCCCAAAAAAAAATATTTCTGTCATGATACTCGTGGACTCCCTGACAGGTTGGAAAACATGGTTATTAGGGTCAACCACATACGGTGGAGCACAGGAATAGCCAAATCAGTGGCATAACCACAGGGTGCCTTGGGGGCTTGCCCCCCCCCCCACATTGGGTTCAGGGGGCCCCCAAAGACTGCTGGTTTGGCTGGCAGGGGTCCCCAAGCCCTGCCAGCAGAAGCTTTCCTGCAGCAACATTTGCCATCATGCTGTCTGCCCTGCTTCCCCCTTCCCTTGCGCGCATGCTTGGTTTTAATGAAATTGAGCATGTGCAAGCCAGGGGGGGAAATCAGGGCAGGCAGCATGGCATGGAGACTTCGGCAGGAGGGGGCCCAGAGCCCGAGGTGAGGGGGCACATTTTAGCCCCCCGCCGGTGCCGACCCCCCCATTACCGACCTCCCCCCCCCCCGCTATTGCCGACCCCCCCGCCACCGCCAACTTTGACGACCCCTGCCAATGACCCTCTCGACACCCCTCCCGCTGCCAACCCTCCCCCGCCAGCCGAGGAGGTCCTCTTCTTCCTCTGAAGGCTTCGTTCTGTTTCTGACGTCCTGCACATTGTACGTGCAGGACGTCAGACTCACAGAAACAGAACGAAGCCTTGCAGGTCGGTAAGGGGGTCCAGGGCCAAATCTACAGGGGCCCAGGCCCCCCTGGCCCCACATAGCTACGCCACTGGCACTGAATACTGCCACAGGAAGATTTCTGCTTGCGGGGCTTGGGGACCTCTTCCAGCCCAAATATGTGAGGTTGTGGCATGGGTGGGGAGTGGTGGGGAGGCAGGGCAAAATGTGCCACCCCATTTTGGGCTCTTCCCCCCCCCCCCCCCCAAAAGTCAAGGTCTGGCTATGCCTCCGAGTCAAATAGCCCATTGAGAGCCAAGGAAGCCAGGTTCAATTCCCCCTAGAACTCATTGTGACTCTGACCATGTCATTTAACCCTCAACTGCCCAGGTATAAAATAAATATATAAAGTAAACTGCTTCGATTGTAACCACAGAAACACAGTATATCAAATTTCCTCCCCTCCCCACCCCCTGGGGTAGATTACAGTCATTATACCTTCACTGGGGCCCCTTTGCAAAATGATCACCCACAGTCCCTTTAATGCCAAATTATACCACCGTGCATGTGTCATCGTGGATCACGTGGAGCCAGAAAAAAATATGCCATGAAATTCCTGATGCCCTGAAACTTTGGTGTCAAAAAGACACTGAATAGAAAAGTTATTAGTGGGGGATGCCCAGAAAAAAGTGATCGCTCCCTTCTGTAAGGGGGCTAAAGGCAGACAGGGCAAAAAGCCACAAACATTTTTTTTTTTTTTTTTTTTTTTGTAATCTGGCTCATAAAAGGTTGAGCCAGTGCCCAAGCTTTACAAAACATTTTCCACCTCTCGCCATGGGACTTACTAAACCGCAGTAATTTCTGTATTAGTGATGGCAAATATTCCCTTTTCTCTTGTTTGTCCTGTTTGTCTGTCCTAATTAGATTGTAAGCTCTGTCGAGCAGGGACTGTCTCTTCATGTTCAAGTGTACAGCGCTGCGTATGTCTAGTAGCGCTATAGAAATGATAAGTAGTAGAAGTAGTAGTAGTCTTTGGGATTCCGGAATCTTGCTACTCTTTGGTGTTCCGGAATCTTGCTACTCTCTGGGATTCTGCACAGAATGTTGCTAGTCTTTGGGGTTCCGGAATCTCGCTACTCTTTGGAGTTCCAGAATCTTGCTACTCTTTGTCCTTATCCCTTATTTATCCTGTTTGTCTGTCCTAATTAGATTGTTAGCTCTGTCGAGCAGGGACTGTCTCTTCATGTTCAAGTGTACAGCGCTGCGTACATCTAGTAGCGATATAGAAATGATAAGTAGTAGAAGTAGTAGTAGTCTTTGGGATTCCGGAATCTTGCTACTCTTTGGGATTCCGGAATCTTGCTGCTCTTTGTCCTTATCCCTTATTTGTCCTGTTTGTCGTAATTAGATTGTAAGCTCTGTTGAGCAGGGACTGTCTCTTCATGTTCAAGTGTACAGCGCTGCGTACGTCTAGTAGCGCTATAGAAATGATAAGTAGTAGTAGTCTTTGGGATTCCGGAATCTTGCTACTCTTTGGGATTCCGGAATCTTGCTGCTCTTTGTCCTTATCCCTTATTTGTCCTGTTTGTCGTAATTAGATTGTAAGCTCTGTTGAGCAGGGACTGTCTCTTCATGTTCAAGTGTACAGCGCTGCTTACGTCTAGTAGTGCTATAGAAATGATAAGTAGTAGTAGTAGTAATGTATAGCCCCAGAGCCAAAAGCAGTATTCAAGGTCAACTGTACTAGGAAGAAGCAGAGCAGAAATGAGTATGAATGAAGCTCCAGCCACCTGGGAATTCTGGGTGTTTATACTTTAGACCACAGGAGTGTAAAAAGGTCTCCCATCATCACTGCCCTTGTTGGGCTCTGATGAGTGAAGTTACAGCAAGCTGCAGCTCCACAACAATCCCACAATCCCTAACCAGCATCCCATTCAATGCCCAAATCCTCCAATTAGCTCCCCAGTCTCAAATCAGATGTTCTGCAGCGATTATCCAGGTCCACCAATACCCAACCTTTCCAGTTAATTCTGTGCCAAAATTCTTTAATCAACCTCTACAGCACCATCTAACATACAAATTCTTCCATTTAACATTCAGGTTTCTATCCACAACCCCCTACTGATCCCCCAGAAGAGGCTCAGGTATATATTTGACACGATACAAAGTGTTCTGTTACCTTCTGCTGGTCAGGAGATGCTCCTTGCCCGAGGGGCTGTACTGGAACTGGACTGCTGGACTCCAAGTTGCGATGGCCATGGGCAGGAGCCAGAAGAGGTACACGAGAGCCCGGAGCTTCCTTCGGCAACCGAGCCCCATTGCAATCCCAAAATGGCCCAAGATAACAAAATGATGTGACCAGGAGGTCCTGAAAGATCGTCCACTTGTAGGGTGGAAAAACAAAAGCACCTGGGTTCAGATTTCACCTGTCCACAGGGGGCCCAAAATCACCTATCAGAGGTAGTTCAAAAGCACCTGCTGACGTCGGGGGCCGGCAAGGTCTGTCCCAGCACAGAGGGCAGCCGGAGTGGATAAATGTCCTTGAGGAGCTCCAGCGATTGCACAGTCCGGACCCCTTCCCCCCAAACTCATCAACTGAGCACCGGCTGCAGCAAGGCAAACACCACCGTGCACTGACCCACTTTCATGCAAGAGTGGCAGCACTGCATCCAGGAGAGCCACCCCCGCGCTGCACTGCACTGCAGCCTTCCCCCGGGACGCAGGGGTAAGAGCCCCGTCGCTGCCTGATGCTCCCAGTGAGTCCCGGGTTGTGCTGGCAGTGCACTCTCTGTTAGTACTAGACAACCCTGCAGGCAGCTCCAGTCCTGCCCCTTTTTTCTACTGGATTAAAGAACTCAAAGAATCACACGGGTTTCTGCAGTGAGCTCCTTCTTCCCCCCCCCCCCCCTCCTCCTCCTCCTCCCCCTCCTCCTCCTTCCACCCTTTCTGTCCCTGTGCAGGACACACGGCTGCTTTCAGGTTTTCTGCACTCCAGAATCCGACCTGGGAGACAGCTCTCCTTTCCGCTTTTCTCGTTGCCATTTTTTTCCGCTCCCTCCTTCTTGTCTCTTTCCTCGTCTAGTCTTCATCTTTCTTGTTGTTACCGTTTGCGCAGCGCTACCAGAATTGGCAGGTCTCCGCTCCTTACGAGCTTACTTTACAGTCTAGTAAAAGTCAAGACAGACGAGAGACAACACGAGAAACGTAACAGGAGGAGGCTTTGAGTTAAGCAGCCATCGAAATCCCTGGTTCTCAGATGTCCCGTCTCTCCTTTCTGAAAGCAAAGCACGTTAATGACATCAAGAGGTGCTGCATGACCGCAAAACAACGAAACAGTTTCTAAAGTCTGAACTCTGCATGTCTGAAAAACGTCAGGTTCTACTGCTTCTTATTATAACACAACTTTCATCTCGTTTTTACTCCATTTACTCCTAGCCCATTATAAACCATAAAGCTGTATGTCTCTGTTGATCACCCCACCCCTCACCTATCCACACCCATCCTGTTAGAATATCAATGATATGCTTTGATGTCCCCATGCATACCTCCGACCCACCCCCATCCTCCCACCCTGTCAGACTGTCATAGTAATGCTTGAATGTTTTCACTTATATACACTGTCAGCTAGCACATTTGCTTATTTCCGATCTGAGGAAGAAGGGCAACCTTCGAAAGCTAATCAAGAAATGTATTAAGTTATGTCCAATAAAAAAGGTATCATCTTATTTTCTTTTCCATGTTTTATTTTGTTTGATTTCTATAGATTCTACATGGAATGTTGCTATTCCACTAGCAACATTCCATGTAGAAGTCGGCCCTTGTAGATCAGCAATGTGGCCGCGCAGGCTTCTGCTTCTGTGAGTCTGATGTCCTGCACATACGTGCAGGACGTCAGACTCACAGAAGCAGAAGCCTGCACAGCTTTCTACATGGAATGTTGCTAGTGGAATAGGAACATTCCATGTAGAATCTCCAATAGTATCTATTTTACTGTCAAAGTAATGCTTGGATGTTTCACTTATATATACTATCTGCTACCACATTTGCTTATTTCCGATCTGACGAAGAAGGGCAACCTTCGAAAGCTAATCATGAAATGTATTAAGTTATGTCCAATAAAAAAGGTATCATCTTATTTTCTTTTCCATGTTTTATTTTGTTTGATTTCTATTGATAACGTTTTTACTCAGAAACCTAGCCGAGCCATCAACACTGCAACTCTGGTTCTAATCAAAAGATTGTTTCTCAAAAAAAAAAAAAAATGCTTAACATACCAAAAAACCCTCAAGCAGGCAAATTTGGTATAAATTCTGTTACTTCATGTGAAGGAAGTAAGGAAACCGTCCAAGGATCTGGTAGTTGTCAGTAGAGCGAGGCAATGCGGGATATTCTCAGTCTAAGAAGGCTCTTTCTGATAGATCAAGGCTTTGTTACAGAGACTCCCATTTTTCTCTGCTTAATTGTAAAGTAGTTTATTCCAGAACTTGATTATTTGCTTTCAATTTGAAAATCTCAAAGCCAAATCTGGAAATCAAACCTAGAAATCACGGGGGATAACTGGAGAGCGGGAGACTCACCCAGAGGCGGTTGGACCCAGTGGTTGGGAGGAGGGTGCTAGTGTAGAGCTCAAATGGCAGGTACAAGTGGACCTGAGCAGTGCTGGGAATAGACCCTCTAAGTGGTCGCAGGCAGGGGCGTAGCTACATGGGGCCACGGGGGCATGGGCCCCCATATAAGTACATAAGTACATAAGTAGTGCCATACTGGGAAAGACCAAAGGTCCATCTAGCCCAGCATCCTGTCACTGACAGTGGCCAATCCAGGTCAAGGGCACCTGGCACGCTCCCCAAACGTAAAAACATTCCAGACAAGTTATACCTAAAAATGCGGAATTTTTCCAAGTCCATTTAATAGCGGTCTATGGACTTGTCCTTTAGGAATCTATCTAACCCCTTTTTAAACTCCGTCAAGCTAACCGCCCGTACCACGTTCTCCGGCAACGAATTCCAGAGTCTAATTACACGTTGGGTGAAGAAAAATTTTCTCCGATTCGTTTTAAATTTACCACACTGTAGCTTCAACTCATGCCCTCTAGTCCTAGTATTTTTGGATAGCGTGAACAGTCGCTTCACATCCACCCGATCCATTCCACTCATTATTTTATACACTTCTATCATATCTCCCCTCAGCCGTCTCTTCTCCAAGCTGAAAACCCTAGCCTTCTCAGCCTCTCTTCATAGGAAAGTCGTCCCATCCCCACTATCATTTTCGTCGCCCTTCGCTGTACCTTTTCCAATTCTACTATATCTTTTTTGAGATACGGAGACCAGTACTGAACACAATACTCCAGGTGCGGTCGCACCATGGAGCGATACAACGGCATTATAACATCCGCACACCTGGACTCCATACCCTTCCTAATAACACCCAACATTCTATTCGCTTTCCTAGCCGCAGCAGCACACTGAGCAGAAGGTTTCAGCGTATCATCGACGACGACACCCAGATCCCTTTCTTGATCCGTAACTCCTAACGCGGAACCTTGCAAGACGTAGCTATAATTCGGGTTCCTCTTACCCACATGCATCACTTTGCACTTGTCAACATTGAACTTCATCTGCCACTTGCACGCCCATTCTCCCAGTCTCGCAAGGTCCTCCTGTAATCGTTCACATTCCTCCTGCGACTTGACGACCCTGAATAATTTTGTGTCATCGGCGAATTTAATTACCTCACTAGTTATTCCCATCTCTAGGTCATTTATAAATACATTAAAAAGCAACGGACCCAGCACAGACCCCTGCGGGACCCCACTAACTACCCTCCTCCACTGAGAATACTGGCCACGCAATCCTACTCTCTGCTTCCTATCTTTCAACCAGTTCTTAATCCATAATAATACCCTACCTCCGATTCCATGACTCAGCAATTTCTTCAGGAGTCTTTCGTGCGGCACTTTGTCAAACGCCTTCTGAAAATCCGGATATACAATATCAACCGGCTCCCCATTGTCCACATGTTTGCTTACCCCCTCAAAAAAATGCATTAGATTGGTGAGGCAAGACTTCCCTTCACTAAATCCGTGCTGACTTTGTCTCATCAGTCCATGTTTTTGTATATGCTCTGCAATTTTATTCTTAATAATAGCCTCCACCATCTGGCCCTGGCCCCCCGCCGCCAACCCCTTCAACCCCCTCTCCCGCCGCCAACCCTCCCCCGCCGCCAACCCTCCCCCGCCGCCATCGGGTACCTTTGCTGGCATTGGTCCCCAACCCCCGCCAGCCGAAGTCCTCTTCTCCGGCGCAGCCGCGTTGCTGATCTGCAAGAGCGGGCAGGATGTCAGACTCACAGAAACAGAAGCCTGCCCTTGCAGATCAGCAACGCGGCCGCACCGGAGAAGAGGACTAAAATGTGCCCCTTCACCTCGGGCTCTGGACCCCCCTACCGCCGAAGTCTGGCTATGCCCCTGGTCGCAGGGTAACCCCAGGCAGGTAACAAGTTAAAATTAAATAAAAAAGACAAGACAGATAAACAGCACAGGACCATTAGGGATAACAAGTCTTTACACATGTGGAATAAAGACAAAGGAGTCAGCATAATATGCAAAGTTTAGACTATTGCAACTTGCTTCTCACAGGTCTCCCACTTAGCTATCTCTCTCCTCTTCGATCTGTTCAAAATTCTGCTGCACGACCAATTTTCCGCCAGTGTTGCTATGCTCACATTAGCCCTCTCCTCAAGTCACTTCACTGGCTCCCTATCCGTTTCCGCATACAGTTCAAACTCCTCTTATTGACCTATAAGTGCATTCACTCTGCAGCTCCTCAGTACCTCTCCACTCTCATCTCTCCCTACACTCCTCCCCAGTCCGTTCATTGAGTAAATCTCACTTATCTGCACCCTTCTCCTGCACCGCTAACTCCAGACTCCGTTCCTTTTATCTTGCTGCACCATATGCCTGGAATAGACTTCCTGAGCCGGTACGTCAAGCTCCATCTCTGGCCGTCTTCAAATCTAGGCTAAAAGACAACTTTTTTTATGCTGCTTTTAACTCCTACCCCTTACTCACTTGTTCAGTACCCAGGCACTAGTTACAACCCTAAAGACGAAGTCACAGATACTACACTGGTTGTCTTTCTGGGCAGACTGAATAGGCTTTGTAGGTCTTCATCTGCCACCATTTACTACCAGTAATTCTTTAATTCTTTTTAGTATTCTCACCAACAAGTCTTTAATACAGGCAGTGGCATGGCCATGGGTGGGCACAGGCCCACCCACTTTAGGTTCAGGCCCACTCTGCAGTGGCACAACTGTGAGGTGGCTGCCAGGGATCCCCGGGCCCCGCCAGCTGAGGATTCCCGGCATCTCTCCTTCCCCTCAACCCAACCTCCCAACCCCCTCAACTTGTAAAGCCTTCATTGCTTTGTCTGCAGCGCACAGTGACTCACATCCGCTGCTCACGCAGGCCTCGAGCCTTCCCTCTGACACAACTTCCTGTTTCCACATAGGCGGGACCAAGTCAAAGGGAAGGCTCGGGGCCAGCATAAGTAACGGGTCGGAGTTGCTGCTCACTGCCGATAAAGAAATAAAGGCTTTAAAAGTTGGTGGGGGGGGGGGGGGGGGGGAGGGAAGAGCATTAAGAGGCTCCCTCGATTGGCTGGGGGGGGGGGGGGGGGGGGGGGGGAGACATGCCAGGCAGGAGGCAGTGGTCTCATGCCTGCCCACAATTCTGTTCTCTACAGAAGTGTCACCCCGGTCAGCACTGTGGTCTGTTATAAGCAGGTGCTTTCTCTGTCCCTAGGGGGTTCACAAGTTTTTGTACTTGGGGCAACGGTGGGTTCAGTGACTTGAATCCTTTCAGGCGCCAGAAGCAGATTCGTCTGCCCTGCCTTTCCTTTCTGCTTGTGTAAGGGATCTGCAGGACCAGGCCCTTTGCAGCTCACACATAGAAAACCTGGCAGGCACTTCCTTCTTTTTGGGGACTATTGCGCGAAAAAAGCTCTCCACTTTCCTCTCTGGAGAATAATCTGAGTTTTGCTATGAGCTCATTTTGGCCAGATTTGGCACAGTGGCTTAACTAATGATGTGAAATGTGTCTGGCGAGTTCGCAGATGTTCTGTTATTCGATCTTTCAGTACACTGAAAGGAAAATATAAAATGCTTAATTCTACTGTTGTGGAGGGTAATTCTATAATAAGGAGTGTTTGTTGTGTCTATATAAAGACAACCTACGCAGCAAAGGTCAGGAGTGGGCAACCTCAGTCCCGGAGGGCCGCAACTCAGTCATGTTTTCAAGGAATCCCCAGTGAATATGCAGGAGATCGATTGGCATGCAAAAGAGGCAGCCCATGCAAATACATCTCATTTATTTATTTAGATTTTGCTCACACCTTTTTCAGTAGTAGCTCAAGGTGAGTTACATT
Source organism: Microcaecilia unicolor (assembly GCF_901765095.1). Classification (NCBI taxonomy): domain Eukaryota; kingdom Metazoa; phylum Chordata; class Amphibia; order Gymnophiona; family Siphonopidae; genus Microcaecilia; species Microcaecilia unicolor. The sequence continues at coordinate 12,181,456 of NC_044041.1, read as the reverse complement.
CAGGTACTCTGGATATTTCTCTGTCCCAGGAGGGTTCACAATCTAAGTTTGTACCTGAGGCAATGGAGGGTTAAGTGACTTACCCAAGATCACAAGGAGCAGCAGTGGGATTTGAACCAGCCACCTCTGGATTTCAGGACTGGTGCACTAACCACTAGGCTACTCCTCCACTAGCAACATTCCACGTAGAAGCCTGCCCTTACAGATCAGCAATTCGGCCGCGCAGGCTTCTGTTTCTGTGAGTCTGACGTCCTGCGTGCAGGACGTCAGACTTACAGACACAGAAGCCTGCGCGGCCACATTGGTGATCTGCAAGGGCCGACTTCTACATGGAATGTTGCGAGTGGAATAGCAACATTCCATGTAGAATCTCAAATAGTAGCAACAGAATCTCAATAGTAGCAACATTCCATCTAGAATCTCCAATAGTAGCAACATTCCATCTATTTAGATTTTGCTCACACCTTTCAGTAGTAGCTCAAGGGGAGTTACATTCAGGTACTCTGGGTATTTCTCTGTCCCAGGAGGGCTCACAATCTAAGTTTGTACCTGAGGCAATGGAGGGTTAAGTGACTTGCCCAAGATCACAAGGAGCAGCAGTGGGTTTTGAACTGGCCACCTCTGGATTGCAAGACCGGTGCTCTAACCACTAGGCCACTCCTCCACTCTCATGCAGGCTCATTGGAGAAACCCAGAAAACAGGACAGGGTTTTTGCCCTGGAGGAACAAGGTTGCCCACCCCTGACCTAGGTGCTTTTCCTGAAAGCTCCCACACAGTTTCATCTGCTCCCCTGCAGGTTTTACTTCCATTGAAAGCAATGGAAGTAAAACCCGGACTGGCTCAATCTGTCCTCTACGACCTGAAGCCATCTAGTAAATCTATGGCAGGCATAAATTTCTGCCTAGGTTTGCAGGATACGTATATATTTTATAACCTATGTGCTTATCTCCCAACTCGACCCAACTAGTATTTCTGGGAAGAGTAAACAAGCGATTTATCTCCACCCATTTCCTAGACGAAAAGTCCATAGCCATTATTAGGATGGACTTGGGGAAAATCCACTGCTTATTTCTAGGATAAACAGCATAAAATCTGTTTTACTGTTCTGGGATCTTGCCAGGTACTTGTGACCTGGACTGGCCGCTGTTGGAAACAGGATACTGGGTTTGATGGACCTTCGGTCTGTCTGTCGCAGTATGGCAATGCTTATGCTCTTAACCAGATCTATATAGTGTGGTGAGACACAAGCGAAATCCAAATCCCTATAGCAGTGGTTCTCAAAGGCAGATTTTCAGGATATTCACAATGAATATGCAGAGATCCATTTGCATCCTGAAAAGATTTCAGAATCACTATGCTACAGAGATTTGGATTTAGCTTATACCTACAGTCGATATAAATAAATATTCTAATTCTAATTCAACGGAAGCTAAATCATGGCCCTGTAACAGGCTGAAAGGGCTGAAGCCTCACAGTAAACCCAAGATGGGAGTTGTCTGAAGGGGTCTTTTACTAAAACTTAGCTCGAGTTATCTGCAGCAGTGCCCATAGGAATAAAATGGGCCCTGCTGCAAATAACTCAAGCTAAGCTTCAGTAAAGACTCCCTGAAATGGGAAATGTATTTATTTATTTTATTTAAGTCTACTCTATCTTAACATTCTAGGTGGATTACAAATTAAGCATACACAATAATTAAAAAAACAAACAAACAAAAAACAATACCAGCAACAAAAATCTACATACATAAAAAATGTATAAGCAAAATATCAACAAATAATATATCAAAATTATAAAATATCATAATCTTCTCAATAAACAAAATATTCAAAAAATGAAGGGATCCTTTTATCAAGCTGCGGAAAAAAGGGTCCTGCGCTAGCGTCGGGGCCATTTTTCCCATGCGCCAGGACCCTTTTTACCACAGCGGGTAAAAAGCCCACAGACATATGTGGCCATGTGGTAAGAGAACTCTTATCATGTGGCCATATGACGGGAAGCCCTTACTGCCACCCATTGAGTTGACAATAAGGGCTCCTGGGCACCCTGTCAAAAGAAACCGGTCAAAAGAAACCAGACAAAAAAGTTCCAAACAAAAAAAGTTCCCGACATAAAAGTCCCTGACAAAATAGACTCCTGACAAAAGGGTCTGATGAAATAGATTTACTGAGAAAGTCCACGGCTTGTCACTTGACTTCACTATCCACACTTGGTATCTAGTGAGAATCATAAATCTGCTTGACAAGATAATCCAGTTTGATTAAGGAGGTTTCCCTGCCCTGTTTTGTGTAGAGTCTATTTTGTCTTGGGGTTTTTTTTGTCATGGTCTGTTTTGGTTTTAGTCTGTTTTGTTAGGGTTTTTTGGTCGGGTTTTTTTTTGTCATGGTCTATTATGTCAGGGTGCCGGGCTCCTGTGCTAACCTGGCAGTAACCGGGCAGAACGCGGCAATGCCGTGTTACCGCCATGCAAGCCATTTCCAGGGATTTTCTTTTTCCCCTAGAAATGGCACATGCTCAGGGCGAGACTACTGTCGGTGGCTGTGTTCGGCCGGAGGTAGTCCCAGAAGAGTAAGTGGTAAGCCTGCATTGGGCTTACCACCACTCTGTGAAACAGCCCCGTAGGATAATAATCATAGAATATCATGGAAAACCTTCCAAAAAAAGAAAAAGTCTTCAATGATCTTCTAAAGACCAAATAATTAGAAAATGATCTGAACACAGTTGGCGGTAATGAGATCCACAACGCTGGTGGAGCCACATAAAACAGAGAGAACCAAGACTCTTCAAGACATATTTGTTAAAAAGATGGCAACTTCAAGAAGACCCTTCTGTGAGCAACATAAGAACCTGGCTGGACAATAAAGTCACTTCCACTACAGGCTCTTCAGCTTGGAAAAGAGACAGCTGAGGGGAGATATGATTGAGGTCTACAAAATCCTGAGTGGTGTAGAACGAATAGATGTAAATCGATTTTTTTTTTTGTTCCAAAAGTACAAAGACTAGGGGACACTCAAGGAAGTTACATGGAAATACTTATAAAACAAATAGGAGGAAATATTTTTTCACTCAACGAACAGTTGAGCTCTGGAACTCTTTGCCGGAGGATGTGGTAACAGTGGTTAGCATATCTGGGTTTAAAAAAAGGATTGGACAAGTTGCTGGAGGAAAAGTCCATAGTCTGCTATTGAGGCAGACATGAGAAGCAACTGCTTGCCCAAGGATTTGTAGTATGGAATGTTGCTACTCTGAGATTCTGAATGGAATCTTTTCACTCTTTAGGATTCCAGAATCTTGCGATTCTTTGGGGTTCTCCATGGAATGTTGCTACTCTTTGATATTCTGCATGGAATCTTGTCACTCTTTAGCATTCCAGAATCTTGCTATTCTTTGGGGTTCTACATGGAATGTTGCCACAATTTGGGTTTCTGCCAGGTACTTGTGACTTGGCTTGGCCACTGTTTGGAAAACAGGATACTGGGCTAGATGGACCATTGGTCTGACCCAGTATGGCTACTCTTATGTTCTTATGTATGTCTCAGAGTAGTTGCAAGAGAGATAAGTAGCTCACCATGTAGTGCTTTATAAACCACTGTTAGGAGGTCTGTTCCTAAGCCAAGGTAGCATTTTTAGCTTGTGGTAGAGATCAGCTGGCAGTAAATGCTGCAATGTCCACAGGAATATAATGGGCAGCTCGGTGTTTACCGCCAACTGATTTCTACTGAGAGCTAAAAACACTAGCAAGGCTTAGTAAAAGACCCCCTTAGAATCTTAGGGGCCCAACACGGGCTTAACGCTCACTAAAAAGGAAGTACTGCTGGACTACCTGTAGCAGCGTTCCCACCCCCAGCGTGCCGTCATATCCGGCGATACAAAATTTTTACATTTTTGTAGTGCCAGTGTATACCCAGCGGTAATCGTGCAGTGCCACGCGCTGCCCGGTTACTGCCGGGTTAGCACGGGAGCCCTTACCGCCACCTCAATGGGTGGCGGTAAGAGCTTCACCCTGAAATGGCTGCGCAGCACGTGATTCACTTGCCACAAGGCCATTTCCTGAAGAAAAGAAAGACCTACATGTTACCTGTTACGGCAAAAGGGGGCCTCAGCGTGCATCAAAAAGCACGCATCAATGCCAGCGCAGGGCCCCCTTTTGCCACAGCTTGGTAAAAGGGGTCCTTAAATTGCTTTCAATTTCTTGCCAGAATAAGCAGAGCCAGGTTGACGGCGTGGGGGGAGCGAGAGCGGACCTTCTGCCGGCGCTGGCGCACATTTTCAGTGCAACACATTGAGGAAAAAATAGGCGCCGGAGCTGGCAGAACTCCATTTGGGGGAGCGGCCACTCCCCTGGCACCCCCCCTGGCTACGCCACTGAGTGAAACCTCCCAGCCTGTCCACCACGAATGAACAAAGGTCCACATTCAACAAAGGGCCCAATATTCTGAACTAAACCTCAGATACAAACTGGGAATTTTTGTTACTATATCAAATAGTCTAGTAAGCAAAATGTTGGTTGTTTTTGGTTGCCATCCAGTTATTTAGTTATTTGCTGCATTAATCCGCAAACGAACCTTTTCCGGAGATACGAAGGCGGTAGAATGAGAGGACATGAAATGAGATTGAAGGACGGCAGACTCAAGAAAAATGTCAGGAAGTATTTTTTTCACGGGGAGAGTAGTGGATGCTTGGAATGCCCTCCCGCGGAAGGTGGTGGAAATGAAAACGGTAACGGAATTCAAACATGCGTGGGATAAGCATAAAGGAATCTTGTGCTGAAGGAATGGATCCTCAGGAGCTTAGTCAAGATCGGGAGGCGGGGCTGGTGGTTGGAAGGCGGGGCTATTGCTGGGCAGATGTTACGTCTGTGGCCGTGACCACCCTCAGACTTACCCTGTTTCTGGGAGTCAGTGGCTGTGCTGGCTTCTGCTTGTCTCTGTGTCTGTCTCTTTTTCTCTCTGGCTCTGTGTGCTGATTGCCCTACTGAACCTCACCTGTGTGGGCTATGCCTTTTCCAAGATGGCTGCCGCCGACTCCTCTATGCCAGCATCCAAGATGGCTCCCGCTGGGCTGACTGCTCTGTGTGTCAAGCCTCTGTTTGGATGCAAGGTGATTGCTGCAACTGTGCCTCTGGTGTGGAAGGGCTTTATTAATCACTTAGAGACTACAGCCCTGGCCTTTGCATTTCATTTAGGGCCGTGGTGTATAGAGTGCTCTGTACACTGTTTCAGTGTTTGCTCTGTGTGAGTTTCTATGTTTGACTAGATAGCTTAGGCACCGTGTGGCTTGTTAGCCTGTGTATAGCTTTGCTAGTGCTCTGTGTTTGTTTAGACTAGCCAGCTTAGGCACCGTGTGGCTTGTTAGCCTGTGTATAGCTTTGCTAGTGCTCTGTGTTTGTTTAGACTAGCCAGCTTAGGCACCGTGTGGCTTGTTAGCCTGTGTATAGCTTTGCTAGTGCTCTGTGTTTGTTTAGACTAGCCAGTTTAGGCACCGTGTGGTTTGTTAGCCTGTGTATAGCTTTGCTAGTGCTCTGTGTTTGTTTAGACTAGCCAGCTTAGGCACCGTGTGGCTTGTAGCCTGTGTATAGCTTTGCTAGTGCTCTGTGTTTGTTTCCAGTGCATGACTTGTTAGCTTGGGCACAGCTTTGTTGTTAGCTGGTGTATAGCTTTCAAGTCTCCTGAGTGTGCTCTGTGTATGTTTCTTGTGTATGACTGGTTTGCCTGGGTATAGCGTTTCTATTAGCCTAGGTACAGTTTACTAGTCATTGTGTTTATACCTGCCGACTGCCAGAACCCGGACAGTCCCTGCCTGTCGGCCTTGCCTGCGCCTAGGTGCCAGGGGGCACTCCTGGATCTTCATTTCTGCTGTTCCTGCTTGCAAGTTCCAGTTCCGGGTTTTCCTGTAAGTCCTACCGGCTGCCAGAACCTGAGGGCTCAACCCTCAGGGAAAGGTGGTCAAGCGTAGGTGAAGCCTAGGTCCAGTGTGTTCCAGTCCAGCGGGTTTCACTCCTGTATGTTCCAGTCCTGTGGGGCCCTCCAGTGTGTTCCAGTCCAGCGGGCTCCACTCCAGTGCGCACCCGTCCGGTGCGTTCCAGTTCCGTGTATTCCGGTGTAGAACTCCAGTCCGGGGTTCCGGTCCAGTTTTGTCTCATCTCTACCTTGGAGGTGATCTTGCCTGCCACTGCCGCTCCACGGTAGTGGCCCATGGGCTCACGAACCCAGTGCTCTCGGGGAAGAAGCCTGACAGTATGCCAAAGTCCTCGAGCACGCGACAGCAGACTTATACGGTCTGTGCCAGAGCCGGTGGTTGGGAGGCAGGGCTGGTGGTTGGGAGGTGAGGATAGTGCTGGGCAGACTTATACGGTCTGTGCCAGAGCCGGTGGTTGGGAGGAGGGGCAGGTGGTTGGGAGGCGAGGATAGGGCTGGGCAGACTTATACAGTCTGTGTCCTGAAGAGCACAGGTACAAATCAAAGTAGGGTATACACAAAAAGTAGCACATATGAGTTATCTTGTTGGGCAGACTGGATGGACCGTGCAGGTCTTTTTCTGCCGTCATCTACTATGTTACTATGTTTTCCCACCTATTTGCAGGCTCAATGTGGCTCACATTATGTCGCAATGGCATCACCATTAACAGAATAAGAGGTTCAGCATATTGTTACAATTAATGTGCGAAGAATATCAGGTCAATTAGGGTAAATAAAAAGATAATACATAACATATAAGTGAGAGCAGGATAAGCTATAATGTTCAACAATGAAAATATGATTAAAATAATCAAATTAGAAGAGATCGATATTGGTTGGTTCTGGTATAGGTTAGGAATCAAGTCATTATGGAGGATTCTTTTCGTAAGTCTCTTTGAACAGGTTCGTCTTCAGTAGCTTCCGGAAGGTTGTCAAGTCGTGCATCGTTTTTATACTATTCGGTAGTTCATTCCATAATTGTGTGCAGAGGTAGGAGAAGCTGGATGCATGTATGGATTTGTATTTAAGTCCTCTGCAATTGGGGTAGTGGAGGTTTAGGAAAGTACGTGATGAACTTTTGGTATTTCGTGCTGGTAAGTCAATTAGGTCCATTGTGGTAAGCCTCCATTTCTTCAATGGTGGTTGTTTGCCTAAAAATAACTTTTAAAAAATTGACATTAAGCTGCTCATTGGATGACCTTGAGAAAGATCCTTTGACCTTATGCAGTAAACGTTGATTTCCTACTGAGAAAAGGCCCTGTGAGAATAAAGCGCTTAAGTCTCCCACACAGAGGACTTGTAGCCAGGACTTATATTGTATAACATGACCTGCCCCTCGATAGCATTTTGTATAGACAGCATTATACACGACCCTTATCTCAATCTGCTGTATCTGAACAAAACTGCTTTATAAAGAGTGCTTTGGTACTCATTAGCTTCTGGGTGTAAAAGCACAAAAATGCTAAAATGAAGGGTTACAGATGATCAAAAACCTCAACACACATGAAACATTATTCTCTCCCCTCCCCCTCCACCACCACCACCACACATGAAACAAACTGAATATGATTACCAGGCTGATGAAAACTTCTCACTAAGCCATTAGCACAAAGAGCTTAATTTTCCCAAATTATTGCTGCTTTCTGGAGGGTGAATATTGGAAAAAGCTAGAATCACAAATGCCATAGCTGGGGGGGAGGGAGGGATGGGAAAGGGGAGTGTGGACACAATTAGGGCCGCTGAGAGGACACAGAAGGGCAGAATTCCACGGGCCCAGTGCCACCAAGCTTCTTCCTGCCTGCATGCCACCCAGATGATTGCATTAGTGCGATCTGGCGTTAATGCGATCATCTGGGTCCCGACTCCTGGCACGGACAGGAGCAGGAAAGGACAGACCAAGGAGGTTGAAGACAAGGAGGTTTGATTGAGAACAGGAGATGGCATGACCCTCAAAAAGTTGAAGCCGCTTAGGTTAGTCTTTGTTTCCTCTTCCCTGCCCAGCTGTTGTTCTACGTGCACTCAAAACAAAGCAGACTGTCACGATTGTGACTATATTCCTTGTCGGACTTGCTTTGGGGTCCCTCCAGCCAACCCAAGTCTGTTTATAAATCCTGAAGCCTGTGGGAAAATCCTGAAATCTGTTCCAGTCCAGGCTAGTCCATTCCGGGATCCTGTTCCAGCCAAGCCATGCTCTGCTGTTGTTGCTGCCAAGCCCCACCCTTACTGGTGACCTCATCTGTAGTGCCTTTATTAAGCACCTGGGAACCTTCAGGCTTTGCCTTTGCAACGGAGGTCGTCTGATGAGTTTCTCATCGGTGAGTGTTTGTTGTAGTGCTACCCTGCTTACTTCTTATTCTGGCTTGACCTTGCTTGTTTCCTGGAGTATTCTACTGTTTGCTGCCTGCCTTAGACTTTGCTTGGACCTGATTACTCTACTGTTTGCTGCCTGCCTTATTCTTTGCTTGGACCTGACTACTCTACTGTTTGCTGCCTGCCTTAGACTTTGCTTGGACCTGACTACGCTACTGTTTGCTGCCTGCCTTAGACCCTGCTTGGACTTGACTACTCTACTGTTTGCTGCCTGCCTTTGACCCTGCTTGTTGCCTGGAGTGTTCTACTGTGACCCTGCTTGTTTCCTGGAGTTCTTGGCTGTTTTGCTGGCTGCCTGCTGGATCCTGCAGTTCTGGTTCTTCCTTCTGTCCCATAGTCCTGCCAGCTGCCTGTACCCAGGGGCTCAACTCCTGAAGAACGGCGGTCAAGCGCAGGTGAAGCCTAGCTGTTCCTGCCCTGCCTGTTCCAGCTTGCTCCGCCTCCGCTGCAGCTTCTGCCCGGCAGTTCCTGTCCTGGTTTTACCAGTTCGTCTGTGTTCTGCCTTGTCTCTTGTCTGGGTGGTTTTCCTGCTGCTGCTGCTGCTGCAGCTCCTCGGCAGTGGCCCAAGGGCTCACGAGTCCAGATAATCCTAGAGAGTCTGACACAGGCAAACCTATGAGCTGCTGCATCCATGTTGCTGTTCTTTATTGTTGGTAGCATTTTTATTTAATCTCACTTATATTTTCAAACATGCCGGCTTGTGCAGCATACGGATGTACACAGAAGTATAATAATGGAATAACTGTCATAGGTACAGTAGTAATTTGTTATAAATCATAATCAGTGTGTCATTTCGAGGGGCTGGTTATAAGGACACCCTAGCATGTGGTATATTCTTGCAGAGATTTTTTTCTCCTGGTAAAAGGCCACTAAAATAGACCTCATGTTACAAAAATCAGGTGCTCATCATTAAGAGTTTCTATCTATCTATTTATTTATTTATTTACTTATTTATGGCAGTTATATCCCACATTAAACATGAATTAGGTTGAAACCTGGGAGCATTTAAAATCTTTTTTTTTTCCTGTGCCTAGATCAAAAGAAAAAAATGGGTTGTGGGAATTTGCTCCTTTTGTTTTGTGGAATGCAGTGGTATGTTATAAAAATGCACTTAATATTATTTATTACTTCTATTTAAAAGAGGTATATTCAATAATGAGGGCAGAGCTACATTCATGCAGAAGTCCAGGGTCAGTCTAAATGTGCCAACATTTTCCAGTTCTGTGACATATATTTGTTTCTTCTTCAAGTTAGTTTTCAATGGCGTTTTCTCAGTTATTACCCAAATGTGAACACAATTATAATGCTAATTAAAGTTTTGGATGTTACTGAATTCTGTCTCACTGTATTTCCAGTTTTGGCACACTATAAGTCATCACAAGGACAAAATATATTTAAAAAAAACCCCAATGGACTGCATTAGGAGCTTTTAGCATTTAGTTGTGTTTAAACAAGTGAAAGATCTGCATGAAAGAAAATATTTATTTGTATTATTTTGACTTGTGAAAACCACTCGTCCCCGAAACATGCTCAAAACAGAATAATCCATTTGTACAAAAGAGATGAGGTGAAGATGTGATTCCATGTGCCCAAATGAAAGACGACTTTCATTTTACTTCCAATCTTTATAACACCAGGCTTCCCAAGGCAGATCACAACAACAGTTAAGATGAACCCATCAGTAAACAGGATATCCTCACTGAAATGTGGCCATGTATTACTGCATTGTATAGAACAGTGTAGAAAAATGAGCACAAAATATGGCCTTTATTAGTGCTGTTTCCACCAGTTACAATCATTTTTGAAACTGTTTTAGTGATATTCAGTTTTGATTTCATGATATTTATATCTACATATGGGAAGCTTTCAAATAAATTAAAAAGCTGTCAAATAAGTTAAAAAATAATCTTTTGTCCTCCACCTTTTAAGGCACTGCCTATCCAACTGGAAGTTGGAACAGTTTTTTACTTTTTATGGATGGATCACACATAGAGGGGCATAATCGAACAGAAACGCCTATCTCCATGGGCGTTTATCTCCGAGAACGGGTCCGTGAAGGGGCGGACCGAATCGTATTTTCGAAAAAAATAGACGTCCATGTTTTATTCAACAATGTGTGAGCTGGGCGTTTTTGTTTTTCAGCGATAATGGAAAATGAAAGCGCCCAGCTCAAAAACGAATAAATCCAAGGCATTTGTTCGTGGGAGGGGGCCAGGATTCGTAGTACACTGGTCCCCCCTCACATGCCAGGACACCAACCGGGCACCCTAGGGGGCACTTTTACAAAAACAAAAAAAAAGGTAAAAGAGCTCCCAGGTGCATAGCACCCTTCCTTGTGTGTTGAGCCCCCCAAATCCCCCTCAAAACCCACTGCCCACAAGTCTACACCATTACTATAGCCCTAAATGGTGAAGGGGGGGCACCTACATGTGGTACAGTGGGTTTGGGGGGGTTGGACGACTAAGCATTAAGCAGCACAATTGTAACAGGTAGAGGGGATGGGCCTGGGTCCACCTGCCTGAAGTCCACTGCACCCCCTAACAACTGCTCCAGTGACCTGCATACTGCTGTCAGGGAGCTGGGTATGACATTTGAGGGTGAAAATAAAAAGTTGTGAAACTTCATTTTTTGTGGTGGGAGGGGGTTAGTGACCACTGGGGAGTCAGGGGAGGTCATCCCCGATTTCCTCCAGTGGTCATCTGGTCATTTAGGGCACTTTTTGGGGCCTTATTAGTGAAAAAACAGGGTCCAGGAAAAGTGTCCTAAATTCTAGCTAAAAAACGCATACTTTTTTCCCATTATCGGTGAAATGCGCCCATCTCTGTTCGGCAGATAACCACGCCCCAGTTCCGCCTTCGCCACACCTCTGACACGCCCCCATCAACTTTGTCCGCATCCGCGACGGAGTGCAGTTGAAAACGTCCAAAATCGGCTTTCGATTATACCGCTTTATTCGTTTTGTGAGATAAACGTCCATCTCCCGATTTAGGTCGGAACTTGGGCGTTTTTCTCGTTCGATTATAAGCAGGATAGGCAGTCCATTATTTCTAATAATCTTTTACAATTGCTTTCAATAGCGTCTGCTGTTGTTTTGGGTGTACTTGTGACTCCGCCTACTGCCAGCAAGCTCCGCCTACTTGCTTCAACCCATATAATAGACAGATAGCCTTGTACCATCTCCTGTTGTCAATCTAACCTCCGTGGTTGAAGAAAATAGGAGACAGGGTGTTCCTATCTAGTCCATTATATGGGCTGAAGCCAATAGGCGGAGCTTTACCCAAAACAATAGCAAATGCTATTCATTTATTTATTTATTAGGATTTATTTACCACCTTTTTGAAAGAATTCACTCAAGGCGGTGTACACTAAGAAGAAACTGAAAACCATAGCAAAAGATTATTAAAAATAAATGCATGGTTCATCTGTACAAAGTCTAACGCTGTTCCAGTTGGATAGGCAGTGTCTTAAAAAGTGGAGGACAAAAATTTTGTTTTTTTAATTATTTGACAGCTTTTTAATTTATTTGAAAGCTTCCCATATCTGGATATAAATCTCATGAAATAAAAATTGAATATTTATTTTATTTATTTAGTGCACTTGTATCCCACATTTTCCCACCTATTTGCAGGCTCAGTGCATCGCCATTACAGGTTAAAAGATACAATTGGTGTTATAAAGAGGTTAAAAGAAGACAAGAGGATTTGTTCAGGTAGTTGTAGAAAGATAATTCTGAATGATGTTGGATAGGTGTTGTGTTATAGTTAGTTAAGGGTTCTCGTGGTAGGCTTTGTTAAAGAGGTAGGTCTTCAGGGATTTGCGGAAGTTGATTAATTCATTGATCGTTCTCAAGTGAGTTGGAAGTGAGTTCCATAGCTGCGTACTCATATAAGAAAAGCTGGTCGCGTGTGTTAGTTTGTATTTTAGTCCTTTACAGCTGGGGAAGTGTAGGTTAAGGAAGGTGCGGGAAGAACTCTTAGCGTTTCTGGGTGGTAGGTCCACGAGGTCCAGCATGTAGGTCGGGGCCTCTCCATAGATGATTTTATGAACAATCGTGCAGATCTTGAATGTGATATGTGAATATCACTAAAACTGCTTAAAAAATTATTATTGCTGGTAGAAACAGCAGTTATAACCTCTGTATTTTGGGAAGCCCGGTGTTCTAAAGATGGAGTATACTGAAATTAAATGGAAGTAAAATTAAACTCTCCTTTCACTGGGGCACATGGAATCACATCTGCATCTATTTTGTAGAAGTTTACATTTTAGATACACAAATGGATTATTCTGTTTTTAGGCATGTTTCGGGGACAAGTGGTTTTATAAGTCGAAATAAAAATAAATATTTTGTTTCATGCAGATCTCTTTTGTTTAAACATAACTAAATGGGCTTTAAGCCCCTTAATGCAGTGCATTGGTTTTCTTATATTGTGTCCTTGTGATGACTTATACTGTGCCAAAACTGAAAACTCTTCTCTTCTATCTGGTTGATAATAAAAGGAGTTCATTGTGAACAGCATCCACCCTAACAAGCTGTTTTCCGCTGTACATGAACTGGTGGTTGGGAGGCGAGGATAGAGCTGGGCAGACTTATACGGTCTGTGCCAGAGCCGGTGGTTGGGAAGCGGGACTGGTGGTTGTGAGGCGGGGATAGTGCTGGGCAGACTTATACGGTCTGTGCCAGAGCCGGTGGTTGGGAAGCGGGATTGGTGGTTGGGAGGCGGGGATAGTGCTGGGCAGACTTGTACGGTCTGTGCCAGAGCCGGTGGTTGGGAAGCGGGACTGTGGTTGGGAGGCGGGGATAGTGCTGGGCAGACTTGTACGGTCTGTGCCAGAGCCGGTGGTTGGGAAGCGGGACTGGTGGTTGGGAGGCGGGGATAGTGCTGGGCAGACTTGTACGGTCTGTGCCAGAGCCGGTGGTTGGGAAGCGGGACTGGTGGTTGGGAGGCGGGGATAGTGCTGGGCAGACTTATATGGTCTGTGCCAGAGCCGGTGGTTGGGAAGCGGGACTGGTGGTTGGGAGGCGGGGATAGTGCTGGGCAGACTTATACGGTCTGTGCCAGAGCCGGTGGTTGGGAAGCGGGACTGGTGGTTGGGAGGCGGGGATAGTGTTGGGCAGACTTGTACGGTCTGTGCCAGAGCTGGTGGTTGGGAAGCGGGACTGGTGGTTGGGAGGCAGGGATAGTGCTGGGCAGACTTGTACGGTCTGTGCCAGAGCCGGTGGTTGGGAAGCGGGATTGGTGGTTGGGAGGCGGGGATACTGCTGGGCAGACTTATACGGTCTGTGCCAGAGCCGGTGGTTGGGAAGCGGGACTGGTGGTTGGGAGGCGGGGATAGTGCTGGGCAGACTTGTACGGTCTGTGCCAGAGCCGGTGGTTGGGAAGTGGGATTGGTGGTTGGGAGGCGGGGATAGTGCTGGGCAGACTTATACGGTCTGTGCCCTGAAGAGCACAGGTACAAATCAAAGTAGGATATACACAAAAAGCAGCAAATATGAGTTATCTTGTTGGGCAGACTGGATGGACCGTGCAGGTCTTTTTCTGCCGTCATCTACTATGTTACTATATGTTACTGTGAGGAATTGGGATATTGAATAAATTAAGTGTATGTTTGTGTCCCTAGTCATGCATCCAAAGGTTATAAAATCCTTTCAAGATATCCAGTTAATCATTTAACTTAGTAGTGGAGCATAACCACAGAGGCATGGTACGGTCGCATTTTCAATGTGGTAATACTAAGACCCAACTAAGGAACAGGTTATTTTGAATTAATCTTCACTGGACAAACTTGCTTTCATTGTGCCATCACTATCCAGCAGGTGTCTTAAAAGGTGGAGGATAAAGGATTTTTTTTTTTACATTTATATCCCACATTATACCAAGTAAACTTGGGTTCAATGCGACTTACATTTGAAAATACAGTGAGACAGGATAATAGAAATCAGTTATATCATGGGAGCAAGTAGATGAATATGTCTGAAACATTTAACAAAGATGAGATTACCATATATACCCAGCTGGCATTTAAAAGTCTGTCCTTTAATGATGCCGCATGTTGAGAAATCATAGCCATAAGTATAGACAGTTATTCAAGTATTATCACATGTTTACACCAGAACAGGCATCCATCCATACAACGCAAAACTAACTAACAACTTCTACAGAGTACATCCAAAACCTAATTTTTATTTTCTCATTTCCATCTTCCAAAATTCCAGACAGCAGATGTACAGATCAGCAGAACCCAAAGCAGTCTAGAACAAGTGGCCTAGTGGTTAGGGTGGTGGACTTTGGTCCTAAGGAACTGAGGAACTGAGTTCGATTCCCACTTCAGGCACAGGCAGCTCCTTGTGACTCTGGGCAAGTCACTTAACCCTCCATTGCCCCATGTAAGCCGCATTGAGCCTGCCATGAGTGGGAAAGCGCAGGGTACAAATATAACAAAAATAAAATAGATACTATTGGAGATTCTACATGGAATGTTGCTATTCCACTAGCAACATTCCATGTAGAAGGCTGCGCAGGCTTCTGTTTCTGTGAGTCTGACGTCCTGCACGTACGTGCAGGACGTCAGACTCACAGAAGCAGAAGCCTGCGCGGCCACATTGGTGATCTGCAAGGGCCGACTTCTACATGGAATGTTGTTGCTAGTTCGATTCCCACTTCAGGCACAGGCAGCTCCTTGTGACTCTGGGCAAGTCACTTAACCCTCCATTGCCCCATGTAAGCCGCATTGAGCCTGCCATGAGTGGGAAAGTGCGGGGTACTAATGTAACAAAAATAAAATAGATGCTATTGGAGATTCTACATGGAATGTTGCTATTCCACTAGCAACATTCCATGTAGAAGGCTGCGCAGGCTTCTGTTTCTGTGAGTCTGACGTCCTGCACGTACGTGCAGGACGTCAGACTCACAGAAGCAGAAGCCTGCGCGGCCACATTGGTGATCTGCAAGGGCCGACTTCTACATGGAATGTTGTTGCTAGTTCGATTCCCACTTCAGGCACAGGCAGCTCCTTGTGACTCTGGGCAAGTCACTTAACCCTCCATTGCCCCATGTAAGCCGCATTGAGCCTGCCATGAGTGGGAAAGTGCGGGGTACTAATGTAACAAAAATAAAATAGATGCTATTGGAGATTCTACATGGAATGTTGCTATTCCACTAGCAACATTCCATGTAGAAGGCTGCGCAGGCTTCTGTTTCTGTGAGTCTGACATCCTGCACGGGACGTCAGACTCACAGAAGCCTGCGCGGCCACATTTGTGATCTGCAAGGGCCGACTTCTACATGGAATGTTGCTAGTGGAATAGCAACATTCCATGTAGAATCTCAAATAGTAGCACGAGTGGCCTAGTGGTTAGGGTGGTGGACTTTGGTCCTGAGGAACTGAGTTCAATTCCCACTTCAGGCACAGGCAGCTCCTTGTGACTCTGGGCAAGTCACTTAACCCTCCATTACCCCATGTAAGCCGCATTGAGCCTGCCATGAATGGGAAAGCGCGGGGTACAAATGTAACATTAAAAAAAACACAGTTTATTCCTAATTGTTCAACCACCCTTAGGATTTTAGGATTCACCTTTGGGTTTAAAAAGTATAACTGTGTGCATGTAAAGGCTGGATAAACTAATTAAAATAAACTTTACAGCAAATGATCGTCATATGTAATATTCAGTATCAGTAATGAAACAGTGATGGAATATTCACATAGCAAGCAGCCTGAGCCAACAGATCTATTTTCCATTGAACATAAATTAACTTTGTGTGAACTTGGCGGCTAATAGTGTGCTGAACTGGACAACGTTGGCACAGTTAGACTGACTCTGGACAGAACTTCTGCATGAAGGAAGCCCCTGCTTCATTATTCAATACATATCTGTGAAATAGTAGTAACTAAAAAAAAGCAAGTGCGTTTTTATAATATACCACTGCATTCCACAAAACAAAAAGGAGCAAAGTTCCCACATACCATCTTTTTCTTTTGATGTAGGCAGTGGCAACAGGAAAAAAGAGATGTTAAATGCTCCCAGGTTCAATCTAATTAATGTTTGTTTGTTTTTTTTAAATTGTACTTATAAATAGTAAGTCTGATTGTTAAGTACCTGATTCTTATAACATGATGTCTGCTTTGGTGGCCCCTCCAAATGGCACAATGATTTAAAATGTAGAACACATCAGTAACTCTAACCGATGAAACCAATACTTCCTCTGTGACCATCCGCATGCTGCACAAGCCGGCATCTTTGAAAATATAAGTGAGATTAAATAAAAATGCTACCGACAATAAAGAACGACAACGTGGATGCAGCAGCTCATAGGTTTGCTTGCTTTGTTTTGAGTGTACTAGATGACGGCTGTGCGGGAAAGAGGAAACAAAGGCTAAGCTGAGTGGCTTCAATTTTTGATGTCATGCCATCTCCTGTTTTCTTCAACCTCCTTGGGGCAGACAGTGGGAGCAGGCAGGAAGAAGCTTGCCGGTGCTGAGCCCGGGGCCCCCCTTGGAGGCAGAGACAGAAAGGTAAGGGTGTGAGTGAGGGGGGGCAGTGGCACGAGTGGGGAGGGCGGTGACACGTGGCGGTCAAGTTCTGCCCCCCGGGCCTGGCTGTGCCTCTCGGTGGCCCTGGAGACAATATTCCTCACAGTCTGAGAAACAGATTTTAGAAGTATGCAAAAGGAAGATCTACCATCCATCCTCCATGAAGAAATAACTTTTAAGATTAAAAGAGTGACCAAATCTGAGCAAAGCTGTTGGATGGGGTAGGTAAAGTGGGTGCCCACTGGGACACCAGGTCAGGGAGGATGACACCAGATTCTCCTACATGAGACCTTGAGAAAGACCCTCCCATGTCACCAATGGGAGACCAGACAGTTGGGTGTTTACAATGGGGAATCCCTCTTCGTGACTACCTAGAGCACCATTAGCCCTGCAATAGTCCTGGGAGTTGTTCCAGTCAGAGACAAGGGAGGAGAAAGGTTCATGCCCAGTGCATGATACTTGGTGTGTTACCAGTGCTAAGCACTGGACAGCAGGACTTCTGCAGCTACAGGCCCTGCTCCTACTGGCCAAAAGAAACTGTTTCCAGTGGACCTCTTTTCTCTTCTCTAAGGGTCAACGTCAAAGGATAAGAATTTTACAGAAGATGAGATAAACCTGACACTCCACGTCTATATGATGGGAAGAGTGGAGGAGTAGCCTAGGCAGTGGGCTGGGAAGCCGGGGTTCAAATCCCACTAATGCTACTTGTGACCTTGGCCGATCACTTAACCCTTCATTGCCTGAGGTACGAAACTTAGATTGTGAGACCTTCTGAGGACAGGAAAATACTGAATGTAACACTCCTTGAGCTACTTCTGGACTTGAAAGGATTCAGCTGGGTAGAAATGGAATATTGATGTCAAGCCAAAAACTAGACACCTACTAAGGTCTCTGTGGAGCCCCAGCATTCATTTTTCACAAGAGGCAGGCACATATCTAGCATCCTTCATGGCCTTGTAGCACAGAGGTTCTCAGCCCAGTCCTCGGGGACCACCTAGCTTTTTCAGGATATCCACAATGAATATGCAGGAGATAGGCACTGCCTCCTTGGTATGCAAATCTATCTCCTGCATATTCATTGTGGATATCCTGAAAACCTGACCTGCCTCTGGCTCTCGAGGACTGGAGTTGCCTACCCCTGGCCTAGTGGTTACTGCAGTGGAACATGGAATGTTGGCTACTGATGGAGATTCTGTTGCTACTATTTGAGATTCCACATGGAATGTTGCTATTCCACTAGCAACATTCCATGTAGAAGCCTGCCTTTGCAGATCAGCAACACGGCTGCGCAGGCTTCTGTTTCTGTGAGTCTGACGTCCTGCACGTACGTGCAGGACGTCAGACTCATAGAAACAGAAGCCTGCGTGGCCGCATTGCCTCCACATGGAATGTTGCCAGTGGAGGAGTAGCCTAGTGCAGAGGTAGGCAATTCCAGTCCTCGAGAGCCGCAGGCAGGTCAGGTTTTCAGGATATCCACAATGAATATGCAGGAGATAGATTTGCATACCAAGGAAGGTAATGCAAGCAAATGTATCTCATGCATATTTATTACGGGTATCCTGAAAACCTGACTGGCTAGGTGTATCCAAGGACTAGGTTGAAAACTTCTGTTATAGCATGAGTGGAGCTGTGCTGATCAAATATGCGACATGGAGGAAGGAAGGAAGATGAAGATTTCATGGTCCATTTCTGAGAAGAGCTGGACCAGCCATTAGCAAGATATTAGGAGCTGTGGTTTTCAACCCGGTCCTCAGGATATCTACACTCCCTCCAATGCATGCAAATATCTCTCATACATATTCATTGTAGGTATCCTGAAAACCCAACTGGCCACGTGGTCCTTGAGGACTGGGTTGCAAACCACTGCTCTAGGTCAGTGTTCTGGAGTACCCCCTTGCTGGTCAGGTTTTCAGGATATCCACCATAAGTATGCATGAAAAATATTGCATTACAGTGGGGGCAGTATATGCAAATCAATCTCATGCATATTGACTGTGGATATCCTGAAAACCTGACTGGCAAGGGGGTTGTCCAGGACCGACTTGGGAAACACTGCTCTAGGGGACACTTCAGCCTTGCGCCCTCCTCCAATTAAATATCCATCCTTATTTATTTATTTATAGCATTTATACCCCGCTCTTTCCCGCTCAATAGCAGGTTCAGTGTGGCTTACAAGGTATGGGTAAAAGGTATCACAAAGATAATCAAACATATAAACGGCGAGTGACCGTACTCACTCGCAAATGCGCAGTGGAGACTTCCCTGTCTGTCCCGCCCCCGCGTCAATACGTGATGACGGGAGGGGCGGGACAGAGAGGGAAACTGCGCCGCCGAGGTTGCTACCCCCCCCCCCCCACTCGGAGTCGCCGCCGCCACCCCTCCACCCGGCCCGGGCCCTTCCCTTCTGAACTTACACATCCATTCGCCGAACGCAGCAACGCACATCAGCTGAGCTGCCCCTCCCTTCTCTGCCTGTGTCCCGCCCTTGCTGACGTTACGTCACAGGAGGGCGGGGCCACAGGCAGAGAAGGAAGGGCCCACGGCAGCTTAGCTGATGTGCCTTGCTGCGTTCGGCGAATGGATGTGTAAGTTCAGAAGGGAAGAAAGGGCCCGGGCCGGGTGGAGGGGTGGCGGCGGTGACTCCGAGGGGGGGGGGGGGAGCGGTGGTGACCTCGCAGGGGGGGGGGAAGGAAAACTCCAATACCAGCCCGTTTTTACGGGCTCAACAGCTAGTACAATTGTATAGAGAAGGGCAAGAGGAAGAGATGTGGGGGGAAGGGTTGAGGCATGTTTAATCCTTCAACCCATTTCCCCTTCCTCAAGAGCTTGATAATTAAACCACAATTAAACTGCTTTATAACATTATATCTAACCAACAAGATTGTAGTCACCTAAAGTCCTTCTTCTAATATTGTAACTGCTGTTTGCTAATGATATAAACCGTGCTGAACCCTAAGCAAGGGATATTATTATTTTTTATTTTTGTTACATTTGTACCCCGTCCTTTTTCCCACTCATGGCAGGCTTAATGTGGCAGGCAATGGAGGGTTAAGTGACTTGCCCAGAGTCCCAAGGAGCTGCCTGTGCCTGAAGTGGGAATCAAACTCAGTTCCTCAGGACCAAAGTCCACCACCCTAACCACTAGGCCACTCCTTACAAGACATATGAGGAGAGACTTGTTGACCTGAACATGTATACCCTGGAGGAAAGGAGAACCAGGGGTGATATGATACAGACATTCAAATATCTGAAAGGTATTAATCCGCAAACAAACCTTTTCCGTAGATGGGAAGGCAGTAGAACTAGAGGACATGAAATGAGGTTGAAGGGGAGCAGACTCAAGAAAAATGTCAGGAAGTATTTTTTTACAGGGAGAGTGGTGGATACTTGGAATGCCCTCCCACGGGAGGTGGTGGAGATGAAAACGGTAACGGAATTCAAAAACGCATGGGATAAACATAAAGGAATCCTGTTCAGAAGGAATGGATCCTCAGAAGCTTAGCGGAGATTGAGTGGCAGAGTCGGTGGGGGGGGGGGGGAGGGGGGGCATGGCTAATGCTGGCCAGACTTCTACGGTCTGTGCCCTGAAAATGGCAGATACAAATCAAGGTTAGGTATATACATAAAGTAGCACATATGAGTTTATCTTGTTGGGCAAACTGGATGGACCATACAGGTCTTTCTCTGCCGTCATCTATTATGTTAGTATGTTACTATATAAGACCTAAATTGAATTGAATTGATCATCCAATAACCCTATAAAAATACATAATTGGACAGCATACCTTATAAAATATTATTGCTTTGCTTGCCTCCCCCCCCCCCCCCAGAAACTGCTGCCCTAGGCAACCACCTAGTCTTGCCTAATGGTTGGGCTGGCCCCCTTTCTGAGGAGTCAGTATGTGGCTGGAGCACAGGTAGTATTCCAGTGCTGGAGAAATAGCCACGAAGGATCACCAGGAGGATCTCAGTCCACGAAACAAAACCATCCTGGAAGTAGGAGTCGTACTTTACAAGCGGCCATGCTTTACGAGTGGAAGGACAGCAATGCGAACAGAAATAGCTGGTGAAATGCATGGATGAGCCCATCTTTTCCTGCTATCATCTACCACGTGGCTGTGTTCTGTTGGGATAGCTGTTCCCATGGTCCCTGCTTCCCCTGCAAAAAAAAGCTGGAACACGGATGCTCGGAGGATTGGTTATCTAAGCGGCAGGTGTGATTTTAAATCCCTTTAATTATTCTCAAGGTAGAGGTAGTTGTTGTAGGTCTTTGGGGAGTTTTTGCCATCTGTTTTCATTTCATGGACCCAGCCCTTGGTCCCCCCAATACTTCTATTAAATGTAATAACGACATGAAACATAGAATTCAGACCTTATAAGTCAATTACAAACTTCTCACACTTATATAGAAGCCAAGAAGATAAAATAAGGCCACCCACAGAAAGAGATGATCAAACTGTGCAGAAGATTTATAATAACGGGAAACTGACATTTTCACATTTCTGTAATGCCAGGCAGTCACATCATTAAGATGCAAATAATCAAGGCCTAACACCACAATGTTACTGAGTAAGAACGCAACACATGAGAAATGTGCACTGCTGATATCACAGCGCTACAATAGTGATAGAATCTGGCATTAATATGATGCAATAACGCAGGGATGATATCGTAAGTAAATAAGTATTGCCATACTTGGGCAGACCGAAGATCCATCAAGCCCAGCATCCTGTTGCCAACAGTGGGGTCACAAGTACCTGGCGAGATCCCAAAACAGTGGCTGTTCCCCAAGTCCATTTTAATAATGGCTTATGGACTTTTCTTTTAGGAAGCTGTCCAAACCTATTTTAAACCCCGCTAAGCTGACCGCTTTTACCACATTCTCTGGCAACAAATTCCAGAGTTTAATTACACGTTGAGTGAAGAAATATTTTCTCTGATTCATTTTCAAATCACAAAACTGCTATGGAAATGGGTGTCCTACCCACATCCTTTCCCATAAAGCAGAATCTTTTCTAACCGTATGGAAGCTAAATATGCCCCTAAGTCAATAACTGTTACATTAAAATTAGTAACTGATTACTCCAGGGTATAAAGTCATTCTACAGAAGGAAAAGCATTCCACTTCTTACAGAGCCTGACTATTTAAATTCCCTGAATTGTGGATTCCACAACAGAAGCCTTCCCAGTTCCCATAAGACTTCTTGACTGGGACCTTTTTGCTTCCAAGGATCTCATGGACTGATGTGTTCTGTCCTACTTACGTACAGTAGGGAGGACCCTATCATGCTCCTTTTCCAGCTGGATATTATTAATGGGGTCATTTTCTATAGACAAGTTCCATCTGGTACAAGCAAGTCGAATCTGTATGCTCAATGCCCAGAATGTGGGAATAGAAATTTATTTATTTATTGCATTTGTATCCCACCTATTTGCAGGCTCAAAGCAGCTTACATAGTTTTGTTATACACAGTTAATCCTGGATGTCAGGTACAATTATTGTTGTGCAGAGATTAATTAGGGGAAGAAGTAGAGAGAAGAAGGAAGGAATTTAGTAGGTATATTAAACGATGGGTTTTCAGAGGTGGATTAGTACGGTTCTGGGTTTTCATTGTAGGCTTTGTTGAAGAAATACGTCTTGAGGGATTTGTGAAAGATAGTTGTTTCGTTGATTGTCTTCAGGTCTCTAGGTAGTGCGTTCCATGACTTCGTGCTCATGTAGGAGAAGGTGGTATCATGCATCGTCTTGTATTATAGTCCTTTGCAGTTGGGGAAGTGCAGGTCAAGAAATCTGCGGGATGATTTTGAAAAATACTACATATAACATATCACAAATGTACTCCAATAGCAAATAAACAATCTTTTAATTGTTGCTAATACGTGTACATCTACTATCAACACACACACACACACACAGTTTCTGCGGAGCTATCCTCCTCAGGTCAAACACACCGACACATCTGTAATCACTCCCAAGCACCTATCACCACTCACAGAAACCAGCACTGAGCAACAAAACGTAACAATCCTGTTACAGAGTACAAATTATCACTTGGCTTTGATAAATGTATACAATAGTGCCACTCTGCGTATATTCGCTTGCAAAGTCCAAAGTGAAAACCACGCCTCAGTGTCTTAAAGCCCGCAACAGGCTGTTTCAAAGATCAAACCGACTCCAAACGTCCGTCCAGCAATAAGGAGTCTTGGTTAGTGCTGAGTGTTCATATAGAAAGTTGACCCCGCTGTGTCAAGCTTGTTGACTTGCGTGGCGGCCCTGCCCGGCCGAGGGAAGACTTTTCCGGAGAAACCCAAGGGTCAGCTCACCGGCATAAATGCGAGACCGCATTTCGTAACATACGTCTTCAGGAGGAACCCTGTTTCACAACCATCGAGACTGTTGTCTAGGCGGGATATCAGAGTCACCGCCCCAGAACGTAACGTCAATAGAAATAGAAAAATACTGCCCCAGAATGGGACTGGTATTGCTATCTGCAGCCTTTTTACATCTGCAACTTGCTTCATCCAGGCAGGGCCGCCGAAGGGGGGGGCAGGGGAGACAAAATTCCCCAGCGCCGGGCCTCCAAGGGGTGCCTGGCGCCGCAGTCCCCTCCACACGCCCCCCTCCGTCCACCACCGGGCCGGGCCCCCCTGAATTAAAATCATAGCGCTTCACCTCGACCTCACTCCGTGTGAAAGAAACGCAGCAGCGGCAGTCTGCAGATCGCCACCCTTCGGGCCTTCCCTCCCTGTGTCCCGCCCTCGCGCAAGTTATGTCACATGAGGGTGGGACACAGGGAGGGAAGGCCCGAAGGGAGGCGATCTGCAGACTGCCGCTGCTGCACTTCTTTCACACGGAGCGATATCGAGGTGAGGCGCTATGATTTTAATTCAGGGGGATCCGGCCTGGTGGTGGACGGAGGGGGGCGGTGGGGTGGCGGTGGCCTTGCCCCGGGCTCTGCCCAGTCTCTCGGCGGCCCTGCATCCAGGCACTCTATTGCTCACACCTTTCTGAAGGAAAGATTCAGGTTTCTATAGTCTTCTCCAAACAGTTCCTAGTGCTAATAGGGCTGCAAATGTCATGACCACATCACACCCTTCCTGCAAAAACTGCACAGCCTACCAGTACCTTACAGGGCTAAATTCAAAACTCTATGCTTGACTTTCAAGGCCCTCAGACAAAAATGGGCCAGAGTACTTAAAGAACAAGTTAACCCTTTACACACCTTGGAGACCTCTAAGGTCATCTCAAGGATCATCACTATCTGTCCCCTTGTCAAAAGAAATTGTACAATGTGATGATACCCACCAGCCAGCCTTCTCAGGAGTAGCCCCCACACTCTGGAATTTACTCCCAGAGGGGCTACATATAACTGGACACTACCTCTCTTTCAGGAAGCAGGTGAAAGCCTGGCTCTTCTCCCAAGCCTTTAATACATGTGGTGACTGATTATACACATATTCTGCACCTGGACTAGCTTGCAACATCATCTATGGGGCTGCCTCGGATTACATGCTCCCCTTGATCGACCTTCCGCCTAGAAATGCCAACCCTGCTGCTCGATCCTATCTCCGCCTCCACTTCCCGAATTGTAAGGGTGTCAAGTACAAGAAGATCTTCACCTCGTCATTCCGCTACTGGAGTCCCAAACACTGGAATGCTCTACTGCACCACCTTAAAACTCAAGCGGACCATGCCCTCTTCAAGAAGTTGTTAAGACCTACTTTGCTAAGACTTACTACCCACTTTGATGCACCCCCTTGACCCTTACCCTGCTTAGTTTCACACTGCTAGATACTGTTCCCCCTGTTTGCTTCTTGTATACTTTCCTAAGTTTCCAACTTTGCAATTTTTACTTAACTTTCTGTAAGCCACATTGTGCCTGCATGAGTGGGAAAATGTGGGATATAAGCAAACCATAAATAAACAAATAAATAAACACACACTGCAACTTAGATCAGTTTCTAAGGCGGTTAGCTTAGCAGAGTTTAAAAAGGGGTTGGACGGATTCCTAAAGGACAAATCCATAAACCGCTACTAAACGGACTTGGAAAAATCCAAAATTCCAGGAATAACATGTATAGAATGTTTGTACGTTTGGGAAGCTTGCCAGGTGCCCTTGGCCTGGATTGGCCGCTGTCGTGGACAGGATGCTGGCTCGATGGACCCTTGGTCTTTTCCCAGTATGGCATTACTTATGTACTTATGTACTTATGTACTTATGTACTTCTGTTATCTTGATTAACTGTACAAAGAACTTACCTCGAGTTTAGTCACTCATCTATTTATCCCAACTACTACTACTACTACTTAACATTTCTAGAGCGCTACTAGGGTTACGCAGCGCTGTACAGTTTAACAAAGAAGGACAGTCCCTGCTCGAAGGAGCTTACAATCTAAAGGACGAAATGTCAAGTTGGGGCAGTCTAGAATAGAGGTGTAGTGGTTAGGTGCCGAACTAACTCTGTACCACCCATCTTGTCCCCATCATATATCTGCACTTGGCCCCTCAGCTACATGGTAAACTGTGTGATAGAAAAGCATTAGCATCATATCTATATTAGTTGAGTGTCCAATGTGTGCTTAATAGGTGTATCTACTACTACTACTACTCAACATTTCTAAAGCGCTACCAGACTTACGCAGCGCTGTACAGTCAAACTTGAAGAGAAACAGTCCCTGCTCATATCATTAGTATTATGCTGACATCGCATTTTATCGCTGTTATTTGAATTCCAGTGCTGTTAAATGTGCTTAGCGGAGTTTTAAAAAGGTTTGGATGGCTTCCAATAGGAAAAGTCCATAGACCGTTATTAAATGGACTTAGGGGAAAATTCACTATTTCAGGGATAAACAGTATAAAATGTTTTGTACATTTTTGGGATCTTGCCGGGTATTTGTGACCTGGATTGGCCACTGTTGGAAACAGGATGCTGGGCTCGATGGACCTTTGGTCTTTCCCAGTATGGCAATACTTATGTACTTATGTACTTGGGATTCTGAATGGAATGTTGCTACTCTTTGGGGTTCTACATGGAATGTTGCTACACTTTGAAATTCTGCATGGAATCTTGTTATTCTTTAGAATTCTAGAATCTTGCTACTCTTTGGGTTTCTGCCAGGTACTTGTGACCTGGATTGGCCACTGTTGGAAACAGGATGCTGGGCTTGATGGACCTTTGGTCTGTCCCAGTATGGCAATACTTGTGTACTGTTTCACAGTAGTTCTATTACTAAGTTTCAATTTACTGTTTTCAAGTTTACCTTTTTTATTGTATGCCTTCAAATTGTTAACGCTCACTTTCAAGGCGCACAGACTTGGGCTCCTGCTCTACTTATCCACTCTCACCATCCCATTCTCTCCAGCCCCTCTTCTTCGGTCATTAAATGACCACCAGTTAGTTTTGCCTAGGTTTGCCCAACTAGAATTTACGGGACATCGGGCATTCTTTTTCGCTGGCCTTTCGTGTTGGAATTCCCTCCCTCTTTACCTATGCGCAGAACCTTCATTCAAAAATGTTAAAGCAAGGCTTAAGGCCTGGCTTTTTACCCAAGCATTTGGTCCTGTCGGGGAGTAGCCACTAAGCTGACCTCCGCTGTCCCTCTATACTGCTATCCATTCTCTCCAGTCCTTCCCCTCCCCCCTTCAGGCTTTGTACTGTCTCCCTTTTTCTATTCTATCTTATCTTTACTTTTTATCATAGTGAATGTGTGAAGTTTTTTTTCCTGTTATTATATTGTAGGTCTTTTCCTTTTCTGTGCTTTTTGATTTTGTACACTGCTGTGATCTGCAAGTTAGTTTTAAGCGTTATAGCAAATCTCAATAATCTATAAATTATAGTGTGTGGGTAGCGCACGCACATCCCTAAATTAGCATGGGATGCCCCGTGGTAAACCATGTTTTGCTGCTTTAAACACACGTCAGTGCTTATCACAGCTTTGTAGAAGGTCCCCTTAAGTCAGAGGCGTAGTTAGGTGGGGCCACGGGGGCATGGGCCCCCGCAGATTTAGCCCTGGCCCCCCTGCTTTCACCGCCCCCTGCCGCTGACCCTCCCCCGCCACATTCGACACTCCCTCCCACCGCCGTCAACCATCCCCCGCTGCCACCATCAGGTACCTTTGCTGGCAGGGGTCCCCAACCCCCGCCAGCCGAAGTCCTCTTCAGCGCCAGTCTCCGGCGCGTTGCTGATCTGGATTCTGTTTCTGTAGGACGTCAGCACTCATGTCAGAAACAGAATCCAGATCAGCGAATGCACTGGACTCGGAGACCGGCGCTGAAGGGGACTTTTGGCTGGCGGGGGTTGGGGACCCCCGCCAGCAAAGGTACATGGCAGTGGCGGGGGAGGGTTGGTGGCACCGGGAGGGGGGTCAAAAGGGATGGGGGAGGGGCGGTGGCGCTGGAGGGGTCAAAAGTAGCTGGAGGGTCGGCGGCGCCGGGGGGGGAGCTAAAATGTGCCCCCTCACCTCGGGCTCTGGACCCCCTCCCACCGAAATCTGGCTACGTCCCTGCCTTAAGTTGTAAACCCTCCTAGGAATGTAACTCACCTCGGGTTACCTCCTAGTGAGGGCATAGGTTTTGGAATTTGCTCATGCGTTTTATTTTATTTTTTATTTTTTGTTACATTTGTACCCCGCGCTTTCCCACTCATGGCAGGCTCAGTTATACTCAAGGCAAGTTATATTCGGGTACAGGAGGGATTTCCAGTTTCCAGAGGGTTTAAAATTGAGGTGTGAGCTGAATCCAGTGTTACCTAACCCAGTCACACAACTGAAAATAAAAGGGTAGTTTTTCAAGGTCACTTATCCAGTTAGCAGTGCTGGGTGCCAGTGAGAGGTATCCTGAGCTGCGCTAACTGGACAGTACCATTGAATATTTTCTCTGGCCAATGCATTTCTGTGAGAAGAGCTGTTCTACTTAGGACCATAAGAGTTTCCATACTAGGACAGAGGAAAAACTGGGAAAAAGACACAACAGAATTTGAAAATGGGTTCTAGAGAAATGAGCCTTTTTTTTTTTTAATGGAGCGTATTTCTCTAGAACCCATTTTCAAATTCTGTTGTGTCTTTTTCCCAGTTTTTCCTCATACCAAATTTCATCCTATTTGGTTACATTTTCAGAGAATTATTTGGTCCCCAGTCAAACAAACATTCTCAATCTCTTATGTAGAATTTGTTTCCAACTTCCATTGGGTTGGAAAAAATAAAAATCTGTATTATGGAAATCAAAGTCCTTGGACCTGACATACTATTTGGCACTCTCCTTCTCGATTCTCCTTTCTAATGGCCCCTATGTGGGTACCTTCCTTCTGAATGTCATCAAAGCTGGTGTTCTTTCTGTAATATAATATAGCTCCATCTCAATTTAATGTAATATCAGTTGTTATATTCTTCCTTTTCATTCATCAAAATAGTACAGAGTATATTACAGTAACATAGTATCAACAACTTCAGTCTCTCTGATTTACAGAGTGTTATATCCCCTTGGTGGAGATATGAGTAGGGGATTTATCATTGACTTGCTGTCCTCCCCAACAAATGGAAAATAGCTGGCAGAATATTCAAAAATTACTCCTGGACTGGGAGGTGGGGGATGTTCCTGGGCAACAGGACTCTTCCACCTCAGTACCGAGTCCTCTCAGGCATGTTGCAGGGATGCCCCTGGGTCTGGGGTAAGGTTCACTCTAGCCCCTTCCCTCCATGTGGGAGGGGAGTAAGGGAGATTGCAGCAGACAACACAGCAGAGAAGAGATAGTGGGGGGATGAAGAAGGATAAACAGGTGGGGAGGAGCTGTATTGGGGAGTAGAAACTTCCCCTCTCTGCTGCTATAAGTCCTTCCCTGCCCCAGACCCTGCCTTCCTTCTGTCCTCCGCAGTGTTACCCAGGTGACCTTGGAAATGGAAGGAAGGGT
The DNA here is from genome assembly GCF_901765095.1 of Microcaecilia unicolor. NCBI lineage: Eukaryota > Metazoa > Chordata > Amphibia > Gymnophiona > Siphonopidae > Microcaecilia > Microcaecilia unicolor. The sequence goes on along the minus strand of NC_044041.1, from coordinate 12,152,694 downwards.
TGGAGCAGGGGTGTAGCCAGATGGTCAAATTTGGGTGGGCCTGAGCCCAAGGTGGGTGGGCATGGAATTCACATCCCCCCCCCCCAATGCCCCTCTGGTTAGCTCCTCTCTCCACCCTTCCCTGCCCACAGACCCCAAATATTAAATACTTGAGCAGGCGGCAGTGGCGTTCCTAGCCTGGATGACACCCGGGGCGGATTGCTGATGCACCCCCCCCTGGCAAAATGACACCCCCCCGGGTGCACACCTCTGGGGGGGGGGGGTGCCACGGCGTGTGCCTGTCGGCTCCGAGTTCACTAACTTCGCGTGCTCGCTGCAGCTCCCTCTGCCCCGGAACAGGAAGCAACCTGTTCCGGGGCAGAGGGAGCTGCAGCGAACGAGCGAAGTTAGCGAACTCGGAGCCGACAGGCGCGCACCGCGGCACCCCCCAGCGGCATGCACCCAGGGCGGACCGCCCCCCCTTGGTACGCCACTGGCAGGCAGGGATCCCCAAACCCTGCTGTCCTGAAGATTCTTCCTCCTCCTCCTCCTCGAGCAGCCAGCACTCTTCCAAACGGCAGCCGGCAGCACTTGCCTCACACTGATGCTGCTACCGGCTTGTCGTGCATGCTCAGTGCTTATGCCTGTGTGAAAACTGAGCATGTGCAGAAGGGCCAGTTTCCAGGCAAGTGCCGCTGGCTGACATTTGGAAGAGCGCTGGTGCCCAAGGAGAGAAAATCTTCAGCTGGCAAGGTTTGGGGATCCCCACCAGCCACAGCAAGCGTGTCACAATTTTGGGTGGGCCTGAGTCCAAAGTGGGTGGACCCTGGCCCACCCAGGCCCACCTGTGGCTACGCCACTGGGTTGGAGGATCAAGCAGAAGATCTGGGCCACTGTAAAGTAGAGTCAGGGCATGGGCCCTGGGAAGCGGATCGTGCCAGATCGTGCAGGGGCTGCCGGCACTGCAGAACAGAAGAAACTTTCCCACCGGTTAAAATGCACTGACCTAACACCATGCTGCAGGGTCAGTTTGACGCTCCCCTTCCTGACCCATCCGCCGCTGTTCCCAGGTCTCCCAGACTTGGCATTGTTCGGCTTCTGGGATCTCACAAGCTTAAAGCCTAAGGCGATAGCCTTTAGTTAAATAGACAGGAGAAGTAAGTCACCTCTGACACGATTTCTATTTTCTGAACAGCACAAAAGCCACCAAAAGGAAGAGAGAACTGGGACTAGGTTATAATTATCCAGTTGCTGTTAGGCAAACAGGAACATAGAGATCAAATAACTTTGCCCTGGGTCATGCAGAGAATCGGTGGTACAGGTGTTGCCCTGAACCCATGTTCTAGGATTTCTCTGGACTTGTAAATTGCTGTTCTAACCCATAGACCTCATTTCCTAGTTCTCTGTACCCAGATGAAAGGGCCATGGAGCAGGGCCCAGGAGGCAACCTGCCACTGCACAGATGTTTGTGTGTAGGAGAGGCTGGATAAGGTTGTCAGCTTTTCACACACCCAGCAGCACACGGGTTAGGGGATGGGGGGGGGGGGGGGCTCAATCACACTTATGTGGGAATTCTGAAGCAAAAAATGTCAAATTATGTACTGAAAAAAGTGTAATTGTACAACATTATGCAAAAGTAGCTGTTATACATTTTCACACAATATATTAAATCAAGCACTACTTGAATACAGATAGATTCTTGAATGCATTACAACAGTGGAATAAAGCTTATATTCTGCAGTCGAATATCTCACACCCCTTCCATCCCAAACACATCCCTGTGCTGCTGTAAAGTTCCACCTACCTTTACCACTTCAACACAAGAATAAATGAGCAGATGTTGTAGTAAAGGTTTTGTAGCAAATTCATTTTAAACAGCATGGAATAAATATTTGTCTTTTGTTCTCTGCAGCCCCCCTCTCCTTCTGCCTTACCTCACTTCATCTCTCTCTCTCTGCATCTTGCATGGCTTTTCCCCTTCCCTTCCTACTGTACTGTGAACCCATCACCCAAACTGCTGATCTACTCCTGCTCACTCAGGCCTCTTTCTCACTTTCCACCCTCCCCAGGGAGTTCTCCTCCCCCCCCCCCCCCAACCCACTGGGTGTTTCTTTCTCTCATCTTTCCCCAACAGGCATCCTTACTATCTCTTTTGTCCCCCTATCTCTCTGTACAATCTTCGTACAAGGCCTACAAAAATAATCCTTGATGAAACAAATTACTCCGTATACCACGCAAACGCTTTAAAACACCTCTAACACGACCTTACCTAACACCTTCCAACTAATTCCTTTTCTACCTCCAGTTTATTACTGACTGTATCTAAGATTATGTAATGACTATACCATATTAACACCCTGTAAGCCACATTGAGCCTGCAAAAAGGTGGGATAATGTGGGGTACAAATGCAATAAATAAATAAATAAATAAATAAATATCTCCATTAAACATATTTTCCTCTCCCTTTCTCATTAGGGACTCCTCCTCTTCCCCTCCTTACCTATCAAGCACCCTTCTATCAGAAAGCATTTCCCTTCCATTCTCTTTCATTGCGCACCATCTTCTCCATCTGATTCCTCCATCCCATTAGACATCTCTCTTCTCCCTTTCCACCCTTTCATTCAGGCACTGTTCTCTCCTATGAGGCAACTCCTCTCATAAGAACATAAGAGTAGCCATACTGTGTCAGACCAATGGCCCATCTAGCCCAGTATCCTGTTTTCTAAAGAGTGGCCAAGCCAGGTCACAAGTACCTGGCAGAAACCAAATCCATGGCAACATTCCATGTAGAACCCAAAGAATCGCAAGATTCTGGAATCCTAAAGAGTGACAAGACTCCATGCAGAATCTCAACGAGTAGCAACATTCCATGTAGAACCCCAAAGAATAGCAAGATTCTGGAATCCTAAGAGTGACAAGATTCCATGCAGAATCTCAGAGTACAACATTCCATGTAGAACCGCAAAGAATAGCAAGATTCTGGAATTCTAAAGAGTGACAAGATTTCATGCAGAATCTAAAAGAGTAGCAACATTCCTTGTAGAACCCCAAAGAATAGCAAGATTCTGGAATCCTAAAAAGTAGCAACCTTCCATGCAGAACCTCAAAGAGTAGGAAGATTCTGGATCCTAAAGAGTGACAAGATTCCATGAAGAACTCTCAGAGTGCACCATTCCATGTAGAAACCCCAAAGAATAGCAAGATTCTGGAATTCTAAATAGTGACAAGATTCCATGCAGAATCTATAAGAGAGTAGCTAACATTCCTTGTAGAACTCCAAAGATAGCAAGATTCTGGAATCCTAAAGAGTGACAAGATCCATGCAGAATCTGAAAGAGTAGCAACATTCCATGTAGAACCCCAAAGAATAGCAAGATTCTGGAATCCTAAAGAGTGACAAAGATTCCATGCAGAATCTCAGAGTACAACATTCCATGTAGAACTGCAAAGAATAGCAAGATTCTGGATTCTAAAGAGTGACCAAGATTCATGCAGAATCTGAAAGAGTAGCAACATTCCATGTAGAACCCCAAAGAATAGCAAGATTCTGGAATCCTAAAGAGTAACAAGACTCCATGCAGAATCTCAGAGTAAGCACCATTCCAGTAGAACCCCAAAGAATAGCAAGATTCTGGAATCCTAAAGAGTGACAAGACTCCATGCAGAATCTCAGAGTACAACATTCATGTAGAACCCCAAAGAATAGCAAGATTCTGGAATCCTAAAGAGTGACAAGATTCCATGAAGAATCTCAGAGTAGCAACATTCCATACTACAAATCCAGGGCAAGCAGTTGCTTCCATGTCTGTCTCAATAGCAGACTATGGACTTGTAAAGTAGTCGCTGGTGCAAGGCTGAATGGCCGATTGCATAGGCATCATTTCGTTCAAATCTCACTCTTCCTTTTCTATTAAGCATTTCCAATCTTCTTTCCTTTCCTCAGACTTCTGTATCAACTACTTCCTTTCCTCTCTCCCACCCTCTGAGACCCCCCTTCTTCTTCCACATGTTCCCCAGCTTGTGCCTTTTTCAAGACCGCCAAGTCTCACTCCTGCTTGGAAGTTCATCGCCTACACTTCCACCAACTCTCCTGCTCAGCTCTGGTGGGGGGCGTGACTTTGGCACCCGTCAATCAAAGTCGTGGCTGTCTCTGCCTTGTCTACTCATTGCGCCTTTGCATCCAGCAGAGCTACCGTGTGGTATATCTTCCCCTCCCCGAATCCATGATCCAGCTCACTCATACTTCAATCCCCAAACCCCCTTTCCTATCTCCTCCCTTTAACATCCCTCCCCCTCCCCCATCTCCCTTGCCCAAATCATAACATAACATCTCGCATTCCTTCATCCCAGACTCCATTCTCTATTCTCACAATCTTACTTTTCTCTCTTTTGTCCTAATTCTGAACAACCATATGAACTCCCTTCTCTTACGTCCTGAACCTCTAGTGTTTGTCTTCTTTCTCTGCACCTGTTCCAGTATTCTCAGGAGTGTAGCCAGACCTGCCATTTCAGCTGGGCTCTGAGTTAACCTGGAAGGGCCCTTTCTACCCCAACCCCTGCAAATATATACAGTTTTAAAAACTGTTTTCCTCTGCCCCTGCCCCATCTTTCCCTCTTTTTTCCAGTTCATCTCCTCTATTCCTACCCACATATCATCATCTTTCTCCTCCTCTGCCCACCTCAGTATGAAAACCCCCCTCTCCAGTCTACCTCCGAGCTGTTGCCGACAGCTATTCCTGTAGGCAACTTGCACCGGCCCTGCAGGCTTCCCTCTACAGCATCCCCACCAGTGAAGAAACAGGAAGTGACATCACTGAGGGTGGACCACGGTAAAGGGAAGCCTGCAGGGCAGGAATTGCTGCTGGCAATGACTTGAAGGTAGACTGGAGGGAGTGGGGGTTCAGAGAGAGACGGGCAGATGCAGTGTCACCAGTAGAGGAAGAGAGAGAGAGAGAGGAGTTGAGAACCACCCAGTGAGGGTTTTTGGAGGCCACTAGACTGGTGGGCCTGAGGCAAAGAATGGGTGGCCTGTGCCCACTCAAGCCCACCCATAGCTACGCCACTGCCCAACAGAACACAATGGCAGAAAAAGCCCATATGGCCTATCCAGTCTGCTCATCCAAACGCCTTCCCGGTACTATGCTGAAACTTCTGCTCAGTGTGCTGCTTGCGGCTAGAAAAGCGAATGAGAATGTTGGGTGTTTATTAGGAAGGGGTAATAGGAGTCCAGGTGTGCGGATGTTATAATGCCGTTGTATCGCTCCAGTATTGCGTTCAGTACTGGTCTCCGTATCTCAAAAAGATATAGTAGAATTGGAAAAGGTACAGCGAAGGGCGACGAAAATGATAGTGGGGATGGGGACGACTTTCCTATGTTAGAGAGGCTGAGAAGGCTAGGGCTTTTCAGCTTGGAGAAGAGACGGCTGAGGGGAGATATGATAGAAGTGTATAAAATAATGAGTGGAATGGATCGGGTGGATGTGAAGCGACTGTTCACGCTATCCAAAAATACTAGGACTAGAGGCATGAGTTTGAAGCTACGTGTGGTAAATTTAAAACGAATCGGAGGAAAATTTTTCTTCACCCAACGTGTAATTAGACTCTGGAATTCGTTGCAGGAGACGTGGTACGGGCGTTAGCTTGACGGAGTTTAAAAAGGGTTAGATAGATTCCTAAAGGACAAGTCCATAGACCGCTATTAAATGGACTTGGAAAAATTCCGCATTTTTAGGTATAACTTGTCTGGAATGTTTTTACGTTTGGGGAGCGTGCCAGGTGCCCTTGACCTGGATTGGCCACTGTCGGTGACAGGATGCTGGGCTAGATGGACCTTTGGTCTTTCCCAGTATGGCACTACTTATGTACTTATGTACGTAAGCCACATTGAGCCTACAAATATGCAGGAAAATGTAGTATAGAAATGCAATCTCTTCCTTGCCAGTGAATGTCCCGGGAATTCAGATGCTGCCCTTGTATCCACCACCTTCACAGGCACTGATCCAGGGAAGCAGAAAGATCCAGTCCAGACTTTTTTTCCTTTCAGAAATTATAACTCATCTACAAAGCCATGTCCTTGTATCCCAAGGGCACCGCCATTCAAGGGCTCCTTTTCCCCTTTCTGTGTTCATCTGGGACTTTAGAAACCAAACCTGCAAATAGAAAACAATTGTGAAATCCTGGGCAGCATGCCAGCACTCCCTGTGGGACAGCTTTGAGGCCCAGCTCTGTTCTGGGACAGAGGCAAATTCATTCACTGGCTCTCGGAGAATATGAGAAGGCAATTAAGATAATTATCTGAAAGCAGGATTAGAATCTCGGAACGTGGTTGCAACCTCAGGAGCTTAACTTGAAGAGGAGAAAAGCTGTAACCAGCTTTCGGAGTGGTGAGAGAGGAACTGGGGTGTCGAACCCCTTAGGCAGTAAGGTTGTAATCTGGGGAAGGGGGGAGGTGATGTCCTCTGCACTCAGGTGACAGGCTTTTGCAGGTTTTAGAAGCCAATCATGTACCCCTTCCCTTCTGTTTCTTCCTGCAGTCAAGACTCACAGAAACAGACCAGCGAACGCGCTGGAGACCGGTGCTGAAGAGGACTTCGGTTAGCGGGGGTTGGGGACCCCCGCCAGTAAAGGTACCTGGTGGCGGCAGGGGAGGGACGGAGGTGGGGGGGGGGTGAAAGGGGGGGGTGGCAGCGCCAGGAGGGGGCTAAAATGTGCGCTCTCACCTCAGGCTCAGGATCCCCCTCCCGCCGAGGTCTGGCTACGCCCCTGGTTCTGCGGTGTTCCTATGGAAGCTGCATCTGTGCCAGCCTCTCACCTACCAAGTTCTTTGACTGCTCTCTCCTTGCTTTAACAGCACAGATCAGGGGCGTACCCAGACAACAGATTTTGGGTGGGCCTAGGCAAGAAGTGGGTGGGCACCAAGTGTTCTCCCCCCCCCCCCCCACCACCACCCAAACAATATCTCAGCTGGTGGAAAAATGCTTCTTTCCACCTTGGCAGTTTGCAGCAGCATGCGCAGGTGCCGGTATCATGGAGCGTAGCGTTTTCATTACCATCAGGAGAAAGTATTCAGCTGGCCGAGCTTGGGATCCCACCAGCTACCACTAAACGTGTGCTACTGTTGGGTGGGCCTGAGCCCTGAATGGGTGGGCCCTGGCCCACCCAGACCCACCCTGCACAGATGCGGAAAGTCTTCCTTTAATTCTCTCTGCTCCTGGGCTGATGTGCAGGCCTCAGCTCTGACACAGGCATGAGCATCAGAGGTCACCTGACCTACTGACAGGTGCATGTGGCAACCAGTCAGCACACAGTGCCAGCAAATCAGAGACCACTACTACTACTACTTAACATTTCTAGAGCGCTACTAGGGTTACGCAGCGCTGTACAGTTTAACAAAAAAGGATAGTCCCTGCTCAAAGGAGCTTACAATCTAAAGAACGAAATGTCAAGTTGGGGCAGTCTAGATTTCCTGAATAGAGGTATGGTGGTTAGGTGCCGAAGGCGACATTGAAGAGGTGGGGCTTTTGAGGCAAGGATTTGAAGATGGGCAGGGAGGGGGCTTGGCGTATGGGCTCAGGGAGTTTATTCCAAGCATGGGTGAGCGAGGGCAGAAAGGGCGGAGCCTGGAGTTGGCGGTGGCTGGAGAAGGGTACTGAAAGGAGGAATTGTCCTTGAGAGCGGAGGTTACGGGTAGGAACGTAAGGGGGAGACCAGTCTTACATGTGAGCCCCAGAGTGCTCCGGTTTGAACTTCTGTTCCTTTCTGCCTGCAGTGCTGCGACTTGAAACCCAGAGAGAGACTGAGAGAGCCGTCTGGAATTTTTGTGGGTTCCATTAATTCTTGCAGGGGACGGGTGAGACGGGTGAGATTCCAGCAGGGACAGGTTAGATTTCTGTCCCTGTGCAACTCTCTACTTTAGATTGTCGTGCATGCTCAGTTTCACTAAAACCGGAGAATACACGCGACGTGAGAGGAAGCAGGGCAGGTAATGTGCAGAGAACAGCGCTGGAGAAAGGCTTCAGCTGGCGGGGATTGGAGACCCCAACCAGCCAAGGTATGTGGGGTTGTGGCAAGGAGGCAGGCCAAATTGTGCCCCCCCCCCCACACACACACTTTGGGCTCCGGACCCACCCCCCCCAAACGTTGAGGTCTGGCTACTCCCCTTGGCCCTACCCCAACCCAGTTCAGTAATTAGGAATGGAACTCGCTTCTATGCATGCTAAGAAGTTCTTAGTTATCTCGTAAATTAACACTCTCAGGAGCAACGAGAGAGCAATTGGCCAAAAAATGAATCGAGCATTAACTTAAGCCCAAGTAGAAAGCGTGAAAACAAACCCCATGCCATGCTCGTTAAAAATATTGACACATTCAATTTCAACTCTAAATCCTGCCAAAAAGTAATTAAACAATTACTTGATAAATATATTTACTGTGTAAACAGAATAGCCTAGACAGGATAAAGTTAATAAACCCACTTCATACAGAGCTGGCAGGCTGCAGATCTTCAACTTCCAGTCACTCCCACCTCCTAAATTCTCCTTTCCTCCTCCCTTCTTACAGGATGGCGTTTCAGATCCAGTTTCAAGGTTGCTTTGGGATAGTTTTGATGTCTTAAACCTGCACAGTTTAAGCATAAAACAGAAGGAAAAGAAGAAACCCAGGAGATTTGATCCAAACCCCACAGTTGTTAATAAATAAAATAAGAAAAACCCCAGAGGAGATTCCTGGAAATCTTTAGCTTGTTTCAATGTCTGAAAGAAGAGTAATTTCCCCTCGGAGACATGGAAATGTCGCCACTACAAGACCTTCACAATCATAAATATCTCACCACAACCAGCAACCTCAGGAGTTTGTCCCATCAATCTCTGGCTTCAAGGCCGTTTCTCAGGTCAACATATCACTCAAGCCCCGTCTTCTAACACAGAAGAAAGGGTTGTTCATGCCGCAGTGTTGCCTTTTCGCCTTCTGTTTCCCTCTCGTGGATTCTCCTTCTTCGATTGTGAGAAATGCGTGTGTACGCTGTTCTACTAGTAAACAGGATTGGCAGCTTCACAAATACTGTTTTGCTGGGGTTTTTTGTTGTTACATTGTACCCTGCGCTTTCCCACTCATGGCAGGCTCAATGTGGCTTACAGTGGGGGCAAGCGGAGGGTTAAGTGACTTGCCCAGAGTCACAAGGAGCTGCCTGTGCCTGAAGTGGGAATCAAACTCAGTTCCCCAGGACCAAAGTCCACCACCCATAACCACTAGGCCACTCCTCCACTGTTGCTACTATTTGAGATTCTACATGGAATGTTGCTATTCCCTAGAAAGTCTGGCCCTTGCAGAGTCACTCAATGTGTGGAAAGTCCGCGCAGGCTTCTGCTTCTGTGCAGTCTGACATCCTTGCACGTAGCGTGGCAGGACGTCAGACTCACAGAAACAGAAGCCTGCGCAGCCTTCTACAGGCATGTTGCTAGTGGAATGCAAACATTCCATGTAGAATCTCCAATAGTATCTATTTTATTTTTGTTAGCATTGTAGCCCTGCGCGTTCCCACTCATGGCAGGCTCAATGCGGCTTACATGGGGCAATGGAGGGTTAAGTGACTTGCCCAGAGTCACAAGGAGCTGCCTGTGCCTGAAGTGGGAATCGAACTCAGTTCCTCAGTTCCCCAGGACCAAAGTCCACCACTCTAACCATTAGGCCACTCCTCCAAACACTGAAGTTGGAATCTGCTTATTGACATTGTGCATGTTTGTTTGCCAGTAAAGTCCACAGTAAAGTCCCTGAGGCAGCCATTCTGGGCGAAACATGGCCAGTGTCGGGCGATACTAAAGATTATTATTTGGACAATTAAAGTTGATGCATATCTATTGCTGATCTGCTTTTATCGTTTCCATCTTGGAGTTTGCGGACCGATTGCCTCTTCTGTTTTTCGGGGACCTGGTCTCCTCTTCTGTGTACTTTTCCGCAGTTCTTCCTGGAACATCACGACCTGGCCCCATATGGTGCTGCACGTGGATGTCAAGGACCGAGTTCCTGTTAGCCAACACAATTTCATCCTGCTAGTGCTGCACGCTAAAGAGCAGAAGATGGTACCAAAATTGGCAGCATAGGACCTTTTCTCCATGGAGTCCATTCTTCCTCACATACCATGGTAAAATGAGTTATCTGTTGGGCAACTGGATGGACCGTTCAGGGTCTTTATCTGCCGTCATTTACTATGTTACTATGTTCCTTTCCAATCCGCAGGAGCAGCAGCCTTAGAGAGCAGGATGAACTTTTAAACCAGGTTCCTCTTAATCAGAGGGCATCGGAAAAGGTCTACTGCGTCAGCACCTCTCCTCCCAGGCTTATCTCAGGACAAGCACAGCAAACAGGAAGAACCTCTACGTGTACAAAGGAATAGAGGGTGGCCAAAGGACAATCCAACACAGAAGATGGTGCATTAAAAGATGCTTTATTTGCTGCTTGGACACAAGCAGTGGCGTTCCGAGGGGCGCTGACACCCGGGGCGGATCGCCGATGCACCCTGCCCCCCCGGGTGCAGTGCCCCCCCGTGCAGCGCGATCCCCCCCGTGAAGAACCCCCCCCGGGTGCACGCCGCTGGGGGGGGGGCCGCGCGCCAGTCAGCGTCGTTCGTATTCCATGCTCCTCTGGGCCCCGGACAGATTAGTTCCTGTTCCAGGGCAGAGGGAGCATGGAAATGAACGACGCTGACCGGCGCACGGCACCCCCCCAGCGGTGTGCACCTGGGGCAGACCGCCCCCACCGCCCCCCTTGTACGCCACTGGACCACAGGGGACCCGATACTGTCCATATTTGGCCTCACAGAACGCCTACTTCAGTAGCCACAAAAGCATTCGAAATAAACACTTGAGCAACGCATGACAGCCACAAGGCAAGTCGCTCGGGAAATAATGCTGATCACACAGCACTGCTAAGTAGCGTTTGCGCATTATTTCCGCGAGGGCGGATTGCCTTATAGCTGCCTTGGCGTCTTATGGGGTCCTTTTACTAAGGGTGCGCCAAAAAATGGCCTGTGCTGGTGTGATGTGGTGTGGTTGGACGCATGCAGGTCATTTTTCAGTGCACCTGCAAAAAAGGCCTTTTTTATTGGCCGAAAAGAAATGGATGTGCGGAAAAATTTAAAAAATTGGAACGCGTCCATTTTGGCCTGAGACCTTACCGCCACCCATTGACCTAGCAATAAGGTCTCACGTTAATGGGCGGTAATGGACTCACACATACAATACTGATTACCGCCCGGTTAATGCCGCATGCCGGAATATTTCTGGCACGCTTAGTGGACGCGCATAAAAAATGAAATTACCACCCAGACCACACGGTAGCCGGGCGGAAGTTCAAAACTGACGCACTTAGGATGTGCATAGGCGCCTATGCTCCGGGCAGTGCCTCCTGCTGGGAGATTTCGGAAATTGCACGGTGCTGTTGCCAGAAGTGCTCTTCCCTGAATTGCGCGCGGTTTGTATATGGGGCGCAAGATGAGCAGCTTTCTAGGTGTGTGCTTGCGTTAAGCCTTCGGGTTAAAGTTGCAGGTTTTCTAGACTAGGGTTTGGGGTGTTGCATGTGCATCAGCTGTTCCCCCTCTAAAAATCTACCTTACCTCAGTGCACAATCTGAACTGTACTTGAGGGTGAAGTCTGCCAAAATCTTAAGAAGCATTGGTGCCATTTACCTCTGTACTGAAATTCTTTTTTTGGGGGGGGAGGGGATGTTAATACAGGACTAGTAAGCGCCACTGAATCCCTTTACTGCTCTTCAGTAAAGTCAGACTGAAATTGAGTAAAGAAGGAAAAGCTTTTTTGTGCCCTAACAATGGAAAGGACAAATCAAACTCGGGTATAAAGTATCACATACCGTGTAAAATGAGTTTATCTTGTTGGGCAGACTGGATGGACCGTTCAGGTCTTTATCTGCCGTCATTTACTATGTTACTGTTTGGGATTCTAGATGGAATGTTGCTACTAATTGGGATTCCGGAATCTTGTAACTCTTGAGGATTCCAGAATCTTCAGAACTTTTAGTGCAAGAACAGTGCTACATAGTAACATAGTAGATGACGGCAGAAAAAGACCTGCAAGCGGTCCATCCAGTTCCTGCCCAACAAGATAACTCATATTTGCTGCTTTTTGTGTATAAGCCTACTTGATTGTACCTGTGCTCTTCAGGTCGACAGAGCCGTATAAGTCTGTCCCAGCACTATCCGCCTCCAACCACCACCCCCTCCAGTCAACCACCGTGCTACTGCACAGACCGCACAAGTCTGCCCAGCACATCCCCACCTCCGCAACCACCAGCCCTGCCTCCCAACCCCGGCTGCGGCACAGACCGTACAAGTCTGTCCAGCACTATCCCCGCCATCCCCAAACCACCAGCCCCGCCTCCCGATCCTGACTAAGCTCCTGAGGATCCCGCCTGAGAAAGGCAAGGACAAATCAAACTCGGGTATAAAGTATCGCATACCGTGTAAAATGAGTTTATCTTGTTGGGCAGACTGGATGGACCGTTCAGGTCTTTATCTGCCGTCATTTACTATGTTACTGTTTAGGATTCTACATGGAATGTTGCTACTAATTGAGATTCCGGAATCTTGTAACTCTTTAGGATTCCAGAATCTTCAGAACTTTTAGTCAAAGAACAGTGCTGGGCAGACTTCTACGGTCTGTGCCCTGAGAAAGGCAAGGACAAATCAAACTCGGGTCTAAAGGATCACATAGCATGTAAAATGAGTATCTTGTTGGGCAGACTGGCTGGACCGTTCAGGTCTATATCTGCCGTCATTTACTATGTTACTATGTTAGTAAAAGGGCCCCTTAGTGTCTTTTTCTGAACACTATTGTGACCCTGAGGAAGACGTTATTTGACGCCGAAACACAGACTGTGTCGTGTCCATTGTGTCCAAGCAGCAAAAAAAAAGCATCGTTTAAAGCATCATCTTCTGTGTTGGATTCTCCTTCGACCAGCCTCTACGCCTTTGTTCTTATCTCGGGACAGGGCCAGATTTAAGATTTTGACACCCGTAGCACAACAGACAGCAAATGCTAAAGACTGGGAATTGATGGAGGATGTCAGAAATCTCGGAGAGGCCAGAAAAGGAGGGGAGGGCCACAGTGTGCCACCGGGTTGGCCCCTTTGAAGAGGAACGAAAAAGGAGGATAACCCTCACGAGCAACAAAAGCAATGGACGGGGAAAAAAAAAAAAGACTTCCAGATATCCTCCTTGAGCTGTCCTCACTTTTTTGTCCATGGCCCCTTTGAAGAGCACATGGACATAATCCTGAAAAAGGGGTTCATCCTCTGGACGCACCTAGCCAGGCAGCTCTTCAGGATACTCACAACTCACAATAGAGGTGGTGCATGGCAAATTTATCTCATGCATATTCACTAGTGGGTTTAAAGAGGCAGTAGCAGCAGCGGTCCTGTGAATCCACAATCTGTGGATTTGGGATCGGCAGTGAGTAAGCTGAATGGTCAAGTCTACACAATACAGACTTTACGGTAGACGTAACAGCCATAAGAAAATAGTAATTCTGGACACGAGGAAAACACAGGATTGTCTTACACTGAGAGTCCGAATCAGGACTTGGAGAAAGGACCGTCTTTGAATGAACCACCCAGCACACATGATTGAGCATTGGACTGTGGTTTAAAGCACAGGGACAATTGAATCACCACATCTACTGTACGTTAAGAGGTGACACCTCAGATTAAATATATAAAAGACCTTAGACATAAATCAGTATTTTTTTTTAATTACATTTGTACCCCACGCTTTCCCACTCAATGTGGCTTACATGGGGCAATGGAGGGTTAAGTGACTTGCCCAGAGTCACAAGGAGCTGCCTGTGCCTGAAGTGGGAATTGAACTCAGTTCCTCAGTCCACCACCCTAACCACTAGGCCACTCCTTCACTATAGACCAACTTCCTGTTAGCACTCATGTCTGTATAGAATGCATACGCATTTTATATTTTGTGTTTTGTTTAGAAGTGTGTTTGATTAGATTGAATGTAGTAGGATAGAACAAGAGGTGGAATATAGGGTGATAACACGCATTTAAGTTATACATAATAACAGTTAAGATAAATAAAGAAAATGTATTTACATATATAAAGTGGTTACGTAGTGAATGCATATTCACTGTGGATATCCTGACAACCTGACTGGCTGGGTGCATCCCGAGGACTGGGTTCAGAGCCCTTGTCCTAAAGTAATCAGGCATAGGTTCTTCTTTGTCCTGAGTATTTGGCAACTTCAAAATTTGGCAGGCCTACGCAGTTGTCTGTGTTGCTGATGGCAAAATCCGGGCCTGTTCAGAAGCAGCAATGGGGTCCAAGAATGGACCCATTGTCTCTGGCATGTTACAGCTTCACATTCAAGAATCTTTATTGACATCAAAATGTATCCATGTGTTGCTAAAATAATTCACAGTGATACATAATAATAAGTAATAATTTCCCCAGGTAGAAGTGAAACATAATTGCCCTCGCTTGATGTGTCTGAAAGTGGGTTCAGAGCTCTGTGTCGCCAACATTGAGAGCAGGCATTCCTGGTGGACCTTTTTGGGAGGGGCTGAGAAACAGATGTAGATCTGATTTTGGAATCCACATGTGCTGTTTCCAGCAAAAATCTACCTGTTAAGTGCATGGGTCTTTTATACTTTGTGCACACTTCCCCCTTGCAAATTAGAACCAAGATTTGCAAGTAGAAACTACCCACAGACTTTGCACCTATGTGGACTAGGTAAACGTAACCCTGTCTCCCCCTAATTCTGGATAATGTGCTATGAGCTAGGTATGAATTAGGTGCTCAGATGGAAGTTAGGTGCCTCGGGGTAAATGGCAGTTAACATAGTAACATTGTAACATAGTAGATGACGGCAGAAAAAGACCTCCATGGTCCATCCAGTCTGCCCAAGAAATGTGCCACTTTTTTGTGTATACCTTACCTTGATTTGTACTTGTCTTTTTCAGGGCACAGACCGTACAAGTCTGCCCGGCAAACAAGGTCCTTTCTTCTTGGGCCCGCCCTTGTCTGACGTAAGTAAACTATGTTGGTTACTTACATCAGACGGGGGCGGGCCCAAAAGGAGAAAGACGCGAAGGAAGAATGGGCGAAGACAGAGGCGTCAGCTGATCTTCTTGCCCGTGCAGCGCCTTCACATAGAGATGAGAGGCGCTGCACGGGCCCGGTAAGAGGGAGGGGGGGCCGATGGAGGGGGGGAATGGCGGCGACGACGACCCGCGAGGAGGCGGGGCACAGGGCAGAGGGTGTCAGGAGGCGGAGCTGTGGGGTTGACAGAAGAGTAGAGAGGAATGGAGGGGGGGCCGGCTGGGGCTTCTAAAGTAAGGATTTTCTTCGTTTTGCTTTTAAATTTATAATGCAGGGGGAAGCGGGGAGCAGTGGTGACCTCGGGCGGGGGCGGGGGGCAAGGCCGTCCATACAGGACGCTCTTGAGGAGAGCCTTTGCCCCCTCCCGATCCTTTTTTGACTTTTGTTTTTATTTTGGGAGCCACGTGTTTGTTTGTTTTTTGTTTTGACAGTGGCATGCGCAGAGCATCCAGCATAACGCTTGGCTGCTCTGCGCATGCTTTAGGGGCCTTTTACCAACGGGGATTACAGACGTATGATACCTTGTACTTTTCAATACCGCACCGAACATTTCTGAGCTGTTTTTTTACTGCATTCTTCGTTTTTTTAAATTCGCTAAGTACTTTTACGATTTTGATTTTTTTTTTTTACGTTTGGTTGATGCATCTGGGCCTCAGTTCCTTAGTTCCCCAGGACCAAAGTCCACCACCCTAACCACTATGCCACTCCTTTGAGGGCAGCCACAGATGGAAACAATTACTTTTACATAGCAGCAATAAGGAAAGTCATGAAATAGTTAGGGCTGTATTTACGGCTGAGAGCAGAGAATACCCTGATCAGCAGCCCGCCCCCCCCCCCCCCCCCCCACACACACACCTACCATTACTCTTAGCCTCTCCCTTCCCAGCAATTACTTAGACTGAAAACTTACACCTACTCCACTCCCCAGCTGTGCATGGCAGGGCCACTTTCAGGGAGTGGTCCAAGAATTTAGAGGCAGAAATTGGAAATGGTCTATTAAGGTTAACTGAGTTTGAAAGAAAAGCTTTGAGTATACTGTTTTTCTTTTAACATGGCAGAGAAAATGGTATTAGAGCAGGAAAGGGAAAACATGTAAAGCAGGGCTGCACTCCCCTTCTCCTCCTCCCCCAGGGCTCTTTCTAGGGGGCTCTGGGTTATTCCAACATAGTCACCTGTAACCAGATCTTTGGGGGAATAATGATGTCCAGGTTAAGGAGTTCTAATTAGGTCCTGCTTGTTCACATGTTACAGCACTGGTCCAGGGGGGTGAACTATTTCCTGGAAAAGCCTAACTAATCCCCTCCTCTCTAATACAGACTGGGAAAAAATTTCATGCTGCAGTCTCTCGTGGTTCCAACTGATGTGTTTTATTTAGAAATATTTACAGAGCACGATCCACCGGAAATGTCACAGTAAACACACCTTGAGTTCTGTCCTCCTCCATAAACACACTTGTTTTCGGGGAAAGCATTACATATTTCAAACCCACCAGTACATCAACGGTGTCTACAGCAGTCTGCGAAGCTCCTGATTCTGTGAGGTAACAGGGCTGTAGAGAGCATTGATGAAAACTCTGCTAATTTGGAACGCGAGGACAGAGCTGGGCGGACTTTTACGGTCTGTGCCCCGCAAAAGACAAGACAGATTCGGATAGGCTGGAGTGGGCTTTGATGGAACATAAGGACAGAGCCGGGCAGACTTCTACGCTCTATGTCCCAGAAACAGCAAAGAAAGACCATGATCAATTATATAATATCACCTTCGTTGTTCATTTAATCTTGGATTGAGAATGAATGTGACTGTCGGGCAGACTGGATGGACCATTCAGGTCTTTATTTGCCATCACTTACTATGTTACTATCAGGCTTATTTTCGAGAGTGATCGCAGGCCATTTCCCGACATAAATCGGGAGATGGCCGGCGATCTCTCAAAAGCGGCGAAATCGGTATAATCGAAAGCGGTATAATCGAAATCGGTATAATCGAAAGCGGCTTTCCCGTCGCCTCGCTGGCGAAAGTTCGAGGGGGCGTGTCAGCGGCATAGCAAAGGCGGGACATGGTCGGGCATGGGCGTGGCTACCAGATGGGCGGCTTTCGCAGATAATGGGGAAAAAAAAGCGGCGTTAAGCAGTATTTCACTGGGTTTACTTGGTCCTTTTATTTTCATGACCAAGCCTCAAAAAAGTGCCCCAACTGACCAGATGACCACCGGAGGGCATGGGGGATGACCTCCCCATAGTCCCCCAGTGGTCACCAACCCTCTCCAACACTAAAAAAATACAAATCAAAACCATTTTTTTACCAGCCTGTATGCCAGCCTCAAATGTCATACCCAGCTCCCTGACAGCATTATGCAAGTCCCTGGAGCAGTTTTTAATGGGTGCACTGCACTTCAGGCAGAGGGACCCAGGTCCAGCCCCCCCCCCCCCACACCTGTTCCACTTGTGGTGCTAAGTGTTGAGCCCTCCAAACCCCCCCAAACCCACTGTACCCATATGTAGGTGCCCCCCTTCACCCATAAGGGCTATGGTAATGGTGTAGAGTTGGGGGGGATTTGGGGGGCTCAGCACCCAAGGTAAGGGAGCTATGCACCTGGGAGCTATTTGTGTATTTTTTTAAACATTTTTAGAAGTGCCCCCTAGGGTGCCCGGTTGGTGTCCTGGCATGTGAGGGGGGCCAGTGCACTACATATGCTGGCTCCTTCCATGATCAAATGCCTTGGATTTTGCCGGGTTTGAGATGGCCAGCATTTTTTCCCATTATCGCTGAAAAACAAAACCGGCGATCTCAAACCCGGCGAACTCTGGCATTTGGCCGGGCTAAACCGTATTATCGGAAAAAAAGATGGCCGGCCATCTTTTTCGATAATACGGTTCCGGCCAGCTGTTGCGCTGCCGCCAAAATAGATCGCCGGCGACATTCGATTATGCCCCTCCACGTCAATAATTGAGGAGTCTAAAATAATAAAGCATTCCAGCAAGGCCTGAATCCCCCTCAGCACCCCAAGGTTACTCCTCACATTCCTCACACTGGAAGGGGCTTCTAGAAGGAGAAGGTTCTGCTTGACCTCCTGTGGGCAATGAGTGAGCCAGCATAAGAGTTTGATGGGATCTGGAGTTTTCCATGCTGGTTTGGGGGTTAAACTAGTGACTTGCCCCCTAGAACTGCAGGTCTGAGAAGCTGAACCTCTAGAGGCCTCTGAACATGTACGCAGGGTCTCCTGTGTCTACAACCTCTGAATACAAAGGGTCCATCATATATTACACGAGGGCTCCTGATACAGATGCCCAAGTGCTGATTCACCAGGATTCCTGATTATTGCACAGTCTTATGGAACAACTGGCTTTATTGAGCAGTAGCAATAAATTCAAATGTCTAGCGTCTGTTCCGGACCAGGAGACAGCTGGAATCCTTGTGGGCTTTGATACTTTCGACTGGGCCATCACAAGAATCGTCCAATAATCACAATGCACACAAAACTGCACAAATCCGGCTTCAGACTGGAAATATCTGTGGAAAATTCTTCCGTTGGTTTAATAACATAGGCAGCAAAGAATCCGACTGAGACATAGATCGCTGAAGGCCACGACCAATTGGCGGACACACTAAATCCTTTTAACATGCACTAGTGATTTAGTGCAGTCGAAATCCCGTGCCAAATCGGGCATGCATGGGCCCGTCAAAAATGAGCTTGCAGGTGCAAACAAAATATTCAGACAGGGTGACAGTGAGCTCATTAGGTATTCAACAGAAAACGCTAAACTTACAGAGGCTGTCAGGCAGGGACTGTATGCTAGCTATGTAACATGAAGTGATGTTCCCAAAGACAAATCCACTTCCATATCCCACCAGTTCCAGTTCCTTTACCCCTCCCCCCCCCCCCCCCCCCCCGAATAACCAAAAATGGCCTTGTAGGACCCCAGAGTCTCACTTCCCCCACAAGCCAATTGTGTCTCTAGACTCCATCTGATCCTTCCATCCACAGCTGCCAAAGATGGACTCCAATGTTCCTCTTCCAGGACCCACCCACTTAGGGCTCAGGCGCATCCAACAGTAACACGTGTTTAGCGGTAGCTGGTGGGGATCCCAAGCTCCGCCAGCTGAAGACTTCCCCCTGATGGTAACATATAGCAACATAGTAGATGACGGCAGAAAAAGGCCTGCACAGTCCATCCAGTCTTCCCAACAAGATAAACTCATATGTGCTACTTTTTGTGTATACCTTGATTTGTTCCTGTCCTCTTCAGCGCACAGACCGTATAAGTCTGTCCAGCACTATCCCTGCCTCCCACCACCAGCTCTGGCACAGACCGTATAAGTCTGCCCAGCACTATCCCCGCCTCCCAACCACCAGCCCCTCCTCCCACCACCGGCTCTGGCACAGACCGTATAAGTCTGCCCAGCACTATCCCCGCCTCCCAACCACCAGCCCCGCCTCCCACCACCAGCTCTGCCACCCGATCTCGACTAAGCTCCTGAGGATCCATTCCTTCTGAACAGGATTCCTTTATGTTTATCCCACGCATGTTTGAATTCTGTTACCGTTTTCTTTTCCACCACCTCCCACAGGAGGGCATTTCAAGCATCCATTACTCTCTCCGTGAAAAAAATACTTCCTGACATGGTAATGCAAATGCTTCTCCCCATGATACTGGCACCTGCACATGTTGAGTTTTCAGTGCATGCCTGCTGCAGACTACCAAGGTGGAAAGAAGTGTTTTCCCAGCAGCTGAGAAATTTTTTCAGTGGTGGGGGGGGGGGGGGGTGGAACACTTGGTGCTCAGCCACTTTTTGCCCTGGCCCACCCAAAATCTGTTGTCTGGCTACGCCCCTGTTCCAAACAGCCAATAACAACTTTTAGCCGCTTTTCCAACACCACAATGGGCCTCCAAGCCTCCCTCCTGGAACTCTGGGAGCAAAATGTGGCCCACCCCACCCAGGAAATCATGCACCTCCAGCCAGCGCCACCATTAAGTTCCCAATGGCACAGCCTAGTAGTGCTACAGAGTGTAATGCAGGTATGGATTGAGGAGTCCAGTGTTAGGTACTGGGGAAAAGCAGGGAGGAAGGGGAGAGGGGAACCCAGAACCCATTCCTGCATTTTGAAGGGGGGAAGAGGAAGATCTGCCCTGTCTTAACTACCCCTTGCACTTTGGGCTAGTTGACAAACAAGTGAGGAGATGGAAACACTTTATGAATTCAACAGTCTTTATTCCAGCAAGTTATGGACCCGACACGGCCGTGTTTCAGCAAAACAATTGCCTGTGTCTGGAAAAATAGATGATGTGAATAATAGCTTCAGTAACCAAAGTATACGCTTAAGTCACATGTAAATTTAGACGCGGCCACTTGAAAATGCCCGTGCCTAAATTTACGCACAGAGCGCCGTTATTCTGTAATTACACGCGAAACTCAAAACCACACCCCTGTTCTACCCCAAAACGCCCATGACGCTTTCATTTCTGTGCCCCTTTTTTGGACCACGCCTAAGTTTACGCACGGTGGTCCAAATTAAATCTAATTAGTGCCGCTAATTGCTTGTTAAAATGCCAATGATTGGCACTAATTGACTCACTATTCTATTAAATTGCATGTGCACATCGGGAATGCACCTAACTTTGCGTGCACAATTTTTGGCGACCTTTATAGAATCAGGGGGTGGGGGGGGGTGGGGGTAAATGCAGTCCATCCTATTTTATACCTATAAGCCACGCAGGACTTAGTAACATAGTAGATGACAGCAGAAAAAGACCTGCACGGTCCATCCAGTCTGCCCAACAAGATAAACACATATGTGCTACTTTTTGTGTATACCTGACCTTGATTTGAATCTGCCATTTTCAGGGCACAGACCGTAGAAGTCTTGCCCAGCACTAGCCCCGCCTCCCAAACACCAGCCCCAACTCCCACCTCCGTCTCTGCCACCCAATCTCAGCTAAGCTTCTGAGGATCCATTCCTTCCGAACAGGATTCCTTTATGTTTATCCCATGCATGTTTGAATTCTGTTACCGTTTTCATCTCCACCACCTCCCGTGGGAGGGCATTCCAATCATCCACCACTCTCTCCGTGAAAAAGTACTTCCTGACATTTTTCTTGAGTCTGCCCCCCTTCAATCTCATTTCATGTCCTCTAGTTCTACCACCTTCCCATTTATGGAAAAGGTTCGTTTGCATGTTAATGTCCACAAGATCACGCTAAGCTTTAGTAAAAGACGTCAGTGCATGCTCAATATTTTTACCAATGTATGATACAATTTTCAGAACAGACTGTCAGAGAGACAGTGAGAGGACAGAGAGATGACCCAGGGGAGCACCATCAGGATAATATTACCTATATATCACATGGCATTTTTCAGGGACATATTTACACAACACAGCTAACAATTACATTCAATCTCACAACTTCTTTCCCAGACAGCGGAATTACCAGCCCTGTATTCAGGGTAGGGATCACTCAGCTTTTCTCTCCTGCTGGGAGGGAAGGAGACTGCATGGGTCTGGCAGTCTGAGGTTCATTTAGAAAACAATAGCATGAGATTTGTGGCTCTGGATGGAGAGCAATTAAAGCATGTTTCCACTTCTCTTTCCAGTTCCCTTCCTCCCCTCCCCTGCAGACTTTGAAGAAAACTGAATGTGTGAGTGCAGGGAAGGACCTTAAGCAGAGACTCATGAAGCCTGTCCTCTGCTGGCTTCTGGGTGGGAGGCAGAGTGAGCAGTGACTGAACTTCCAGCCTGCGATTCTTAGCAATGAGCTGCTGCCCCTGCCTCTGCTGTAAAAGGAAAAGATCTACCAGGCAGGGGCAAGACAGGAGAGCCAGAGCTTAATAGGATCTGCAAATAAAACATTGTATGTTGGTTTTCTATTTACTCCTGCAGAGGTTGTTTAAGGATCAATGGTTCTTGGGTTTTCAGGATATCCCTAATGAATATGCATTAACTAACACTTCTGGTCACAGCACTCTATTTATCGGTTAATATAATTAATTCTTCTCAATTATAACCTAAATTTTACAAAAGTATATATTCAACCGTTACTAATACATCAAAACCATACCTTTATTAATATTCAACCTAAAACATCACATTGGAAATGGAGATTCAATTCTACCCCTCGAAGTGGGTTAATTATCAACTATAACAGATGTCCATAATTACAAAGTTTATCTCCTTAAACTTTGCTTAAAGTGAATGTAGTCTTTTACTTATCTTGTTTGCATTCCCAAAACGGTACTGTAAAGTTCATCCATAAATCGATGTCAAATCTTCTGTTTGTTGATAAAAAACTGTCGTCAATCCCAACAGTATCTGTCTCCTTAAAGGAGTAAATGTGGCTGGTAAGAAGATTAAATAAATAATTGTTGATGTAATGATTTTGAATATTGGTTATAGGGTTTAGTAAGTTTTGTATGTGTATATTTAGGATCTCCTGAAGAAGTAATTATGAAACACGGCCTGTGTTGAGATCCGTGAATTGAGTGGATAATGTGAGATTACAACACCGTTGTGAGTGGTATCCAACAGAAGGATTATTTTGGAGTACAGCAGATTGCGTGTGAAGAGACTATACTCCTTTAAGGAGACAGATACTGTTGGGATTGACGACAGTTTTTTATCAACAAACAGAAGATTTGACATCGATTTATGGATGAACTTTACAGTACCGTTTTGGGAATGCAAACAAGATAAGTAAAAGACTACATTCACTTTAAGCAAAGTTTAAGGAGATAAACTTTGTAATTATGGACATCTGTTATAGTTGATAATTAACCCACTTCGAGGGGTAGAATTGAATCTCCATTTCCAATGTGATGTTTTAGGTTGAATATTAATAAAGGTATGGTTTTGATGTATTAGTAACGGTTGAATATATACTTTTGTAAAATTTAGGTTATAATTGTAATGAATATGCATGAGAGAGATCTGCATTTAATGGTGGTAGTTGATTTACAGGCCTGCCTCATACATCTAGGTTGTCTCAACCTAATAGCTTCTGCCAGGCCTCCAATTTGCACAGGGGTGGAGGGGGGGAGCAATGCTCCCTCCTCCTCCCCACACCCACATACATTTGCTGGCAGGGATGCCAAAGGCTCAACAGGGAAAGGGAAATGAGACTTGACATACTGCCTTTCTGTGGTTTCTGCAAGTACATTCAAAGCGGTTTACATATATTCAGGTACTTATTTTGTACCAGGGGCAATGGAGGGTTAAGTGACTTGCCCAGAGTCACAAGGAGCTGCAGTAGGAATTGAACCCAGTTCCCCAGGATCAAAGTCCACTGCACTAACCACTAGGCTACTCCTCCACTCATTCCACCAATAAGAGCCAACCTAATCAGTGATGTCACAATGGCTTGATTGCCCAATACTTGGCTCACTTCTGATATTGTGATGTCATAAGGGAAAGGGGGAAAGGGAAATGGGACTTGACATACTGCCTTTCTGTGGTTTTTGCAACTACATTCAAAGCGGTTTACATATATTCAGGTACTTATTTTGTACCAGGGGCAATGGAGGGTTCAGTGACTTGCCCAGAGTCACAAGGAGCTGCAGTAGGAATTGAACCCAGTTCCCCAGGATCAAAGTCCACTGCACTAACCACTAGGCTACTCCTCCACTCATTCCACCAATAAGAGCCAACCTAATCAGTGATGTCACAATGGCTTGATTGCCCAATACTTGGCTCACTTCTGATATTGTGATGTCATAAGGGAAAGGGGGAAAGGGAAATGGGACTTGATATACCGCCTTTCTGAGGTTTTTGCAACTACATTCAAAGCGGTTTACATATATTCAGGTACTTATTTTGTACCAGGGGCAATGGAGGGTTCAGTGACTTGCCCAGAGTCACAAGGAGCTGAAGTGGGAATCTAACCCAGTTCCCCAGAATCAAGGTCCGCTGCACTAACCACTAAGCTACAGTTCCCCTCCTACTTGCACTGTTTTCTTAAGGCAGAAATCGGCGTGCGCCTTCAGTCATTGACGCTGGGCCTTCTCACTTAAGGAAGCAGCGGGAGGAGAAAGGACTGTATTTATTTGGCATCCCCCGCCAGCAAAGGCAAAGAAGCGCTGCAGTTCTGGAGGGGGCCCGAGCCCAAAGTGAGGGGCCCAGGCCCCCCAAGGCCCCTCTGTGGCTACACTACTGGTTTCTGCTGCTTTGCGCCAGAGCTGTAGAATAACCTTCTACAGGAAGTTAAATTGGAAGCAAATGATTTGCATTTTAGAAAACTCATTAAAGTGTGATTGTTTGAGAGAGATTCAAGTCCAGACTAAAAGCCCACCTCTTTGAAGCTGCTTTTGACTCCTAACCACTACTCACTTGCCCTGTACCCTTTTATCCCCACCTCTTTAATTCCCTTACCTCTTAGTTGTTCTGTCTGTTTGTCTGTCCTATTTAGATTGTGAGCTCTTTGAGCAGGGACTGTCTTTTCGTGTATGGTGTACAGCGCTGCGTATGCCTTGTAGCGCTATAGAAGTGATAAGTAGTAGTAGTAATGTAGAAGCCTGCCCTTGCAGATCAGCAAGGGCAGACTTCTAGATGGAATGTTGCTAGTGGAGTAGCCTAGTGGTTAGTGCAGTGGAATGTTGTTACTATTTGAGATTCTACATGGAATGTTGCTACTATTGGAGATTCTACATGGAATGTTGCTATTCCACTAGCAACATTCCATATTTAGATTGTGAGCTCTTTGAGCAGGGACTGTCTTTTCATGTTTTAGTGTACAGCGCTGCGTATGCCTTGTAGCGCTATAGAAGTGATAAGTAGTAGTAGTAGGGGAGGGGAGGAGGGTTTTAAGTGTTGTGTGCAGTATCCCCCTCATTCTATAACAGGTTTGCTTAAATTTAACAGCCATTTGTGTGCTAAAATTTACAGAATGCAGTCATTCATATGGATAAGTGAACAATTACGCAGTAACGCTTAACTGCTATTTTGTAAATACACACTACAATGGCTTTCCCCCAGATTCCATTAATGGGACGCAAATCTTTGAGTGCAAAACTGCGTGCTGTTCTTAGATGTGCGTGCGACCAATTTGGCTAACGAGCCAATTAGTGCTAATAATTGGGTGCTAACAAGTAATTATTGGTGTTAATTGGCAACAATTTGGATTTCCACGTGCATCTTGTAAAGCACTATTCTGTAAAGATTCACAAGGAGGTGTGGCCATGGGAGGGGCATGGGCAAGTCATGGGCATTCACTAAAGACTCACGCAGTATTACTGAATACCAGGGATCTGCCTCTAACTTACGTGAAAGCATTTATACCAGGTTTCGGCTGGAGTAAATCCTCACGCCCAAAGTTTGGCATGGAAACCAGCTTTAAGCGCTATGCTAGAAACGCTGTGCAACTGGGACTGCCATTTCTAGAACAGCGCTCTGCGTGAATTTTTTCAGTGCCCAAATTTAGGTGCTATTTATTGAATCTAGTCCTTCGCGTGTAAATGCAAGGGGGCGTTCACAGAGGAGGGGCATGGGTGGGGCTGAGATTTACATGAGCTGCTTAGAGAATCCTATTAGTTATGTGCACAAACATCATGTTTACTTGTGCCCATTTACACAAGTCATAGACCTGGTGTAATTGTTCAACACCAAAATTTACACTAGTGCTCTATAAGAACACTTACACACCTAAACATGTTAAATGGTGACACCTCTCATTTTTCTTTTATTTAGTATTTAGCTCACTTTTTCTAGACATTTTATTGAATTGTAAGTTGTTCGAGTGTCTTTATTGACTGTGAGCAACTTATCAAGAAATTATAGATGAACATTCATTGTGGATATCCTGAAACCCCCAGGACGGGTTTGAGAAACCCTGGTTTATTTATTTATTTTTTGCATTTGTATCCCACATTTTCCCACCTATCTGCAGGCTCAATGTGGCTTACATTGTTCCGTAATGGCGATCGCCATTTCCGGAATGAGAAATACAGAGTTATATTGCATTAAGGTTCGTAGGTGACAGACAGGGGGATAATCGAATGGGGGCGCCCACTCTAAGGGCACCCATCTCTAAGGACGGCCCCGTAAAGGGGCGGGGGCAACCCGTATTATCGAAACAAGATGGACGTCCATCTTTCATTTCGATAATACGGTTGGGGACGCCCAAATCATGAAATTTAGGTCGACCTTAGAGATGGTCATCCCCGGTTTTTGGCAATAATGGAAACCGAGGACGCCCATCTCAGAAATGACTAAATCCAAGCCATTTGGTCGTGGGAGGAGCCAGCATTCGTAGTGCACTGGTCCCACTAACTGAATGGAAAAAGCCCTTCCCTTACCGATCCGGTAAGTTTATACTCTCCAGCTGTTGCTTTTGGAAAAAGGTTTTGCATTCCACTTCAGCAATCCTCTGAAGCCATGTGCCCAGTCCCTGCAGCAACTCCAGGTGGCTGCCACACCTGTGAGCTCCCCCCGCAGTCAGGACTGATGCATTATTACCTACATTAATAGCTGTTTGGAGAGGCTGACCCATGACCCTAACAAGAACAGTTTCCCTCTCAGCCAGGGCTTCGACACCATTCCCTTCAGCCACCCCTGCTGAGAAATGCTGGTACTACAAGAAGGGCCAGCATTACGGGATGCAACCAGGCCAATTGCCCTGGGCCTTCATGCTGTAGGGGGCCCTGAGACTCTTCAAAACTTAAGAAGACAAAACTCATAGGCAGGCTTTGGTGCTCCCTCCCAAATTTCTATCTTGGGCCCCAGCATGACTAACAGTGGCCCTAAGTACAAGAGTTGTGATCTCCTCCTGCCAGTTTTCCTGCACTATTCTCTGTAGTGACTTCTGGTGAGAGAAGCTCCCCATTTCCAGCACATCTGTACCATTTCTTACACCGACTCCTTCTGGGAGTGACAGGAACTACAAGAGCTATGAATTCCCCCATCTCCAGTGCTTCTAGATCATTCCTTCTTGACTTCTCCTGACTGGCAAGGAATGAAGGAATCCTAAACTGTGCCACTGCCTTAGAAGGAATTATTGTCTTCATTAAATTGGGCCCAAGATGATGAGATAGACAGTCTGAAGTCCCCCATGAGATACGGAGAACGACTTGGGATTACAGAAAGTATCGGTCTGCTTATCCGACATTGCTGCCTGGATGTCCAACCGCCACCTGAAACTGAACATGGCCAAGACCGAACTTCTTGTCTTCCCACCCAAACCCACTTCTCCTCTCCCTCCACTCTCTATCTCAGTTGATAACACCCTCATCGTCCCCGTCTCATCTGCCCACAACCTCAGTGTCATCTTCAACTCCTCTCTCTCCTTCTCTGCGCATATCCAGCAGATAGGCCAAGGCCTGTCGCTTCTTCCTCTATAACATTAGCAAAATTCGCCCTTTCCTCTCTGAGCACACCACCCGAACTCTCATCCACTCTCTCATTACCTCTCGCCTGGACTACTGTAACCTACTCCTCACTGGTCTCCCACTTAGCCATCTATCCCCCCTTCAGTCCGTTCAGAACTCTGCTGCACGTCTTATCTTCCGCCTGGACCGATATACTCATATCACCCCTCTCCTCAAGTCACTTCACTGGTTTCCAATCAGGTACCGCATACAGTTCAAGCTTCTGCTACTAACCTACAAATGCACTCGATCTGCAGCCCCTCCCTACCTCTCTACCCTCATCTCCCCTTACATTCCTACCCGTAACCTCTGCTCTCAAGACAAATCCCTCCTTTCAGTACCCTTCTCCACCACCGCCAACTCCAGGCTCCGCCCTTTCTGCCTCGCCTCACCCCATGCGTGGAACAGACTCCCTGAGCCCATACGCCAGGCCCCCTCCCTGCCCATCTTCAAATCATTGCTCAAAGCCCACCTTTTCAATGTCGCCTTCGGCACCTAACCACTACACCTCTACTCAGGAAATCTAGACTGCCCCAACTTGACATTTCGTCCTTTAGATTGTAAGCGCCTTTGAGCAGGGACCGTCCTTCCTTGTTCATTTGTACAGCGCTGCGTAACCCTAGTAGCGCTCTAGAAATGTTAAGTAGTAGTAGTAGTAAAGCCTTGACTGAGAGGGGCAACCACATTACTATCCAAAAAGAGCTCCAGTAGCAGTAACCTGCTCCTCCCTCTTTGAGAACAGGAAGCAGGATGCTGGTCATAAATGTTTCAAATGCAACACAACTGCAAATCCCCATGGCGACGAACCCCACAGGATGTAAGAGTCAGAGGTGCAACATGCTAACAGGAAGGTAGCCTGGAACTGCATCACCTTTACAGGAGGTAGCCTGGGAGTAGTTGAGAGAAGGGAAGCCAGATTGGACTTTTGCACACTTAATATAGCACATCCTGGGGTGGTGCTGATTCCAGTCCTCCGGGAACGGCAGAGAGTTGGACATCCTGGCGCTATCCGCTGTGCTGCCAGGATAGATTCAGCCGTGTTAGACTTAAAGCTGCATCTGTTTCCTCAGGTTTCTCGCTGGTTGATGGATAAAATGAAGGGAATATAAACTGGCTGAGTTTCTTCTTTTTTTTTTTTTAATTAGGTGGCAAACATCTGTTCCAGAGCCTTTACCAGATTCTCTTGGCTGCCATCATATTTGGAAGGAGAGAGGAGGAAGCTTCAGAAGTGGCCTAGTGGTTAGGGTGGCGGACTTTGGTCCTGGGGAACTGAGGAACTGAGTTGGATTCCCATTTCAGGCACAGGCAGCTCCTTGTGACTCTGGGCAAGTCACTTAACCCTCCATTGCCCCATGTAAGCCGCATTGAGCCTGCCATGAGTGGGAAAGTGCAGGGTACAAATGTAACAAAAAAAAAATAGATACTATTGGAGATTCTACATGGAATGTTGCTACTATTGGAGATTCTACATGGAATGTTGCTATTCCACTAGCAACATTCCATGTAGAAGGCTGCGCAGGCTTCTGTTTCTGTGAGTCTGACGTCCTGCATGTACGTGCAGGACGTCAGACTCACAGAAGCCTGCGCGGCCACATTGTTGATCTGCAAGGGCCGACTTCTACATGGAATGTTGGAATAGCAACATTCCATGTAGAATCTCAGATAGTAGCAACAGTGGAGGAGGAGTGGCCTAGTGGTTAGGGTGGTGGACTTTGGTCCTGGGGAACTGAGTTCGATTTCCACTTCAGGCACAGGCAGCTCCTTGTGACTCTGGGCAAGTCACTTAACCCTCCATTGCCCCATGTAAGCCGCATTGAGCCTGCCATGAGTGGGAAAGCGCAGGGTACAAATGTAACAAAAATAAAATAGATACTAAGGGAGATTCTACATGGAATGTTGCTACTCTCTGAGATTCTATATGGAATGTTGCTACTATTGGAGATTCTACATGGAATGTTGGTATTCCACTAGCAACATTCCATGTAGAAGGCTGCGCAGGCTTCTGTTTCTGTGAGTCTGACGTCAGACTCACAGAAGCAGAAGCCTGCGTGGCCACATTGGTGATCTGCAAGGGCCGACTTCTACATGGAAGAATAGCAACATTCCATGTAGAATCTCAAATAGTAGCAACAGTGGAGGAGTGGCCTAGTGGTTAGGGTGGTGGACTCTGGGCAAGTCACTTAACCCTCCATTGCCCCATGTAAGCCGCATTGAGCCTGCCATGAGTGGGAAAGCGCGGGGTACAAATGTAACAAAAACAAAAAAAAACATCTTAATTTGTTCTTAGTCTCTGTAAAACAGGTCAGGGTTGCCTGTCTGTAGCAGTCTCACCTTTGCAACACAGCTGGCATGTGGCATGGACTGTTCCTTGACTCAGCTCACTGGCAGCATATCCTGCATTTCACATGGTTTCTAAGCCAATCCCTTTTTTTTTTCCTCCATCTTTGCATAGAAACATAGAATCGTGACGGCAGGTAAAAGCCAGATGGCCCATCCAGTCTGCTCATCCTCGGCAACCCCCAACCCCTCCTCTTCCTAAGGGATCCCACACTTATTCCACACTTTCTTAAACTCCGACAAAGTCCTTGACTCCATGACCTCCACCGGGAGGACATTCCACGCTTCCACCACCCTTTCCGTGGAATAATACTTTCTTAGATTCCTCCTAAGCCTATTCCCTCTTAACGTCATCGTATGGCCCCTCGTTCCAGAGTTTTCCTTCAGTTGAAAAAGCCTCACTTCCTGTACATTAATGCCCTTGAGATATTTAAACGTCTATATCGTATCTCCTCTCCCTCCCCTCTATTTCCATGTACTTGCTTTCTCTCTCCAGCACTAGGTGCCTTTTTCCATCTCGTTTCCAGCTCTGCTCTGTCATTCTTAGTCTTCCTGTCTCTAGATCTCTTCCTTACACTCTTCTTCACCCCACCCCTGCCCTCTCTTGCTTCCAGTGACTGCCTAAAGGGTCCAAGCTTGATTGGATTCCCTCCTCTAACAGGTCCTAACAGGAGGATGTGGAATGCACATTGCAAGCTGAGGATGATCTGCTCACCGTCTGTATCATAGACTATAGAATGGGATGAGGTACCAGGACCTGGGTCCAACCAATGTTTTGCCTCACATGACGTCAGTAATTAGGGAGCTTGGTGGACAGGAGTGGACGTTGGTTGATTGGATGGTTCCACTGCCCCTAATCTGTATGATGGGGAAAGGACGGTGGTCAAACTGAAATGAGAAATACAACAGGACCTCTGATCTAAAGATAGTCAAGGATGCACAGAGAGTCAATATATTCTGTAATAAAAAGGATCCTCACATCTCCTGCCCCCTATCTATGAATATTTCAGATCACATCTTCAGCAAGTTTTGGTGGCTGGGGAGGAAGTACCCAGGAGCCCAAATATTGTTTGTAGATGTCCTAGTTGGTCAATGGGAGATCAAGACAATATAAAAAAATAACCATTTAGGTCAATATCCAAATGCCACGATCATCGTTTTCTTGTTAAACACTGGCTGCTGTATTTAAATATTTAAATTTATAATCAGGGCCACTAACTTGAGAAACAGCAGCTGCATTGTACGGATAAGGACAATATTCAGTTATATGGATAAATTTAGGTGTTAACCGCATAGCTGATTGGATAGCAGCCGAAGATCACCAGCTATCTGTAGATGTATGCCCAAGCTCCGCGCTCTGTTTACTAGAGCAGGATCTGGATGGCGCCAAGGCTGTCTGTAAGAATTTCAATATAGTGCCGCTGAAAGTTCACGGATGCAGGGTTTACAGTATAACATAGTAAATGACGGCAGATAAAGACAAGTACGGTCCATCCAGTCTGCTCAACAGTGTAGCACCTGTTGCTAGACGGAGACCTCCTCATTCTATGCGTATTACAGAATTACTGCTAGTTACTCCCATAATTTCATTGGCTAATTAGGTGTGAATTAATGCTAGCAACCAATAATTGGCGATTATTGGAGTTAATTGGAACTATTTGGCCCTAATTTGTTGTTATGCGCGTAATTGTACTTGGCGCTATTCTAGAACGTGAGGGCCTAAGGTGCAGATGATCAAAAGCCCCGTGCTGTTCCAAGCAACGCTCTAAAATTAGTGATGGAACAGCACGGGGCAATAACACCCCATGATCAAAGCTAATAACATGCAAATTAACATAGTAACATAGTAGATGATGGCAGAAAAAGACCTGCACGGTCCATCCAGTCTGCCCAACAAGACAAACTCATATGTGCTACTTTTTGTGTATACCTTACCTTGATTTGTAACTGTCATTTTCAGGGCATAGACCGTACAAGTCTGCCGAGCACTATCCCCACCTCCCAACCACCAGCCCCGCCTCCCACCACCGGCTCTGCCACCCAATCTCGGCTAAGCTCCTGAGGATCCATTCATGTGCATTATTAGCTCTGATCAAAGCGTACTTCTGCGGGAGGATTGTGCACTGAGTGGGGCTTCCCTACCTCCCTTACATGGTAGGGAAGCCCTGCCCAGTGCATCCTGGGATGCACTCGGCAGGGCACCACCATTTTGGAGGTGGTACTGTAAGGGGGAGGGGGGATTGGGAGGTTGCTAGACTATCAGGGAGGGGGGTGCTAGACCACCAGGGGAGGGCTGGAGGTCCAGCCCTATTGGGTTCTTCTGGCGGGGGATCGGTTTGGGCTCTTCTGGCAGGGAGGGCGGGGGGGTCGGTTCAGGCTCTTCTGTTGGCAGGGGTCGTTGGTGGGGTCATCTTCTGGCATGGGGAATGGGGGCTCTGCTAGCATGCAGATTCACACTACACAGAGCTCCCCATTCCTCCCCAATGTTCTGTAAACTGTAACGCCAGCTCCGAGCTGGCGTAGGGTTTACAGCGGTAACAGCACCCTACTTTGCCATGATGCCCGCTGAGCATTGGGGAGGAATACAGATGTCTCTGTTTTGCATGTATTTGCATGCTATTAGCGTTCAGAGCTGGCGAGCACGTGTGACAAATGCTGGCTGGCTCTGCGGGCGCTACTCCGACGCTAATGACCTCTAGCGCCCGCATTTGCTTTTGATCATCTGTCCCTAGCTGTGGGAAGGGCATGGGTGAGGCAGGGGCGTAACAAGCTCATACCTTTTAGAATACCGTCAGTTATGTGCATCATTGAGAGCATTTATAGCAGCCGATATAGAATCACTCCTAGCGCATATCATTCTAGTACCAAATTAACCGAACTTTATAGACTGGATCCAATAAACCCTCGGGCCAGTTGTCTCTTTCATCTTCTGCTCCGCGCTTCATGCAGGACTCAGGATTATTTTCTGTGCAATTACTGGGCTGTTTTTCCAGTGGTTGCAGGTCATAAATCAGATCTTATGCCCCTAATCACCCTCATACTTGCTGATCTTTAGACCCACTTTCAGGACTTACCCATAAATTATGTATCTTCTTGTGTCACAAAGCGGTGGAGCAGGACCACAATCAGCTGTGAACAGAAAGAAGAAATGTACAGAGCAAAGGTGAAGCTGCTTTCCCAGGAGCGAACTGATTAAGTTAGCAATCCATCCCAAACGCCCGGGACCGCAGTGCAGTGCAGTGGCCGGGCCAGCTTATCCATTAGGCAAACCAGGCCATTGCCTAGGGTGACAGTTTTTGAGGGGTGGGGTGGGGGTGAGGAGTAGTAAATTGCAGGTGTTTTTAAAGCAAAAGGCTAGGTCCTGACAGCCACACAAAGTCAAGGAATGATCAGTATGTATCAATCAGCCCAGTAATCAAAGAAGACGTGACAGGAAAAACTCATCATTGCCCCTAGGGGGGAGGTGAACCTTCTTATAAATACCAGTCACCACTGTAATGCAATAACACACACACACACACACATATTTCACGGAGAGAGTAGTGGATGCTTGGGATGCCCTCCCACGGGAGGTGGTGCAAACAAAAACGGTAACGGAATTCAAACATGCGTGGCATAAACATAAAGGAATCCTGCTCAGAAGGAATGGATCCTAAGGAGCTTAGACGAGATTGGGTGGCAAAGCCGGTGGCGGGAGATGGAGATGATGCTGGGCAGACTTATATGGTCTGTGCCAGAGCCGGTGGTGGGAGGCGGGACTGGTGGTTTGGAGGCGGGGATAGTGCTGGGCAGACTTATATGGTCTGTGCCAGAACCGGTGGTGGGAGGCGGGACTGGTGGTTTGGAGGCGGGGATAGTGCTGGGCAGACTTATACGGTCTGTGCCAGAGCCGGTGGTGGGAGGCGGGACTGGTGGTTTGGAGGCGGGGATAGTGCTGGGCAGACTTATACGGTCTGTGCCCGGAAAAGGACAGGTACAAATCAAGGTAAGGTATACACAAAAAGTAGCACATGTGAGTTTATCTTGTTGGGCAGACTGGATGGACCGCGCAGGTTTTTTTCTGCCGTCATCTACTATGTTACTATATATATATATATACAGTGGTGGAAATAAGTATTTGATCCCTTGCTGATTTTGTAAGTTTGCCCACTGACAAAGACATGAGCAGCCCATAATTGAAGGGTAGGTTATTGGTAACAGTGAGAGATAGCACATCACAAATTAAATCCGGAAAATCACATTGTGGAAAGTATATGAATTTATTTGCATTCTGCAGAGGGAAATAAGTATTTGATCCCCCACCAACCAGTAAGAGATCTGGCCCCTACAGACCAGGTAGATGCTCCAAATCAACTCGTTACCTGCATGACAGACAGCTGTCGGCAATGGTCACCTGTATGAAAGACACCTGTCCACAGACTCAGTGAATCAGTCAGACTCTAACCTCTACAAAATGGCCAAGAGCAAGGAGCTGTCTAAGGATGTCAGGGACAAGATCATACACCTGCACAAGGCTGGAATGGGCTACAAAACCATCAGTAAGACGCTGGGCGAGAAGGAGACAACTGTTGGTGCCATAGTAAGAAAATGGAAGAAGTACAAAATGACTGTCAATCGACAAAGATCTGGGGCTCCACGCAAAATCTCACCTCGTGGGGTATCCTTGATCATGAGGAAGATTAGAAATCAGCCTACAACTACAAGGGGGGAACTTGTCAATGATCTCAAGGCAGCTGGGACCACTGTCACCACGAAAACCATTGGTAACACATTACGACATAACGGATTGCAATCCTGCAGTGCCCGCAAGGTCCCCCTGCTCCGGAAGGCACATGTGACGGCCCGTCTGAAGTTTGCCAGTGAACACCTGGATGATGCCGAGAGTGATTGGGAGAAGGTGCTGTGGTCAGATGAGACAAAAATTGAGCTCTTTGGCATGAACTCAACTCGCCGTGTTTGGAGGAAGAGAAATGCTGCCTATGACCCAAAGAACACCGTCCCCACTGTCAAGCATGGAGGTGGAAATGTTATGTTTTGGGGGTGTTTCTCTGCTAAGGGCACAGGACTACTTCACCGCATCAATGGGAGAATGGATGGGGCCATGTACCGTACAATTCTGAGTGACAACCTCCTTCCCTCCGCCAGGGCCTTAAAAATGGGTCGTGGCTGGGTCTTCCAGCACGACAATGACCCAAAACATACAGCCAAGGCAACAAAGGAGTGGCTCAGGAAGAAGCACATTAGGGTCATGGAGTGGCCTAGCCAGTCACCAGACCTTAATCCCATTGAAAACTTATGGAGGGAGCTGAAGCTGCGAGTTGCCAAGCGACAGCCCAGAACTCTTAATGATTTAGAGATGATCTGCAAAGAGGAGTGGACCAAAATTCCTCCTGACATGTGTGCAAACCTCATCATCAACTACAGAAGACGTCTGACCGCTGTGCTTGCCAACAAGGGTTTTGCCACCAAGTATTAGGTCTTGTTTGCCAGAGGGATTAAATACTTATTTCCCTCTGCAGAATGCAAATAAATTCATATACTTTCCACAATGTGATTTTCCGGATTTAATTTGTGATGTGCTATCTCTCACTGTTACCAATAACCTACCCTTCAATTATGGGCTGCTCATGTCTTTGTCAGTGGGCAAACTTACAAAATCAGCAAGGGATCAAATACTTATTTCCACCACTGTATATATATAAACATATGTTTAAATAAATAACCAAGGGCAGATAAAGGAGTGGGAAGAGAACTAGGAGATGTGCTATAATGATAATGAGTGGAATGGAACGGGTCGACGTGGAGCGTCTGTTTACGCTTTCCAAAAATACTAGGACAAGGGGGCAGGTGATGAAGCTGCAGCGTGGTAAATTTAAAACGAATCGGAGGAAATTTTTCTTCACTCAACGCATAGTTAAACTCTGGAATTCGCTGCCGGAAAAGGTGGTTAAGGCGGTTAACTTAGCGGACTTCAAAAAAGGGTTGGATGGCTTCCTGGAGGAAAAAGCCATAGAATGTTATTGAATGGACGAGGGAATAATACAGTATTTCTAGGATGGGCGGGACAAATTGCTTGTTCTTTTGGCCGTTGTCGGTGACAGGGTGCTGGGCTTGATGGACCCTTGGTCTGTCCCAGCATGGTGATGCTTATGTACTTATGTCCTGTATATTAAAAGGAGACTCAACAAGGTACCCTGTTTCGGCACTGGAGTGCCTTCTTCAGGAGTCTGGATACTTTATCTTGAAAAGTTAATGGACAAGGCTTACAGGATGTAGTCTGTCATGAGTAACGTATTGGTCTTTAAAAAGACCTTTCTTATGTTATGGAGAATCTGGTTAGTGGTGCATAGCAGCCAGATTCTCCACAACATGCGGACTTACCACTCGCTATACAGGAAGTACCACTTGGCTACTGCAGCAGCCCGGCGGTACTTCCCCATCCCTCATGCGCCATCATTTCCGGGTGGCAGTAAGGGCTCCCCCCCCCCCCCCCCGAAATGGCTGCGCGGCATGCGCTTTACTTGCCGCACAGCCATTTCCTGTAGGAAAGCGAGACTTCCTTTTTACCAGCTGCGGTAAATGGGGGTAAAACACGCGCTGATGACAGCACCAGCCCCCTTCTGCCGCAGCTTGGTAAAAGAGGCCCTATATTTGGGGATGTCAGTTGCAGGGTTCCAGGCTCTGCGTCTGCGCGTCTGATTGCGGGAGCACCAAGATCTGCTCCTATTACTCCAGTTCCGAAAGAGCTTCACTGGTTACCAGTAACTTGTGGAGTTATTTTTAAGGTTCTGTCTTTGATTCATCAACGAATCTATGCTAACGTACCTGTGTATTTTTTTTTTTTTTTGTTATTTTGAACAGGTATCACCCAAGGCGATCTCTTTGCAATCTGAAATGGCAAAACAATTGTGTCATCCGGTAATTTCCACATTTCGCCTAGTTGAGACTTGTACCTGTGCTTTTCAACTGCAGGACCCTGCTATGTGGAATAAACTTTCAGGGCATTTGAGACTTTATGGGAATTGTCCAACAGTTTAAAAAAAAAATATGTGAAAACTCACTGCTTTGTGAAGGCTTTTCCGGAGAGAGAATTTTGGACTGGACTTTTTTTTTTTTTTGATTTGCTGAATGTATGGAAGAAGGTTAGAAATATGGACTGATGTGGTCTTGTGTATGTATTGGTTTAAACTATGTATGTTTGATTGTAACCCGCTTTGGTCAAAGCGGGATATAAATGTGGAAAATAAATAAAAAGAAATAAATAAATTAACATTTATAATATATAACACTAGTAAAAGAGGCCCGTTTCAGAGCAAATGAAATGGGCGCTAGCAAGGTTTTCGTCGCCAAAACCCCCCCCCCCCCTCCTTCCCTGGCCAACCCCTTCGTTGTTCTGCCATTGCTCCGCCCCCAATGTCATGATGTTTGACGTGAGGGCGGGGCCCAGAGTGATTTCCCACCCCCACCCCGCCTCCCTGCCTCCCTCCCTGCCAACCCCTTCGTTGTTCTGCCATTGCTCCGCCCTCGAGGGCGGGGCCCGGAGCGATTTTGGTGGCTTCACCACCACGAACCTTCGAACCTTTTTGAAGGAAGTCAGGGCTTGGCTTCACTGACGTCAGTGTCCTCAGAACGTTGGGGGTGAGTTTTATTATAGTAGAGATTTACTACATTTATAGCCTGCCTTTATCCAACGTGGGTCACAATATCTACATACATACTCTTGAACACATAACGATTGACAAGTTTATTAGCAGCCTCCATCTACATAGTCTTGAACGTATAACAGTCAGTAGGTATATTAAGCTAAAGCGAGACCATTAACCTGGTCTTAACATACAGCAAACAAACAAAATGCAAAGTGAGAGGATAGAGAAAAAAAAATCCTGTAATCGTCAATCTGATAAGTTTTTATGTAGTCGGAAAGGTTTTGGCAAACAGATGCGTTTTTAGCAGCCGCTTGAATTTACGAATGCCTTCACGTGATCTCAGGTATCTGGGTAGAGCATTCCACAAGGATGGGGCAGCGATGGAGAAGGCCCGCAGTTTTGTCTGTACGCAATTGTACGGTTTCGCGGTGGGTAAACAGAGCTGATGGGACGTCTCGGATCTTAGTGCTCGTTTCAGTTCGTATGAGTGCAGGGTGGCTTAGCAAAAGGAACCCTTAGGGGCGCTACAGGACTTTGTTTGATTGTTGTGGCGTTGGAACTTAACTGGCGGTAATCAGGCAGCACCACTTGCTTACCGCTGGGTTAGCGGGGGAGCCCTTACCGCCATCTCAATGGGTGGTGATAAGGGCTCCCCGCTGAGATGGCCATGCGGTGAGAGGTTCACTTTTTGTAAAAAAAAAAGATAGACAGCCTTTTACCAACTGTGGTAAATGGGAGTCTCGGCGTTCGTCAAAAAACATGCGCTGATGCTATCACAGGCCCCCTTTTACCCTCCCTTAGAGAATAAAGTGCGTTACATGCACCCTCGCCACATTTCGGTAACCACAGCCTCACCAGCTCTAATGCTAGTCTAGCTGCGCACGCTAAGGGCCAGATTCTATAAATGCTGTTAAAAATTTGGCACCGATAAAATTTGGCGCTCAACACTAATTTATAAAGGGCGCCCCGGGATAAGCGCTCTGTAGGATAGCATTGAGTTCCAAATTTGGCCTTCAGCTTTGGGTGCAAGGACTTATGCCAGCTGAAACCTCATATCGATCCTGGCATGCAAATCTGGCACAGATCCCTGCTGCTCTGTAATACTGCGCTCACCTTTGCGAACGCCCTTGACCATCCCATGCCCCTCACATGGCCAGGTCCCCTTTTAAGTTGATCCAGGTGCCCATTCTTCCAGAATAGTGCTTAGCCAGATCAGCGCCAGAATCATGATTAGTGCCAATTAAGTGCTTGTTGGCTCTAATAAGACGTTAACTCACTCACACACACAAGGAGTGACTCGGGCTGCACATACTGCAACACGACGTGTTTATCCACTCTTACCCTAGCTGAGATAATATTTAACCATCTCTCTGACCTCATGTGCACCTTTCTTTCTTTCTTTATTTGTTGCATTTGTACCCCACATTTTCCCACCTATTTGCAGGCTCAATGTGGCTTACATAGTACCGTCAAAGGCGTTTGCCCAGTCGGTTGATAACAAGTACAAGGCTGAAATGTGATCGTATGAGGTAAATGTGGAGGGTCGGGAAGGATGAAGATTGCGTGTTGTCCAGTACGATCAAAGTTATGCTGTGTTGCTGGGTGAAGAGGGTTACATGGGGTCGTTGGGGTAGGCCTTTTTTGAAGAGGATGGTTTTTAGTGATTTCCTCAAGTTCTGGTGGTCATGGATTGTTTTCAGGCCTTTTGGGAGGCCATTCCATAGTTGTGCGCTTATGTAGGAGAAGCCGGCTGCGTAAGTTGTTTTGTATTTCAGTCCTTTGCTATTTGGGTAGTGTAGGTTTAAGTAGGATCTTGACAGTCTGACTTTGTTTCTTATTGGCAGATCAATAAGGTCCGTCATGTATCCTGGGACTACGCCGTATATGATTTTGTGGACCAAGGTGCAGATTTTGAAGATGATCCGTTCTTTGATTGGGAGCCAATGCAACTTTTCTCGAAGAGGTTTGGCACTTTCGAAGCGTGTTTTGCTGAATATCAGCCTGGCTGCTGTATTTTGGGCAGTCTGGAGTTTTTTATGAGTTGTTCTTTGCATCCCGCATAGATTACGTTGCAGTAGTCTGCATGGCTTAGAACCATTGATTGTATTAGGTATCGAAAGGTTGCTCTTGGGAAGAAAGGTTTTAGTCGTTTGAGCTTCCACATTGAGTAGAACATTTTCTTTGTTACAGAGTTTATTTAAGGGGTCCCTTTGCAAAGGTGCGCTGAAAAATAGCTTGCGGTAGTGTAGACACTAGTTTTGGGTGTGCGCCGATCCATAAGTACATAAGTATTGCCATACTGGGAAAGAACAAAGATCCATCAAGCCCAGCATCCTGTTTCCAACAGTGGCCAATCCAGGTCACAAATAGCTGACAAGATCCCAAAAAAGTACAAAACATTTTAGGAGGAGTGGCCTAGTGGTTAGGGTGGTGGACTCTGGTCCTGGGGAACTGAGGAACTGAGTTCAATTCCCACTTCAGGCACAGGTAGCTCCTTGTGACTCTGGGCAAGTCACTTAACCCTCCATTGCCCCATGTAAGCCGCATTGAGCCTGCCATGAGTGGGAAAGCACAGGGTACAAATGTAACAAAAATAAAATAGATACTATTGGAGATTCTACATGGAATGTTGCTACTATTGGAAATTCTACATGGAATGTTGCTATTCCAGTAGCAACATTCCATGTAGAAGGCTGCGCAGGTTTCTGTTTCTGTGAGTCTGACGTCCTGCACGTATGTGCAGGACGTCAGACTCACAGAAGCAGAAGCCTGCGCGGCCACATTGGTGATCTGCAAGGGCCGACTTCTAGTGGAATAGCAACATTCCATGTAGAATCTCAAATAGTAGCAACAGTGGAGAAGTGGCCTAGTGGTTAGGGTGGTGGACTTTGGTCCTGAGGAACTGAGTTCAATTCCCACTTCAGGCACAGGCAGCTCCTTGTGACTCTGGGCAAGTCACTTAACCCTCCATTGCCCCATGTAAGCCGCATTGAACCTGCCATGAGTGGGAAAGCGCAGGGTACAAATGTAACAAAAATAAAATAGATACTATTGGAGATTCTACATGGAATGTTGCTACTATTGGAGATTCTACATGGAATGTTGCTATTCCACTAGCAACATTCCATGTAGAAGGCTGCGCAGGCTTCTGTTTCTGTGAGTCTGACGTCCTGCACGTCAGACTCACAGAAGCAGAAGCCTGCGCGGCCACATTGGTGATCTGAAAAGGCCGACTTCTAGTGGAATAGCAACATTCCATGTAGAATCTCAAATAGTAGCAACAGTGGAGGTGTGGCCTAGTGGTTAGGGTGGTGGACTTTGGTCCTGGGGAACTGAGGAACTGAGTTGGATTCCCACTTCAGGCACAGGCAGCTCCTTGTGATTCTGGGCAAGTCACTTAACCCTCCATTGCCCCATGTAAGCCGCATTGAGCCTGCCATGAGTGGGAAAGCGCAGGGTACAAATATCCCACATTTTCCCACCTTTTTGCAGGCTCAATGTGGCTTACATTGTTCCGTAATGGTGATTGCCATTTCTGGAATGAGAAATACAAAGTTCATACCTGATAAAGTAAGTTATAGAGTAAGTTAAACAATCAAATATAGAGAGTTCAATTCAGCAGGAGAAGTAGCATGATAGTTCGTAAACTTTCATTAGTGATAGAGTGGTTGAAGCAGTCACGTGTAAAAAAGTTCGGTTTTGTCAAGTTTTGGTAGAGGTTCGTTTCCTAATGTTCGGATGGATCTTTGTGATGGTCTATGGACTTTTCCTTTAGGAAGCTGTCCAAACCTTTTTAAAACTCCGCTAAGCTAACCGCCTTCACCACATTCTATAAGGGTTCCCACGTTAACCCAGTGGTAATCGGGCAGCGCTGATTACCGCCGGGTTACCGCCATGATAACCATTTCCAGGGGTTTTTGTTTTCCCTCAGAAATAGCGCAAACTGGAGGCGGAACTAACCCCGGCAGCTGTGTTGTTTTAGCATCTGGTAAGCCCGCGTTGGGCTTACTGATGCTTTGTAAAAAGGGACCCTGTGTTTTTAACTATTAAAAAAAAAACAACCATGCAAGCAGCAGTTGCCTGAAAAGTTCCATGTCTTAGTTTTACCTGACACAGCACATCCCCTTGGCATGACTTCAAAAACAGAACGGTGAGCAGTCATTTGAAAAATTCGTATCCCAAGTCCTTTTATGTTTCAAACGGCATTCCTAGTTCAAATACCACCTAACTTAGACCAAAGCAGACTATTTCAGCTTTAAAAACCTCTGATTTGAATTTAAAAGATAGAACCAACTGGGATCGCTACTTGAGACCGCAAGGAGCCCATATTGGAAGCGGGTCGCAACCAGGTGTAAGCGCCGGCGAAACAGAGACTTTGGCGCTCTCTGGACTTGAAGTTACTCTTAGCCCCGCTGAACGCACTCCCCCTCCCCAGCCGATTGGCGCCAGTTCCTTCTTCCTGGATTCGACAGGGTCTACTCCCATTGAGGTTAGGGGCCCAGAAGAAAAACGCCGAATCGAAGCCTCTTTTGCTACCGAGGAGGGATTGGAGATCAGTTTGCCCGTGGAATCGTTGCAAACTGAGGGGAGAGAAGCTGAGGGGCGAAGTGAGGACGCTGATCTGCCTGTGAGGTTTGAATTACCAGTAGAATTTATGACTAAACCTAAAGATGTTACACTTGAGGCTTTGTGGGACTTGGTTTCCAATCTGGGTCAAGTTTTTCTTAAGCAGATAAATGACCTTCAACCTAAAGTGAAATCTTTGGAAAGTAACTTAGGTGTACAAGATCAACAGATTAAAGACTTAAATGGTAAAATAGTTAACCTGGATCAGAGACTTCTGAAGATTGAAACCCTACAACCTATTATGGTGAAAGACTTGACTAGTCTTAGAGACAAAATGGAAACTTTTGAAAATTACACTAAAAATCATAATCTTAGATTTACTAATTTTCCTCGACTTCAGAATGTAACTCCAATAGATATGTTGAAACGCTATATGCGTGAAAATTTATTAATTCCGGAACAGAATCTGCCTCCAATGTCTATGGTTTACTATATTCCTGGGAAAGGAACCTCGGTACCTGAAGCCCCGATTGATATTTCCTTGTTACTTGAAACTTCTGATACTGAACTGGCGACTGCGGCTACGTTAGTCGCCACAGTGGTATTATTACCAGATAAGAATTTGCTCTTTCGTTTGTTTTTCCGTAATAAAGATAAACCCTTTTTGGGTTTAAAAGTTTTACTTTTTCCTGATGTCTCTAAGGAGACTCGCCGACGAAGGAAACAATTCTTACTTCTTAGGCCTGAGGTGTTGCACTTGGGGGGTACTTTTTTTTTAAGGTACCCCTGCAAGTGCATAATAAGGATTAAAGAAAGAAAATATGTATTTACA
This sequence comes from Microcaecilia unicolor, assembly GCF_901765095.1. Lineage (NCBI taxonomy): Eukaryota > Metazoa > Chordata > Amphibia > Gymnophiona > Siphonopidae > Microcaecilia > Microcaecilia unicolor. The sequence goes on along the minus strand of NC_044041.1, from coordinate 12,109,872 downwards.
CAGCCGTCGCATGTGTCTTCGCTCATAACCTCAGTGAAAATGGAAAAGCGTTAATTATATTTGTGCTCTTCTTAGCAGCTTTTGTATAATCTTTATTAATTCCTTATATTTTGTCTCCGTAATTTTCCTGAAATCTTGGATCACATTTATGGACTTGAGTATAAATTTTCCTAAGTGAAGGTTTATTTTCACGTTTCTTTTCCCTTTTTTTGTTATTATTATTTTACAATATTGTAAATTACTGTATACTATACCTGAACAAGAAATGTCTTGTAATATAATGGAAAAAGTTAATAAATATAAATTAAAAAAAAAAAAAAAGATAGAACCAACTGAACATCTAAGTACTGGAAACATCTACTTTTTCTCTTTTTAAACCAGTGGCGTAGCCAAGGGTGGGCCAAGGTGGGCTCAGGCCCACCCAGTAGTAACACACCTATGATGTGGCTGGCAGGGATGCCCAAGACCCACCAGTCGAAAACTCCCAACAACTGTCCCCCTTGCATACCTTGTAAATTGCAGATCTTCGCCTGCAGCGACTGATACATACTGCTCGCACCAGCCCCACAGCCATCCCTCTGACGTATCCCCGCCTATGCGGAAACAGGAAGTTACATCAGTGGGAAGGCTGTGGGACCAACATGAGCAGTGTGTATTAGTTGCTGCTCGCTGCCGATGAAAATCTGCTGTTTAAAAGGTATGTGGGGGTGGGCAATGTCTGAGAAACCATATGGCATGCAGGCGAGAGAGGGAGAGACCAAATCACTTGTGGGACAGAGTGGAGTTCTTCTGCCCACCCATCTTGGGCCCAGGCCCACCCACAATTGGGTGTCTGGCTACGCCCCTGTTTTATACATAGTAAAAAGAGTTTATCAGCTCCAGGACCTCTTGTGATTTGGAAGTATTGATTTCAATGGCGGTCACTAGTTTACTGTAAGATAAATTCCGTTCTGAACGTAAGAGATCCTGATTAGACACAAGTAATGAAGGAAAATTTTTGATTGGTGTATTTAATATCTCATAAAAAGGCGTGGGCTTCAATTTAAATAAACAACTAACAATTCAGACTGAATAATGTAGTTTAACTTCTCCACTGACAAGAGGCAGACAGCCCAGATTTAAGAGCTTCTCAATAAATGTGTTTCGTTGTCTTTCAGCTTTAGCATAAATCTTTTGATCATCTCCTAATTTATTCTAATGTTCTGTTTCCCAGTAGCAGGCTTAACACTGAAACTTGGACTGCGTTCGGGTGTTGTGAGTCGAAAGATCTATTTCCTGAGGCTATGGGCTAACACTAACTGTGCTTCTGTATCTGCCGTCTGGGCCTGGTGTACTGCCTTCGATATGGTTTTGTTGTTTGATAGGTTTAATTTTACTGGTTTATTTGAAATGTTATTGTTTGGTTGTAAACTGCTACAATGGTATAGGCAGGAAATCTAGACTGCCCCAATTCACTGCACATGTTGTCCACTCTCTCATTACCTTTCGCCTGGACTACTGCAACCTACTCCTCACTGGCCTCCCACTTAGCCATCTATCCCCCCTTCAATCCGTTCAGAACTCTGCGGCACGTCTTATCTTTCGTCAGGACCGATATGCCCATATCACCCCTCTCCTCAAGTCACTTCACTGGTTTCCGATCAGGTACCGCATACAGTTCAAGCTTCTCCTACTAACCTACAAATGCACTCGATCTGCAGCCCCTCCTTACCTCTCTACCCTCATCTCCCCTTACGTTCCTACTCGCAACCACCGCTCACAGGTCAAATCCCTCCTCTCAGTACCCTTCTCCACCACCGCCAACTCCAGGCTCCGCCCTTTCTGCCTCGCCTCACCCTATGCTTGGAATAAACTCCCTGAGCCCATACGTCAAGCCCCCTCCCTGCCCATCTTCAAATCCTTACTCAAAGCCCACCTCTTCGATGTCGCCTTCGGCACATAACCATTACACCTACATTGAGGAAATCTAGACTACCCCAACTTGACATTTCGTCCTTTAGATTGTAAGCTCCTTTGAGCAGGGACTGTCCTTCTTTGTTTAAACTGTACAGCGCTGCGTAACCCTAGTAGCGCTTTAGAAATGTTAAGTAGTAGTATTAGAAGAATAAATACAATCGGGTGAATATTCAAAGTGATTTAAGCAGCCAGGAGAGGCTCCTGGATGCGTAAATCGCCTTAGGAGGTGTGGGGGGGGGCTATCCCCCACTATTTATGATGCCAAAAAATTGGTGCTGAAAAAAAAAGTACCATTTTATAAATCGCTGAGATAGCGTGGACTAGCGGCCAGGCTGGGACCCTTCACAGACACAGGCAGCAGAGAAGGTAAACCAAAAGGAAAGCCTTTATTGTGAACAGGAAGTACCAAAAGTCTGTTACTGTCACAGTCGTAGATGGCATTTACTTCACACAAAAAGAAACTTCATGGTCTTAGGTATCCTGAACTCTAGCTTCATTAACTCACACCTGCTAGCATTCATAGTGACTGCTCCTACCTAGCAGGCTCACTTCAACACTTCACTTCTAATCTGTATACCTTCCACGTGGACTCTACTCCAAATACTGCAATCACAGGTTAGGTAAATATTGCAAAATATAAACCTCCTATCATGATCTGTCTGCCAACACTATGGTCACAAGCTATGATTCTCTCGAGGAACTCTTTCCTCCTTAACCTCTTCCCTGAGCCTCTGTATTACATAGTAACATAGTAGATGATGGCAGAAAAAGACCTGCACGGTCCATCCAGTCTGCCCAACAAGATAACTCATATGTGCTACTTTTTGTGTATACTACTACTACTACTTAACATTTCTAAAGCGCTACTAGGGTTACGCAGCGCTGTACAATTTAACATGGAAGGACAGTCCCTGCTCAAGGAGCTTACAATCTAAAAGACAAATGTACAGTCAATCTGATAGGTCAGACAGATTGGAGCAGCCTATATGTTCGAAAGGTTAGGTTCCGAAAGGTTAGGGATTTGTCATGTGAGCGGAAGTTACGTGCAGGAACGTAGGGGGAGATGAGGGTAGAGAGGTATACCCTACTTTGATTTGTACCTGTGCTCTTCAGGGCACAGACCGTATAAGTCTGCCCAGCACTATTCCCGCCTCCCAACCACCAGCCCCGCCTCCCAACCACCGGCTCTGGCACAGACCGTATAAGTCTGCCCAGCACTATTCCTGCCTCCCAACCACCAGCCCCGCCTCCCAACCACCGGCTCTGACACAGACCGTATAAGTCTGCCCAGCACTATCACCGCCTCCCAACCACCAGCCCCACCTCCCGATCTTGACTAAGCTCCTGAGGATCCATTCCTTCGGCACAGGATTCCTTTATGCTTATCCCATGCATGTTTGAATTCCATTACCGTTTTCATTTCCACCACCTCCCGCGGGAGGGCATTCCAAGCATCCACTACTCTCTCCGTGAAAAAATACTTCCTGACATTTTTCTTGAGTCTGCCCCCCTTGAATCTCATTTCATGTCCTCTCGTTCTACCATCTTCCCATCTCCGGAAAAGGTTCGTTTTGCTTGCTCTCTCTTCTTGGATCTGGACCTGGAGCTGGAGCCTCTGTATCGGGACCTCCCTGATCTGTACTGCCTAAGGGCTTTTAGCTCCCTCCTGGCCTGAGCCCCACCCTCTTGACTCAGGCTCAGCCTCTGAAGCCTAGCGCCACCTGCTGCCAGGTGGCTGAACTGACTCACCTCGGCAGTCTAGCACCATCTGCCGAAAGGAGGCTGAACCATGCCAGTGAGGGAGTATTTCCTGCCCCTATGACACTCCCTTCCTCGCAATCACTCTTAAAGTTAGACGCGGTGTACAGAATAGCGCGTTCACTCGAGAATCGTGACTAACTTTAGGCGTAGCCATTTTTGCCAACTGAAATGTGGTATGAATGTACATGCTTAAGCGCATATCCCCCCTCCTCCCTCACTTCCTCTATCTGTAGGTACTTTTGTTGGTAGGTGGACCCAAGCTCTCCACCTATCATGACGCTGGTATCTTCAGTGGCTTCTTAGGCTCATGGTCTTTGCCTGTTGCTAGTGCTCATATGTTTTGCAGCCTCTTTGGCAGGCAGGGTCTGGGCTGTCCACTTACTGTGGCACTCATATCTTTGGTGACCTCTAGTGGTGTGGGAGCCCATTGCCAGCTCTCTCTTCCCTACATTGTGGGATTCGTCCACTAGTACCGCCTGAATGACTGCCATATTCCACTTCTATACTCAAGCAAAACATGCCAGTGGTGAAAAGGAGTTTGAACTCTTAGGTCAAGAGTTGCTTGCACAATTTCTTTAAAGCACAGAAAAAAATACAAGAGGTGAAATATGCCAAAGAGAGATGTTTCACTGAGGAAGTCACAATTAAAAGTCAATGATTCAATTGGAAAATTTAGCTGTGATTCAACTTTTCATTAAAAAAAAAATATAAGCTTCCGTTTCACTAACCAAAAACTATTTTTTTAAAAATATAATATTCCTTTCATTCAATATCACTCCTAATGGTTATATTTGAACACCTTATTTGTTATTTTTGTGAATAAATACTCTGGCCCCAAGGGTGGGGCAAGGTATGAGACTACATAAGTACATAAGCACTGCCACGCTGGGAAAAGACCAAAGGTCCGTCAAGCCCAGCACTCCGTCTCCAACAGCAGCCAATCTAGGCCCCAAGAACCTGGCAAAACCCCAAAATTTAATAACGATCAATGGACTTTTCCTTCAGGAATCTGTCCAGACCCCCTTTAAACTCAGCAAGGCCAGCTGCCGTCGCTACCTTCTCCGGCAATGAGTTCCAGAATCTAACTACGCGCTGAGTAAAGAAAAACTTTCTACGATTTGTTTTAAACCTACCACATTCTAATTTCATCTTGTGTCCCCTGGTTCTATTATTGTTAGAAAGCGTAAACAAACGCTTCACATCTGTCCGCTCTACCCCACTCATTATTTTGTAGACCTCTATCATATCACCCCTCAGCCGCCTTTTCTCTTTGAGTCTTTGGGAGTTGACCTCTAGACAGCAGGGGACTGTGCTCTCCCAGTGCTACAGGGAAGGGATAGGCCCCAGTTTTAACCTCCAATTAGGGGAGAGGATCTGGGAACTCAGTTGAGCTATGCCTAGTAGGGGTGACTATTTCCAGGTCTTGAGGATAAGAATTTGGCCTTCCTGCAGTGTTGATCAACAGGTTATTTGATATAATTTCTTTCTCTCAAAGAGGGAGAGGGAGAGGAGAAGTTGTACCAGTTCCAGAGGGATTAAGGGAAGGAGAACTCCCTTGGAAACACTTGGACATTCCTGCAACTCTAGTCAAGAAACTTGAGAAATGGCTTTTGAGTGGATTTCTGTGTTTTTGATGCCTTAGTGAGTAACTTGGCAAAGATTGAATCTCAAAAACTTCTTCAACCTTTTCCAGTGTTGACCCTGATATTTTTTTTTTTTTTCAGGAAACCTATTTCTGTTTTGGAACAAACACTCAAAAATGCATGGGATAAACACAGAGGAACATTATACAGAAAAAGGACGGAATCCAATTAAAGCAAAATTTAAATGACCTCATAACTAGAGCGAGCTTTGACGGCAGCTTCAGAGCTTGGGTCATAAGACCAATGCCAGGCAGACTTCTACGGTCTGGGTATTGTAAATAGCAAAAAGCAGATCAGGACCAAGGCTGGGTTGGGCTTCGACGGCAACTCCAGGAGCTGGGAAGGTGGATCAGTGCCAGGCAGACTTCTATCATTTGTGCCCCAAAATTGGCATGGAAATATCGGCAAAAGGGGGCCTGTGTTGGCATCGGCGCATGTTTTACATGCGCGCCGAGGCCCCCTTTTACTGCAACTGGTAAAAGGAACAGTCTCGCTTTCCTTCAGGAAATGGCTGGGCGGCATAAGTACATAAGTAATGCCATACTGAGAAAAGACCAAAGGTCCATCGAGCCCAGCAGCCTGTCCCTGACAGCAGCCAATCCAGGTCAAGGGCACCTGGCAAGCTACTCAAACGTACAAACATTTTATACATGGCTATTTCGGAGGGAGCCCTTACCGCCTGCATTAGCTTGGTGGTACTTCCTAAATAGCGAGCAGTAAGCCCGAGTTGGGCTTACTGCCGCTTAGTCAAAAGGAGCCCTTAGAGATTAGGTAGACCAGCATTTAATCATGATGAAGCGGAACCTATGCAGAGGGCCAGATTGAACTCTGGCCTCCTTGTTGGGTAGACTGGATGGGCCGTGCAGGTCTTTATCTGCCGACATTTACTACGTTACTATGACTGAGTGGGTGAACCTGATTTCCAGACATGGTAGTGAGTTGCTTTCCTCAGCAGTCTCTGAAGATGGACACCAGCCTTTACAGGGAGGGATCTACCAAAATGGGTTACATAAGTCTTAAAAATGCTACTCTAGTGATCGAAGGATACCACTTAGCAACTGAAGAGGGAGGACAGTGTGCACATGCAGACAGGATTTTGATATGCAGAGCTACCATGACTATTAAATGTTTGTATAGTGCTACAAGCTGTATGCAGCACTACATAGTCACATAAAAGAGAAAGTCTCAAGAGGACAATCTCTCCAAATGGGTTAGTTTTCTGTATACCGGAACATGTAGTCCCTGGAGGAAAGGGGAAACCGGGGTGACATGATATAGACATTCAAATATTTGAAAGGTATTAATCCGCAAACAAACCTTTTCCAGAGATGGGAAGGTGGTAGAACTAGAGGATGTGAACTGAGTTTGAAGGGATGCTGACTCAGGAATAACGTCAGGAAGTATTTTTTCACCGAGAGGGTGGTAGGTACCTGGAATGCCCTCCCGCGGGAAGTGGTGGAGATGAAAACGGTAACAGAATTCAAAAATGCATGGGATAAACACAAAGGAATTCTGTTTAGAAGGAATGGATCCAAAGAAGCTTAGAGGAGATTTGGTAGCAACACCGTTAATTTGGAAGCAAAGCCAGTGCTGGACAGACTTCTATAGTCTGTGCCCTGAGAGACCGTGGCTGGACAGATTCAGCTTCAGGAGTTGGAGAACAAGGCAGGACTGGGCAGACTTCTGTAGTCTGTGCCCTGTTCATGGCTGAAATAGATTTGGATGGATTGGAGTGGAGCTTTTCAGGGGATTCAATTACAATTTCAGAAGTTGTAAAACAAGGACCGTGACAGGCAGACTTGAAAATGGCAAGGACAAATCAAGACCAGGTATACATATGAAGCATCATACTTATGTAATGAGTTTATCTTGTTGGGCAGACTGGATGGACCATATAGGTCTTTATCTGCCGTCATCTACTACTGTATGTTACCACGTTACCATGACAGGAAGGAACCTCACTGCTAGGCCAGGGTATGTGGAGTATGACCTCAGTCTCTCTAGGGGACACAAGATGAAATTAGAATGTGGTAGGTTTAAAACAAATCGGAGAAAGTTTTTCTTTACTCAGCGCGTAGTTAGACTCTGGAACTCATTGCCGGAGAAGGTAGTGACGGCAGCTGGCCTTGCTGAGTTTAAAGGGGGTCTGGACAGATTCCTGAAGGAAAAGTCCATTGATCATTATTAATTCTGGGTTTTTGCAAGGTTCTTTTTTGGCCTGGATTAGCCGCTGTCGGAGATGGAGTGCTGGGCTTGATGGACCTTTGGTCTTTTCCCAGCGTGGCAGTGCTTATGTACTTATGTATACTGTTGACACTTGTAGAACTTGTTGTGTAGCATTTACAATGTTGTCAAATTGTGTAGCATTTACAATGTTGTCAAGACAAACAGACAAGTGAAGAACTATCTGGGTTAAGATTGATTAGGCCAAGACTGAAGAGAACAGCATTGACACCCAGCATGAGTACCTCCACCCTCTCCACCCTACCCTATGGGCTCAATTTCTGTTGTTGCTCCCTTACCAATGGTCCCTAAGACTGTACACAGTCAATGGCTCTCCGTTAAGAATTAACTAATTATACTAATGCGTTCTCAAAGGTCGTATTTTGAAACTATGTAAGGGGTCCTGTTTTTTCCAGACAATGTGTATAATCCTTTGATCTGGTTATTCTTAATGTCCATTTGGATGCTGTGGCTACTTGGTTGGTGGGTTACAGACTGAAACAACCTAGCCAACCAGAATTTGATTTGGATTTCTAGACAGCAACACCTCCGTGCTATCTACCCTTCCATCCTGAGCTTCCCAACTGTGATATGCAACTGAACTCCCAGCTTCCCTTCAATGTTCACATTGCCACAGTGTAAAGTCTACTTTCTTTGCATTACGATAAATGTGGTCGACTCTTGGAACTTCAAGAATAGGCTTGACAACTGTGATGCCCTCTACAATGGCTTAAGTCGGACATTAGTAAAGCAGGGCCACAGCCATAGAGCTGGGGGAGGAAACCTGGAGAGGCCCAGGACCCTCCAGTACAGTTTTGCTGATGGATAGTTGCCTCGGATTCTATATATCGTGCCGAGATATCTGCACAGAAATCGAAGCCTAGTCCATAACAATCCGCATAACCTAGTTGGTTAACAAGCCAATCGGTGCTGATAATCGCCAATTAACAAGCAATTATTGACACTAATTGGCAATAATTAGAATTTATGCGCAGATCTGTCTAGGTGCCTTCTATAATGTGCTGCGTGAAAATTCTAAGTCTAAGGGGGCATGGCCATGGGTGTTTCTAAAATCTATGCGTGTTGATAAGGAATACACCTGGTCTGTGCCTCAGGGGCGTAGCCAGAGTTTGGCAGGAGGGGGGTCCAGAGCCCAAGGTGAGGGGGCACATTTTAGCCCCCCTCCCCCCAGTGCTGCTGACCCCCCCAGCCATTATCGACCCCCCCCCCCGCCGCCACCAACCCCCCTGCCATTGCCGACCCCCCCCCCCCCTCCCACTGCCAACCCTCCCCTGCTGTCACCTACTTTTGCTGGCGGGGGACCCCAATCCCCGCCAGCCGAGGAGGTCCTCTTCTTCCCGCAAAGGCTTCGTTCTGTTTCTGACGTCCTGCACATTGTACGGGAAGGACGTCAAACTCACAGAAACAGAATGAAGCCTTGCGCCAGAAGAAGAGGACCTCGGCTGGCGAGGGTTGGGGTCCCCCACCAGCAAAGGTAGGTGACTGCGGCGGCGGGGGAGGGTTGGCGGCAGGAGGGGGGTCAAGAGGGTCATCGGCAGGGGGGTCCAGGGCCAAATCTATGGGGGGCCCAGGCCCCCCTGGCCCCACGTCGCTACTGCTGCGCCTAATTTAGGCGTCGGCATTTATACCAGGTTTTACTTAGCATGATTGCTGGCAACTAAATATAGTCACGTGTGCAGGTGTTCGGTGTATTCTAGAAACCGGGTGGAAATTTAGGCGTATTCTATAACGTACGCCTAAACTGAGGCATACTTTGTAGAATGAGCTTAGGCAAATTTCATTTTGGCACCAAATTTTTAGGTGTGATATACAGAATCTAGCCCTGGGGAGCTGCCTGAGGCCAGGGCCGTAGCAACCTTTGACCATTGCCCCTAATTTACTCTGTGAAAATGCGTGGTAGCAGATTTCATACTAATTAAGAAAAGTAGTTGAACCCACACATAATTAAAGTACGGAATATGCTGCTGGTCAGTGCTTCAAAAAGATCTGGATAGGTTTCTGGAGGACAGGTCCAAACCATTAATGATGACTAGCCAGATCGATTTTGCATAGTTCCATCTCTTACTTTTGGGAGTAACAGGAATGAACCTTCTTATTAGGATCTGCTGGGTGTTTGCGGGTGACCCGGCTGTTCACTGTCAGAGACAGGATGTTGGTTTCAGTGGCTCATTGATCTGACCCAGCTTGGCACATCTTATGCTCCTACATTTTTTTACATCCCTTTTCAACTTCTTTTTGTTCAGTGAGCCTGACGTCGGTGCCGGGAATTCGTTGCCAGAGAATATGGTAAAGGCGGTTAGCTTAGCGGGGTTTAAAAAAGGTTTGGATGGCTTCCTAAAGGAAAAGTCCATAGACCATTATTAAAATGCACTTGGGGAAAATCCACTGCTTATTTCTAGGATAAGCATCATAAAACGTATTGTACTGTTTTGGGATCCTGCCATGTACTTGTGACCTGGATTGGCCACTGTTGGAAACAGGATGCTGGGCTTGATGGACCTTCAGTCTGTCCCAGTATAGCAACACTTATGTACTTATTGCAGCATCAGGCCCCATTACACATCCACATACCAGTGCTACCTCTGGAAACCTGCAATTGTAGGCTCTAACATGGCCACTAGGTGTCACTGTTGCAAAATGCCTATAACTCTCCTCCCTTCCAGGAGCAGTGGACATTGCCTCCCTCACATTGACGGCTTCCTCAGTCCCAGTCAGCCCAGCGAGTGGAAGACCAGAGCCAGGAACTGAATCCAAGTCTCCCTGTGTGGCAGTGCCCAGCATTGCTACCGAGGCATCAGACTGGCACAGGAACAGGTATTCTGTGGGTTAATGACTCACCCCCAGGGCAGACTTGGCGCTGCATGAAAGTGAAACGGTAATAGGATCACTGGGTAGCCAACCAGAGGAACACACTGTCCCTGGAGACACACCTGCCACCATTGTGTTTCCAGGGACAGTGACTGACAAATTGAAGAAGTGACCTGCCCAGCTTCCACTGGGCTGTAAGTTATAGGGATCACACAGCACATATCAGGTAGCAATTACATTAGAAACATGAAACAGAGGGTGACAAACCCTGTTTTTAAAAAGACACGCAAACGCGAACTCAGCCTTAACCCACACTGCCGATGCCAAAACAACAGGGGCATTGGTCAGTTCAGGATTTTTGCTGTTGTGTTTAAACACTGCCAGACTTGTTGCCCTGCATGTTACATGGAGAATCCCTGAATGTTTTGGGACGGGAATCTACAGTGTACAGAAGGGTATTGGCAAGGAACTGTGAGAGCACCTATGAAAATTAACACGGTTACCTGGAACATGTTCAGTAAATGTATTTGAGGAACGGGAACTGACTTCAATCCCATACGTAGACATAAACCGTTTGGAGCCAACCTTGTAAAGACATTCTTAAGTCAATTTCTCCATCGCAGAGTGACCCCCTTGCAAACTTTCCCCAAACTCTTAAGTTTCTGAACCTACTTAGAAGGACCAACGAAATCCTAACCAGCACAACAGAAATTCCAGGTCAGACTGGGCATTTTTGTTTGTTTACAACTGTATAGTTACTTAGTAACTAAGTAACATAATAGATGATGGCAGAGAAAGACCTGCACGGTCCATCCAGTCTGCCCAACAAGATAAACTCATATGTGCTACGTTTTGTGTATACCTTACCTTGATTTGTATCTGCCATTGTCAGGGCACAGACCATATAAGTCTGCCCAGCACTATCCCCACCTCCAACCACCAGCTCCGCCTTCCACCACCGGCTCTGGCACAGACCGTACAAGTCTGCCCAGCACTATCCCCGCCTCCCAACCACCAGCCCCGCCTCCCACCACCGGCTCTGGCACAGACCATACAAGTCTGCCCAGCACTATCCCCGCCTCCCAACCACCAGCCCCGCCTCCCACCACCGGCTCTGCTACTACTACTCAACATTTCCAAGGCGCTACCAGACTCACGCAGCGCTATACTGCCACCCAATCTCGGCTAAGCTTCTGAGGTTAGCGCTAAAATGCTGTGACGTAGGACTATGTACTATAGTCCTTGTCCCAAACCACCGTAGTCTTTCATCTGCTCTTGTTATTTTTATTCCTCTTTTTTATATGTATCAATTTACACAAGATAATACTCTGTAGCAATATTTTCTTTGGGGATCATCAGATACTAATGTTGCTCTCACCATATGAGCACAACTTTCAATGTTCTTTTATCCATCCAGGAAAAATGGTTGAGGCGCAAATCTTCATAGGGTCAACCCACATTCACTTTTCATGTTTTTTCTTTACGTTTTTACTGGATTCCCATCATTGTGTTTTTCAATAAACTGTTTCTAACATTATACTTAACAGTTCATAATAGTTCATAACTGCACTTATCTTTCACATCGGCACCACTTTATCAACAGGAGATCCCCGAAGAAAATATTGCTACAGAGTATTATCTTGTGTAAATCCTATATAATAATTCTCACCGCCAACATTCTATGCGTCTGCCTGCCTGTGTCTGTAACTTTCTTCACAGATGGGCTTCGAAGCCCCGAGGGTTGGCGGTGGGAAGGGGGGCTTGAGAGGGTCGTGGCAGGGGGGTCCAGGGGTCAGGAACTCCGAGGGGGGTCCAGGGGTCAGGAACTCCGAGGGGGGGGTCAGGAAATCGGAGGAAGGGGGATCTGCAAATCGGAGGGAGGGAGGCAGGGAGGTGGGGTCTGAACTCGGAGAGCGGGAGGGGTCTGGAACTCGGAGGGGGTCTGGAATTCAGAGGGGGAGGGGGAGGGGAGGGAGGGGGTCTGAAATTCGGAGGGAGGGAGGGAGGGGGGTCTGGAACTGTGGGGGGAGGGAGATCTGGAACTTGGAGGAGGGGACAAGAGGGGAGGAGGGGGGAATGAACCATCTGTACAAAAACTAAAAAAAAAAAAAACCCAGAGGGATGACCCTGGAACTCGGAGGAAGGGGGATCTGCAAATTGGAGGGAGGGAGGTGGGGTCTGGAACTCGGAGAGAGGGAGGGGGTCTGCAAATCAGAGGGAGGGAGGCAGGGAGGTGGGGTCTGGAACTCGGAGAGCGGGAGGGGTCTGGAACTCGGAGGGGGGTCTGGAATTCAGAGGGGGGAGGGGGAGGGAGGGGGGTCTGAATTCAGAGGGAGGGAGGGGGGTCTGGAACTGGGGGGACAGGGGTCTGGAATTGGGGGGGAGGGAGGTCTGGAACTTGGAGGAGGGGACAAGAGGGGAGGAGGGGGGAATGAACCATCTGTACAAAAACTTAAAAAAAAACCCAGAGGGATGACCCTGGAACTCGGAGGAAGGGGGGACACTGGAACTGGGTGGGAGGGAGGGGCCCCAGGCACACACACTCTCTCTCACAGACACACTCGCACCCAGTCTCACTTTCTCTGTCACACACAAACACTCGCAGATTCACTCTCTCTCTCTCCCTCTCTCTCACACAGTCACTCTCACACACACTCTCTCAAACACACACACTCCGAAGAAAACCTTGCTAACACCCGTTTCAATTGTGTCAGAAACTGTCGCGTCCGCAGCTCCCTCTGGCTCCTCCACCGCGGGGGGCGGGAGCCGGCATCCACCTCGGCTGTGGGGGCGGTGTTTGCGCAGCGGGAGGAGGCGGTGCCGAGGCGCGATGGCCGGCTTCCTCGTCTCTCCCGGGCGCGGGGGGCTGGAGCTCCGCCTCTGAGGTGCTGGATTGGGCAGACAGAGCCAATCAGAAGGGCTCTGTCAATAGCCAGGTTCGGGTTGGTCGGCTACACCTGCGGGGGCGGGGCGGCTGATGCTATACAGTACTTAAGGAAGAGAACTGAGTTAGAACTTTGCTTCAGGTTCTGTTCCCGAGGCCCGTTTCCATTTTGTTCCTGGGTTCCTCTGTGTTCCGTGTTCTTCTGGTTTTGACCGCTGGACTGTTCCTGGTTTTTTTCCCTGCTCGCTGCCTGCCTCGACCTCTTGCCGGATCTTGACTTCGTTGTCTGCTGCCTGCCCTGAACTTTGCCTGTTATTGGATGTTCTCTTTCTCCATCTGCCCTCTGCTCTCCTGGTCCCTGTCTGGGTCAGCTCGGCACCCCGCGGTTCCCGAAGTCCCGTTGACCGCCTGCAGCTGGGGGCTCAACCCTTGGTGAACGGCGGTCGCCGCGGGTGAAGACTTGGAGTTGCACGGCTGTTCTTTAAGGTCCCTCGGGGCCTTACGGAACCTAAGGGCTCACCGTCCTTGCACATAAGACAGAAACGGGCCTTTTTTACTAGTTGATATATAAAGAAGAGGAATAAAAATAACAAGAGTAGATGAAAGACCACCAGAGCCGGTGGTGGGAGGCAGGGATAGTGTGGGAGGCAGGGATAGTGCTGGGCAGACTTATACGGTCTGTGCCAGAGCTGGTGGTGGGAGGCGGGGTTGGTGGTTGGGAGGCGGGGTATAGGGCTGGCCAGACTTATACGGTCTGTGCACTGAAGAGGACAGTACAAATAAAAAAGTAGCACATATGAATTTATCTTCTTGGGCAGACTGGATGGACGGTGCAGGTCTTTTTCTGCCGTCATCTACTATGTTTACTATGACTACGGTGGTTTGGGACAAGGACTATAGTACATTGTTTTGAAAGTCCCTCACACATGAAATTTATGGTCTATTCAAGTGACTTAAGACTGGCAGGACGCTTCATATCTGGGTCAGTCCTGCTTTCACTTTCCATTACTCAGAGGCAGTGCTTCTCAACCAGTTTGCCAGGTGCTGACAGACAGGCAGCGGCAGACTGACTATTTGGGCAACCAGGCAGTGCCCGAGGGCCCAGAGGCTCTGCCCGGATGCCTGCCGCACACTACATTCCTCCCCGGTCCTACCATCAAAGGCGCACCGCTGGTGATCTAGTGGCCTCTGCGGGGGGAGGGGGGAACATGTTCTTTCCTGCCCACTGTGCTGCTATTCCCCCTGCTCACCACCCCCGTATTTTAAAAATGGCAGCTGAGACTCCCTGCTGAAATCTCGCAAGACTGTCGAGACCCGTGAGACTACCACGGGACCACTGGACCACCAGGACCCTTCAAGTAGGACAGCTGGGGATGTTGGCTGCAGCAGTAGGGGGAGCAGCAGCACGGCGGTAGGGAGATGTCGGGCAGTGGCCAGGCGGGGGGTCCAGACCGCTCTCAGTCTGTCCCTGCAGATAGGCATGAGTCTGGTGAGGCCTCATTTGGAGTATTGCGTGCAGGTCTGGAGACCGCACCTACGGAAAGATATAAACAGGATGGAGTCGGTCCAGAGGGCGGCTATGAAATTAGTAAGCGGTCTTGAATGCAAAAATTATAGGGACAGGCTTATGAACCTCAACATGTATATGCTGGAAGAGAGGAGGGAGAGAGGAGACATGATAGAAACGTTTAAATATCTCAAGGGCATTTATGTACAGGAAGAGAGCCTTTTTCAAATGAAGGAGAGTTCTGGAATGAGGGTGCATATGACAAAGTTAAGAGGGAATAGGCTTAGGAGTAACCTAAGGAAGTATTATTTCACAGAAAGGGTGGTGGAGGCGTGGAATGGCCTCCCAGTGGAGGTGGTGGAGTCGAGGACTGTTCCAGAATTTAAAAAGGCATGGGATAAGCATGTGGGATCGCTTAGGAACAGGAAGAATTAGGGGTTACAGAGGACGGGCAGACTGGATGGGTCATATGGCCTTTATCTGCCATCATGTTTATATGTTTCTATTCCACCAATGCCTAAGAGCCAACCTCATCAGTGATGTCACAATGGCTCAATTGTCCTATTCTTGGCTATTCCCCCCTTAGTGTGTTTCAGTCTCTGGTAACCAGAGCTCATATTGTGATGTCATAATGCCTCAATCCACCAATGCCTAAGAGCTAACCTCATCAGTGATGTCACAATGGCTCAATTGTCCTATTCTTGGCTATTCCCCCCTTAGTGTGTTTCAGTCTCTGGTAACCAGAGCTCATATTGTGATGTCATAATGCCTCAATCCACCAATGCCTAAGAGCTAACCTCATCAGTGATGTCACAATGGCTCAATTGTCCTATTCTTGGTTTACTTTCCCCCCTTAGTGTGTTTCAGTCTCTGGTAACCAGAGCTGAGATTGTGATGTCATAATGCCTCATTCCACCAATGCCTAAGAGCCAACCTCATCAGTGATGTCACAATGGCTCAATTGTCCTATTCTTGGCTATTCCCCCCTTAGTGTGTTTCAGTCTCTGGTAACCAGAGCTCATATTGTGATGTCATAATGGGAATAGGCTTAGGAGTAACCTAAGGAAGTATTATTTCACAGAAAGGGTGGTGGAGGCGTGGAATGGCCTCCCGGTGGAGGTGGTGGAGTCGAGGACTGTTCCAGAATTTAAAAAGGATAAGCATGTGGGATCGCTTAGGAACAGGAAGAGTTAGGGGTTACAGAGGATGGGCAGACTGGATGGGTCATATGGCCTTTATCTGCCGTCATGTTTCTTTGTTTCTATGCTGGAGTAGAGGAGTAACCCAATGGTTAGACCAGCATTCTAAGAACTAAGGGAATCAAAATTCAAATCCCCTGAAGCTCGGGCAAGTCACTTCACCCTCCATTTCCTCAGCAAAATGAACTGTTCAGCACAGAGAACAAGTATTTATTTATTTATTTGTAGCATTTGTATCCCACATTTTCCCACCAATTTGCAGGCTCAATGTGGCTTACATTATGCTGTAATGGCGATCACCATTACCGGGTGAAGAATTACAAATGATATTGCATTAAGGCACATACATCCAGATTTACTCACAAGAAACCTGTTAACCTTTCTCTCACTTCTCCTTTCCTCATACCAGCGGCAGGAGCAGAGCAGCCCGTCTTACTTTCAAGCTTCATCTATTGGCTTCAATTTGATGTTTGAATACGTGGGACTCTATAATCTCCCAAGATCCACCTGTTCCTTATGTTCAGGCATCTGAACCCAATAAAATATTCTTGTGATTCATCTCAACCACTCTGGTTCATCATCTGTGGTGTGGCCAACTCCTTGGCCCTTCTTCTTGGTCCTAAGATCTTCCTGCAACAGTCCAAACGTGCTTTAATAACCTTGAATACTTTTGTGTCATCTGCAAATTTAATCACCTCACTTGCCGTTCTGATTTCCATATCATTGAGAGAAATTACCATTTAACCCTACCCGTCTGTTTTCTGTCCAATAACCAATTACTAATCCACACCAGAACATTGCCTCCTATCCCATGACTCTTTAATATTTTCAGGAGTCTCTCATGATAAACTTTATCAAAAGCTTTCTGAAAATTTAGATACACTATATATATCAACCAGCTCACCTTTATCCACATGTTTATTCACGCCTTCAAGGAAATGAAGAAAATTAGTGAGGCAAAACTTCCCTTGGCTGAACCCATGCTGATTCTGTCCCATTAAACCATGTTTGTCTATGTGCTCCATAATTTTATTCTTTATAATAGCCACTATTTGCCCGGCACTGTAATTTCCAGGATCACCCCTAGAACCCTTTAAAAAAATCGGCGTCATATTGGCCACCCTCCAATCTTTAGGTACTACAGATGATTTTAACAACAGGTTACATATTATTAACAGCAGCTCAGCAATGTCATTCTTGAGTTCTTTGAGTACACTTGGATGTATGCCATCCGGTCCAGGTGATTTACTACTCTTTAATTTGTGGACTTGGCTCAGTACATCTTCCAGGTTCACTGAGATTTTTTTCAGGTCCTCCACATCATCATCCTTGAAAACTATTTCCGGTACAGGCAGATCGCTTACATCTTCCTCCGTAAAGACCGAAGCAAAGAATTCATTCAGTTTCTCCGCTACGGCCTCATCCTCCCTGAGTACCCCTTTTGCTCCTTCTTGATCTAAAGGTCCCACAGATTGCCTCTCAGGCTTTCTGCTTCTGATGTACCTGAAAAAGTTGTTACTGTGAGTTTTAGCCTCTGCGGCAAGTTTGCCTTCATATTCTCTTTTAGCCTTCTTTATTAATGCTTTACATCTGACTTGCTAGTGCTTATGTTGCTTCTTATTTTCTTCATTTGGGTCCTTTTTCCATTCTTTCAAGGACATTTGTTTGGCTGTAATAGCCTCTTTCACTTCACCTTTTAGCCATGCTGGCTGTCATTTTCTCCTCTTTCCACGTTTGCAAATACGTGGAATGCATCTGGTCTGGGCTTCCAACATTTTTGAATAATGTCCATGCCTAATTTAGTGTCCTAACCTTTGCAGCCAATCCTTTTAGCTTCTTGTTAACCATTTTCCTCATTTTATTATAGTCGCCCTTTCGAAAATTAAATGCAGCTACAGTAGATTTCCTTTGTGGGTTCATCCCAAATAGTAGCTCAGACTTGATCATGATATGATCTCTTGTCCCGATATGTACCACTGTATAACACTGCATATGCCCAGGAGAGGTATAAAAATGGTAAGTATTATAATAGTGCAAATTGCACAGATGTTGGCATGCAGCAACCTCACAGTTTCCTTCTTTTGGCACTGTGGTAACCTGAGTGCATGAAGGCCCTCTGTTGCTGGTAGAACAGAAAGACCCACAAAATAAGCAGGAAACAGCCTCCAAGTAGACAGTCCAATCAGAAGGGAGTAGAGGCTGGGTAATAGACACTCCACCACAGGAACTGGCTCTTGAAAGATACTTTATTCAATGCTTATACAGTAGGACCCGACACGGCCCGTGTTTCGGCGTGATAAAACGCCTACCTCTGGGGTCGCAATGATATTCAACCAAATATAAATGTGTGGGAATATCCAAAGTACTCCGTTCAGAAAACATATAAACATCAAGCACAGCCTGAGAGCATCAGCACGATATCAAACACTGGACTGTGTGAGGTCCTACCGTATAAGCGCTGAATGAAGTGTCTCAAGAACCAGTTCCTGTGCTGGAGTGTCTATTACCCAGCCAGAACAGAAAGACTGCCATCTAGTGGTAATTTGCTATCCCTACAGTCTCCAACAGATTTATTTATTTATTTATTTATTTATTTGTTGCAGTTGTATCCCACATTTTCCCACCTATTTGCAGGCTCAATGTGGCTTACATTGTTCCGTCATGGCGATCGCCATTTCCGGAGTGAGAGACACAGGTGGTATTACACTAGAGATCATGATTGACATAATAGATTAAGCAGTCAAGTATAAAGAGTTCATATACCGATATACTCATATCACCCCTCTCCTCAAGTCACTTCACTGGCTTCCGATCAGATACCGCATTCAATTCAAGCTTCTCCTTCTTACCTACAAATGCACTCAGTCTGCTGCCCCTCACTATCTTTCTACCCTCATCTCCCCTTACGTTCCCGCCCGTAACCTCCATTCACAGGATAAATCCCTCCTCTCAGTACCCTTCTCCACCACCGCCAACTCCAGGCTCCGCTCATTCTGCCTCGCCTCACCCTATGCTTGGAACAACCTTCCTGAGCCCTTACGCCAAGCCCCCTCCCTGCCCATCTTCAAGTCTTTGCTTAAAGCCCACCTCTTCAATGCTGCGTTCGGCACCTAACCCTTACAGTTCGGTGAATCCAGACTGCCCCAATTTGACTGCCCCTATCGGACCGACCGTTCACTTGTCTATTAGATTGTAAGCTCTTGAGCAGGGATTGTCTCTCTTTGTTAAATTGTACAGCGCTGCGTAACCCTAGTAGCGCTCTAGAAATGTTAAGTAGTAGTAGTAGTATTTGGAATTAAAGATAGAGTGATGATGTGATAAAGTTCATTTGTGGTAGAGTAGATTTTGGTAGTTGAGTGTAGAGATTTAGGTTTTATCTAGTTCGGTCTTCAATTCCCTTGTCTGGTAGTTAGGATGTGTCGCTGTGGTACTCCTTTTTGAACAGGCTGGTCTTCAGTGATCTCCGAAAGTTAGTTAGGTCTTGGATTTTTCTCACGGCGAGTGGTAGTGCATTCCATAGTTGCGTGCTTATGTAGGAGAAGCTGGATGCATATGTTAGTTTATATTTTAGACCTTTGCAGCTGGGGTAGTGGAGATTCAGGAATGTGCGTGCTGATCTTTTAGTGTTCCTGGGTGGTAAGTCTATGAGGTCTGACGTGTAGGCTGGGGCCTCTCCGTAAATGATTTTATGAAGCAGAGTGCAGATTTTGAACGTAATATGTTCTTTTAATGGGAGCCAGTGTAGTTTTTCTCTTAGGGGTTTGGCACTTTCGTATTTCGTTTTTCCAAATGAGTCTGGCTGCTGTGTTTTGGGCTGTTATAGAATTTTAAAAGGCATGGGATAAGCACGTGGGATCACTTAGGAACAGGAAGAATTAGGGGTTACAGAGGATGGGCAGACTGGATGGGTCACATGGCCTTTGTCTGCCGTCATGTTTCTATGTTTCTATTCCACCAATGCCTAAGAGCCAACCTCATCAGTGATGTCACAATGGCTCAATTGTCCTATTCTTGGCTATTCCCCCCTTAGTGTGTTTCAGTCTCTGGTAACCAGAGCTCATATTGTGATGTCATAATGGGAATAGGCTTAGGAGTAACCTAAGGAAATATTATTTCACAGAAAGGGTGGTGGAGGCGTGGAATGGCCTCCCGGTGGAGGTGGTGGAGTCGAGGACTGTTCCAGAATTTAAAAAGGCATGGGATAAGCATGTGGGATCACTTAGGAACAGGAAGAATTAGGGGTTACAGAGGATGGGCAGACTGGATGGTCATATGGCCTTTATCTGCCGTCATATTTCTATGTTTCTATTCCACCAATGCCTAAGAGCCAACCTCATCAGTGATGTCACAATGGCTCAATTGTCCTATTCTTGGCTATTCCCCCCTTAGTGTGTTTCAGTCTCTGGTAACCAGAGCTCATATTGTGATGTCATAATGCCTCATTCCACCAATGCCTAAGAGCTAACCTCATCAGTGATGTCACAATGGCTCAATTGTCCTATTCTTGGCTATTCCCCCCTTAGTGTGTTTCAGTCTCTGGTAACCAGAGCTCATATTGTGATGTCATAATGGGAATAGGCTTAGGAGTAACCTAAGGAAGTATTATTTCACAGAAAGGGTGGTGGAGGCGTGGAATGGCCTCCCGGTGGAGGTGGTGGAGTCGAGGACTGTTCCAGAATTTAAAAAGGATAAGCATGTGGGATCACTTAGGAACAGGAAGAATTAGGGGTTACAGAGGATGGGCAGACTGGATGGGTCATATGGCCTTTATCTGCCATCATGTTTCTATGTATGGCTGTCATTGGTTGACGCTCCCCTCACAGGTCCATCCTGGATGTAATGGATGGGACAGTGAAGGGCATGACCTTTTCAGTCCATTTCTTGCGTAAAGCTTGCTTAATGGCAAAGCGTTGTATATTGATACAATGGACTGAGATAACCCCATCCACAGTAGTCCAGTGGTGGAAACAGGAAATGAGGGCGGGACCAGAGGCAGAGCTGAGACAGATGGGAAGGTAAGAATTTTAAAATTACACCCGGCACTTAGGAAGGCGAGGGGCTGTCGGAGGACAGATCGTGCTTGCACTCGGAGGGGAGAGAGAGGGAGGGAGGGAGGGAGGCATGGGGGTTTGGAACTCGGAGGACAGGGGGGGGGGCGTGGAACTCGGAGGGGAGGGGAGTGAGGGGGTCCTGGAACTCGAAGGGGAGGGGGTCCTGGAACTCAAAGTGGAGGGAGGGGATCCTGGAACTCGTAGGGGAGGGGCAGGGGATCCTGGAACTCGAAGGGGAGGGGTGCCTGGAACTTGGAGGAGAGGGAGGGAGGGGGGCGTGGAACCTTGCTAGCACCTGTTTCATTTCTGTCCGAAACGGGCCTCTTTTACTAGTACACCGAATAAACTCTTCATGAGAGCTTGTGTTCTGGAAAATCCAACCTTGTAGCACCATAAGCCACAGGGAGCTGCAAAACAGCAGGGCAGGGGAATTTATATCTTCATTTGTTTTCTCTTCTGCCCCCACAATTCCAGACTATACAGTGAATTAGAGGCATGGTTGGTGTCAGGTGCCTGCATGATTTCATTAGCTGAAAACCCCAAGGGCTTCCTTAGGACTTGTACATGCAGGGTAAAGGCCAATCAGAGCTGATGACAACAATCCTTGTTTACTGGTTTGTTCAAGTTGCTTTACAGGATTGCTGGTTCCAGGCTGCCCTCTAGTGGAAATAAGTATCAGTAACCTGTGTAAACTGGAGCCTTGCCTTTTCCTTTTTCCCAATCAAACATATAAATGGCAAGAGGCGTACTCACTCGCAATTGCGCAGTAGAGACCCTCTCTGTCCCCCCCCCGCGTCAATACGTGATGACGGGGGCGCGACAGAGAGGGAACCTGCGAGTGAGGGAACCGCCGTCGCCACCGCTCCCCCCCCCAGGGTTGCCGCTACCGCTCCCCCCACCCACCCGGAGTCGCCGCCACCCACCCTCCACCCAGCCCGGGTACCTGGCTTCACTATTCAAACCGCCGGAACGCAGCACACAGCTCATCTGAGCTGCCATTGGCCTTCCTTACCTGCCTTCGCCGACGTTACGTCACACAAGGGCGGAACACACGCAGAGAAGAAGGAAGGCCGACGGCAGCTCAGATGAGCTGTGTGCTGCGTTCCGGCGGTTTAAATAGTGAAGCCAGGTACTCGGCCCGGGTGGAGGGGGGGCGGAGGGGACTCCGGGGGGGGGGGGGGCGGCGGCGATTCCGGGGTGGGGCCTTTCAACCCCCCCCCCCCCCTTCCTTTACTAGCCCGTTTTTTACAGGCTCAACGGCTAGTTGAATAAGAAATTACGCATGTAATCCCCTGTTAAACTGGAATTACTGAACAGTCAGAGCCATGTTTAAGAGTCACTGAGAAAGCAAAGAGGCATTGAGTGTCTTGCAACAACAGATGAGATAAACAGAAAGCGGACACTGAAGGTTCTCCATTCGTTCAGACCCAACGTGGCCACGTTTCGCCAATAAAGCTGCATCAGGGGTAGTGACATAAAACAGCTAACCAGGGACAAGAAAGGCTTAGCCCGGATAGCAAAACTGACCATCCAAGATGACCCTTCAGCAGTAGTTTTGTCACAGAAAGTGGAGCAGCGTTTTTTCTAACACTCTAAGGACTGAGTAACCACAGAAGACTGTGAGAAGCAGAAGTCTATCAAAAGTATATGACTATATAAGATTTTGAAGTAAAATGTTGGTTTTAACAACTTTGTTTCCTTGTGTTTTGACAGTTTTTTGTTCCACGAGCTCTGAAGAAGGTCACAAAACAAATAGAGAGGGTGATACAGCATAAATAGAAAGTGTACAGACAAAAAAAAAAAGCAACACTGGACCTTCAAGACTGGGACAACTGAAGCAATATCGTAGCCAGAGTTTAATTTTTAGATGGGCCTGGAGGTGGACTGGGTGGGCACAGGCCTCGCATTTCCTGTCCATCCGCTACCCCCCCCTCCCCGCGACAGCCCCCTGGACATGGTCAGTTCTGGTCATTTTTACTGACCTGAAGCGCCATTCTCCCTCCAGCACCGGCGATTCCCATAGCCAGCCTTCTGCCAGCGCGCGTCGTCGGAGCCTCTTCTCAGGCGCATCCCGCCTACTCTGCAACTTCCTGTTTTCCGCAAAGGTGGGACGCAGGAAGTTGCAGAGTAGACGGGACGTGCCTGAGAAGAGGCCCCGACGACGCGCGCTGGCAGAAGGCTGGCTGTGGGAATCGCCGGTGCTGGAGGGAGAACGGCGCTTCAGGGCAGTAAAAGTGAGCAGACCACGCGGATGGGGAGAGCGAGCAGAAGACGCTGGGCGGGCCTGGAGCAAAAGTGGCTGGGTCTGGGCCCATCCAGGCCCACCCGTGGCTACGCCCCTGAACTGAAGCTCTTTATTAATGAGTGACCCGACACGGGCCGTGTTTCGGCGTTAACGCCTGCCTCAGGGGTCAGAGAAATGTCCTCTTCTCTCGGAACTTCTCAGAAAAAGGTACTGGCTGCAGCAGCGGTAGGTGGAAGGTAGAACGGCAGCAGCTGGTGACGAGGTTCAGTCGGTGTCAGTTGGAGGAGAAAAAGTGCAGAGTATCAGACTCACTTCAGCGATATCACTTTGTAAGGCTCTATATAAAGCTGAAGAACCAGTACCTTTTTCTGAGAAGTTCCGAGAGAAAAGGACATTTCTCTGACCCCTGAGGCAGGCGTTGATTAAGGCCGAAACACGGCCCTTGTCGGGTCACTCATCAATAAAGAACTTCAGTTGTCCCAGTCTTGAAGGCCCAGTGTTGCTTTTTTTTGTGAGAAGGAGGTCACGAAATCTTGGCCGTAGTTGACTGCGGAATAGAGTTGCTGTAAAGAAGGTCCAGCACTTTGATATGAGCTAAAAGCTAAGGGCGTCTTTTACTAAGACACGCTCACGCAGGGGAGTGCTGGTAAATTTTTAACAGGCTCTTTCTCCGGACGTAGCCAGCTCTGCAGGTGGAAGGGTCAGCGGTGGCCGGGGGGGGAGCAACACTTGCCTCTCTCTCCTCCCTCCCTTCGTGCGGGCACACTAGGCATACCTTTGCTGGCAGCCTTTGCTGGACTGCTACCACTCCCAACCTCTTGCTCTGAGCAGCATGCTGGAACTTCTCTCACATGCTCGAGAAGTCCCAGCCTGCTGCCCAGAGCTGGAAACAAGGAGCGGGGAGCAGCAGTAGTCTATTTACTTGGCTGGCAGGGCTCAGCATCCCCACCAGCAAAGTAAAAGAGAATTCAGCAGGGGGCCCAAGCCCACATTTTGGGAGCCAGTTGTTAAAGTAGCCATGGAGGGCCCTACTTTACCGGCTCCCAAAATTCGTAAAAACTTAACAACCGGCTCTTGCGAGCCTGTGAGAGCCTGCTCCAGCATACCACTGCGCTCACGTTTTTAGCGCACACTAAACGTTAGAGACGCCCTTAGGAATGCATTGACATCTCTAACGTTTAGCGCGCCCACAGTTTTAGCGTGCGCATAAAAACGTGAGCGTGCCTTAGTAAAAGGGGGACTAAGTATTGGCTTGTTTTTTTATTTGAAATAAATGCAAATCTAAAAGAAGTTTTGGGAGGTTTTTTTCTTTTTTAGCCGATGATGACGATGTGAGTAAACTCTGTGAAGTGTTTGGCTTTTAGCCCTAAAGGAGTCAGTTGAGGCTTTTTCCTTCCTTTTTATGTGATGCTAATTAATTGATTAATATATTATAGAAACTTAAAAAGAAAAAAATATATAAGAACTTACTGATATATATACTCACTTTGAGAGGATCTTGACTGAGATATTACTATTCCTACTACTACTACTATTTAGCATTTCTATAGCGCTACAAGGCATACGCAGCGCTGCACAAACATAGAAGAAAGACAGTCCCTGCTCAAAGAGCTTACAATCTAATAGACAAAAAATAAATAAAGTAAGCAAATCAAATCAATTAATGTGAACGGGAAGGAAGAGAGGAGGGTAGGTGGAGGCGAGTGGTTACGAGTCAAAAGCAATGTTAAAGAGGTGGGCTTTCAGTCTAGATTTAAAGGTGGCCAAGGATGGGGCAAGACGTAGGGGCTCAGGAAGTTTATTCCAGGCGTAGGGTGCAGCGAGACAGAAGGCGCGAAGTCTGGAGTTGGCAGTAGTGGAGAAGGGAACAGATAAGAAGGATTTATCCATGGAGCGGAGTGCACGGGAAGGGGTGTAGGGAAGGACGAGTGTGGAGAGATACTGGGGAGCAGCAGAGTGAGTAAATTTATAGGTTAGTAGAAGAAGTTTGAACAGGATGCGAAAACGGATAGGGAGCCAGTGAAGGGTCTTGAGGAGAGGGGTAGTATGAGTAAAGCTACCCTGGCGGAAGACGAGACGGGCAGCAGAGTTTTGAACCGACTGGAGAGGGGAGAGGTGACTAAGTGGGAGGCCAGCAAGAAGCAGATTGCAGTAGTCTAAACGAGAGGTGACAAGGGTGTGGATGAGGGTTTTGGTAGAGTGCTCGGAAAGAAAGGGGCGGATTTTACGGATGTTGTAAAGAAAGAAACGACAGGTCTTGGCAATCTGCTGGATATGAGCAGAGAAGGAGAGAGAAGAGTCAAAGATATGTGTGTAATTCTCAAAAGGTCATCTAAAGTTAGGTACTGGGATGCTGTGCAAAGCACAAATTCTATATTGGAATTACGTGCACAATTGTCATCAGAGAACACTAGCGTGAGTCCGCAGTAACGCGTCTAACTTTAGGTGCATACACGTATGCTCACTGCTAATTGCTGTCAAGCGTAACTAGTGTTTCCCGTCCAGTCCTGACGTACTCCTTGCTAGTCGGGTTTTCAGGATATCCACAATGAATATGCATGAAAGAGATTTGCATATAATGGAGGCAGTGTATGCAAATCAAGTTTATGCATATTCACTGTGGATATTCTGAAAACTTGACTGGCAAGGGGTACTCCAGGACCGGACTTAGGAAGCACAGGTGTATCTGACAGTATTCTGTTACCTTAGCGTGAAAGTGCTAGCCACACCCCTGACCCATAAATGCCCCTCCCATATTCACTCCCAAAGCAGTTATATGCTAAAGGAATTACTGACTACAGTAGAAGTCCAAAAATCTGTACTGCTCGGGGATCGGGTCAGTCTGGATTTTCAGACATTCTGGATTCTCAAGCAATACTTGTTTTACCATGAATTACTACTACTACTACTTAACATTTCTAGAGCGCTACTAGGGTTACGCAGCGCTGTACAAATTAACAAACTAAGGACGGTCCCTGCTCAGAAGAGCTTACAATCTAAAGGACGAAATGTCAAGTTGGGGTAGTCTAGATTACCCAGCAATTACCCAGCAGCCACTCTCCCAGGCCCCCAAGCTCCCCTCCCATTGCTATGCCTACTGCTTACCTCCCCCCTCCCCCACTTGCTCTTTGTTACCTTACTTGCTGGCTTCCTCCTACATGCGCCGGGCCTTTCCCCTCTGACCCATCCCACCCCTTGTGATGCAACTTCCTGTGGTCAGAAGGGCAGGACAGGTCAGAGGGGAAAGGCCTGCTGCATGCCGGATTCTCAGGTGGTCCAGACTTCTACTGTATGTGCAGTTAACATGCATGACTGCAATTAGTGTCAATGAACTCCAACCAATTAGTGCCTGATTTAACATATTATGTTACGCACGTAACTAGCAGTATTCTATAACCTGTATGAACATTTTTGTGTGGTAAAAGTATAAAACTGAGCTCACAAGATTCTAAAATTAGGGAGACAATTTCTGTGTTACTGTTAACCACTTAGCACATTCTGTGAGAATGAAAAGGTGGAAGATAAAGGTTTTTAATGAAATGTACACTTTTCTGCTTTTTAACTGGCTAGCTTGGTGGGGGGGGGGGGGGGGGGGGGGTTGTGTTGAAGTGATCAAAATCTCAAGCTTATTGGGACTTACTATCCCGCCCATCGAGGAGGGGATCAGCTAGGTGGCTTACTGTCTAAGCCAGGGAAGAAGGGGCAGGAGGGGGATGAGAAGACTTGATTAAAAAGATAACAAGGATGGAACTATAATCGTCAATAGGAAAGACTACTACTACTACTTATCATTTCTAAAGCGCTACTAGACGTACGCAGCGCTGTACACTTGAACATGAAGAGACAGTGCCTGCTCAACAGAGCTTACAATCTAATTAGGACAAAGAGCTTGCAATCTAATTAGGACAGACAAACAGGACAAATAAGGGATAAGGACAAAGAGTAGCAAGATTCCGGAATCCCAAAGAGTAGCAAGATTCCGGAATCCCAATGACTACTACTACTTATCATTTCTATAGTGCTATTAGACGTACACAGCGCTGTACACTTGAACATGAAGACACAGTCCCTGCTCAACAGAGCTTACAATCTAATTAGGACAGACAGACAGGACAAACAAGAGATAAGGGAATATTAAAGGGAGGATGATAAAATAAGGGTTTTGAACAAGTGAATAAGGATTAGGAGTTAAAAGCAGCATCAAAAAGGTGAACTTTTAGCCTAGATTTGAAGACGGCCAGAGATGGAGCTTGACGTACCGGCTCAGGAAGTATATTCCAGGCATATGGTGCAGCAAGATAAAAGGAAAGGAGTCTGGAGTTAGCAGTGGAGGAGAAGACATTTACCCAGTGAACGGAGTTCCCGGGGAGGAATGTAGGAAGAGATGACAGTGAAGAGGTACTGAGGAGCTGCAGAGTGAAAGAAAAGGACAGGACACAAGGAGGGGTAAAGTCGTTCAAGCCCACCTCAAAGGATGAGGCTATTAGGTATATGCATCCTTAAAGGAAAGGTTTTTAATTGTGATTTGAAATTTTGAGGCAACGTTTACTGTTGGAGATTCCAGTGCTGTGGGCCTTGTACAGAAAAAAAAATTGCTTTTCTGGTAGGTTCATGAAAGATTTCTTGGAAGGAAGAAGCCATGAATTGGTTCTGATTTGAAGATCGTAGAGTTCTCTGAGTGGAATGGGGTGGGGGGGGGGGGGTTAGCAGTCGAGAAAGATAAGAGGTTCGTCATAGAGGTGAGTTTTCTATACCAAAAGAATGCTTTTATAGATGATACGATGGGGTAATCTCAGTAGAGAGGAAGAGCCTGGGGATCTACAAATTAATTGAACAGGCACTTAAAACCCTTGGAACGACCTGAGCTTCCACCCCGGACCTGGCTGTCTGTGAGCCTGGAGATGCTCTTCAGGAGAACTTAAGAGATATGAAATTGTGCGTTCTTTCAACAGAAGCACTTCTCTGACCCACTAGTTATTCTCCTGCTCCTTTCTACCTCCGGTTCAATCAGAACCAGGCTGGGATTTTTCCCATTCCCAGTGTCCCTAGTCTGGTCACTGCACTGACAGTCCTGGGCTATGACCCAGGACTTCCTACACAATTCTGAAATCACAAGCCCTAAATCCATCCACTAGGTGTCACTTCTGAGCAATCGCCGTGACTTCCTTCCCCAGAGGAGGGCCAGTGAAGGCTATCTGCGCAGTGTCCCCAGCCAAATGAGGGACCTTCTGTAAGGCAGGGCTTAGCAGACACACTGAGCCGCCACCAGGCTGGTCCAGAAAAGACACTTTCAACCACGTTGTGGGAAAAGCACCACAGATTCCTCAGTACATCTGAACCTGAGCACATTGTGTTCCGAGCATCCAGGCCTTTGGCTAACACTTTAAAGTGAATTTGTGCATTGGAACATATGGTACCCAATTATGGAGTCCATATGGTGTGCTTACTTCACAGAGAGCCTGTTGGAATTACTGAGTATTTCTGTGATAGCTGTCATTTAATATCAGTGGTTTTATAGCTATCAAAAAGGAAATGGGACTTGGAAAAAAGGAGTGAGTGCAAAGGTACTGGATGCTGTAGATGAACATTCAGCCATTAGCCCCTCCCCCCCCCACAGTTCCCAGTACCAGGAACACTCCTTCCCCCCCCCCCCCCCCCTTTTCTGAACCAGGAATCGTCCCCTTTTTCTCTTTTCTGTTGCATTCCCAACAGCATCCAGATTCTCCCATAAGAATAGCCATAATGGGTCGGACCAGGGGCGTAACCAGACAACAGATTTTGGATGGGCCTAGGCAAGAAGTGGGTGGGCACCAAGTGTTGTCCCCTTCACCCACCACCAAAAAAAAATCTCAGCTGGCGGGAAAACGCTTCTTTCCACCTTAGCAGTCTGCAACAGGCACGCGCTGAAAACTGAGGATGCGCAGGTGCTGGTATCCTGGAGAATAGCGTTTTCATTACCATCAGGGGGACGTCTTCTGCTGGCGGAGCTTGGGATCCCCACCTGCTACCGCTAATACGTGTGCTGCTGTTGGGTGGGCCTGAGCCCTAATTGGGTGGGCCCCGGCCCACCCAGGCCCACCTGTGGCTATGCCACTGTGTCGGACCAAAGATCTATCTAGCCCAGTATTCTGCTTCCAACAGTGGCCAATCCAGATCACTAGTACCTGGCAGAATAAGCTTTGCATGGAAAGAGATTCAAGATGGCCGCACATGCCTGAGGAGTGGCAGACTCCCCTCTCTGTGAAATGCCTAAATGTCGGGGTAAAGCAGCAATTCGAGCCTCCCCACTGCTGGTATCCCCTATTGTGGGTCCAATGGATCACCATGTGAGGAATCTTGGGGCTGGAGGAGAAGTCGGGAGTGGACCTAGCAAAGACACCGGCTTGAGAGAGGAGGTGGAGGCATCTCCTGGGCTTGAGACGACGCTGAGCCCTGATGATAGAGCTCCTCCCTCGCAACCACAAGGTTTGAGTTTTCCCCTCTCTGAATCGATGGTGCCATCTCTGAGAAGCATGCAAGGCACCATTGTGAGCGAGGCTTACCTACAACTGGAGGGGGGGGGGGGATTGGAGGAGAAGGACTGGAAACACTCTCCCGGGGAAACAAACTTGCTGTGAGTGAGACGGGGGATCGAAGTGCTCCTGAGCTTGAAACGACAAGTGATACTTCTCAATCTACGTTGGTATCTCTTCCTGATTTTTTGGCTAAGAAGGTGAAAGGGAAGGCAAATGGGACTTGATATACCACCTTTCTGTGGTATTTTGCAACTACATTCAAAGCGGTTTACATATATTCAGGTACTTATTTTTGTACCAGGGGCAATGGAGGGTTAAGTGACTTGCCCAGAGGCACAAGGAGCTGCAGTGGGAATCAAACTCAGTTCCCCAAGATCAAAGTCCACTGCACTAACCACTAGGCTACTCCTCCACTAGCAACATTCCATGTAGAAGCCTGCCCTTGCAAATCAGCAACGCGGCCGTGCAGGCTTCTGTTTCTGTGAGTCTGACGTCCTTCATGTATGTGCAGGACGTCAGACTCACAGAAACAGAAGCCTGCACAGCTGATCTGCAAGGGTGGGCTTCTACATGGAATGTTGCTAGTGGAATAGCAACATTAACATTCCATGTAGAATCTCAAAGAGTAACAAGATTCTAGAATCCCAAGAGTAGCAACATCCCATGTAGAATCTCAAATAGGGAAAGGGAAATGGGACTTGATATACCGCTGCCTTTCTGAGGTTTTTGCAACCACATTCAAAGCGGTTTACATATATTCAGGTACGTATTTTGTACCAGGGGCAATGGAGGGTTCAGTGACTTGCCCAGAGTCACAAGGAGCTGCAGTGGGAATTGAACTCAGTTCCCCAGGATCAAAGTCCACTGCACTAACCACTAGGCTACTCCTCCACTAGCAACATTCCATGTAGAAGCCTGCCCTTGCAAATCAGCAACGCGGCCGCGCAGGCTTCTGTTTCTGTGAGTCTGACGTCGTACGTGCAGGACGTCAGACTCACAGAAACAGAAGCCTGCACGGCCGCATTGCTGATCTGCAAGGGCAGGCTTCTACGTGGAATGTTGCTAGTGGAATAGCAACATTCCATGTAGAATCTCAAATAGTAGCAACATTCCATGTAGAATCTCAAATAGTAGCAACATTCCATGTAGAATCTCAAATGGGGAAAGGGAAATGGGACTTGACATACCGCCTTTCTGAGGTTTTTGCAACTACATTCAAAGCAGTTTACATAGTATATACAGGTGCTTATTTGTACCTAGAGCAACAGAGGGTTAACTGACTTGCCCAGAGTCACATGGAGCTGCAGTGGGAATCGAACTCAGTTCCCCAGGATCAAAGTTCACTGGACTAACCACTAGGCTGCTACTCCTCCACCCCTACAGAGGTAATTTTAGACTCTTTATGGTCTCTAATTTCTGAACTAGGTAAGACTTTTCTTACACAATCTACTACCTTCACACACAGGGCCGGTCAAACCCAGTAAGCGGGGTAAGCACCACAGGGGGGCACCTGCCTTCAAGGGCGCCGCCCTTGGTGCTTTAAATCTTTAATTTACCTCAGTTCCAGCAGCCGCATCATTTGAAAGCCCTGCCCCATCTCTAGCCTTCCCTCCCTTCGTGAGTTCGTTCCGCAGTCCCGCCTTCTGATGTCATTTCCTGGAGGGCGGGGCTCTGAGGGAAGGAACTCACAAAGGGAGGGAAGGCTAGAGATGGGGCAGGGCTTTCAAATGACGCTGCTGCTGGAATGGAGGTAAATTAAAGATTTAAAGCACCAAGGGTGGCGCGGTATGGCGGGGGATGGGGGCGAAGGAGAATCGCTGGACAGGGGCAGAGTGGGAGAAGAGAGAAAGGAGGTGCTGGGGGGGGGGGGGGCGCGGGCGCCAACTCATAGTCTGCAGGGGGGCACCAGAGACCCTAGGACTGGCCCTGTTCACACAGAAGATTTCTTATGTAGAACAGAGACTGGGAAAAGTTGAAACAGAAGTGAAAGATTTGCAAGTTCGAATGGATCAAATTGACAAGGATTCCTCTAATATTCAAAAATGTACAGATTTCATTGGTCAAGGACTTGTCTAATTTGAGAAATAAATCTGAAACTTTTGAAAATTATGTAAGGAGTAATCTTCGCTTTCTAAATTTTGCAAAGGTAACTTTTGTTAGGCCCTTGGAAATGCTGAAGCGTTACATGAAGGAAATCTTGGGAATTCCATTTCCTCTTTTTACACAAGCTTATTATCTACCGAGAAAAGCAGCGGAACAACAGCAAAATTCTGTGGACGTTTCCACTTTACTGGATACCTCAGATTCAGAATCAGCCACCGCTGCTGCCACTTTGGTTGCTTCGGTGGCTAATTTATCTCCTGATAAACCATGGTTATTTCAAATGTGTTTTAAAAACAGAGAGAAATTGTTTCTAGGCTTTAAGATTCAATTATTTCCTGATGTATCAAGAGATACTCAATGTAGACGTAAAAGTTCTTATTATTGAAACCTGGAGTTCTGCAAATAGGTGGAACTTTTTTCTTAAGATATCCATACAAATGCATTATTAGATATAAAGCTGTTAAATATGATTTTACTGAAACTTCTCACTTGTCAGCTTTTATAACAACTAAAAGAGTTTCAGGAGATTAAGTAAAGCTCTGTATAAAATTAATTTCTAGCTCATATTCCTCAGGTATAACATTGCCTTTAATTTTTCCTCAATTTCTCCTTTTTCATTAGTCTTGGATCCTAATATTGTGGCCTTGAGTGTTTATATATATATATATATTTTTTTTTTTTTTTTTTTTTTAAATGAGAGATTATAATTTTCTTGTAAAACACTTTTTTGTACAAATGAAAATTGCTTGGATAAAACTTGAAAAACTTATTAAAAAATATATATATATATGTATATACATACATACATACAGGGGTGTGCTGGTAAATTTTTAACAGCAGGCTCTTTCTCCGGACATAGCCAGTTCTGCAGTTGGAAGGGCCAGGGGTGGCCGAGGGGGGGGGGAGCAACACCTGTCTCTCTCTCCTCCCTCCCTTCCTGCGGGCACGCTAGGCATACCTTTGCTGGCAGCCAATAAATGGACTGCCACCACTCCCGATGTCTTGCTCTGAGCAGCATGTTGGAACTTCTCTCACATGCTGGAGAAGTCTCAGCCTGCTGCCCAGAGCTGGAAACAAGGAGCAGGGTAGCAGCAGTAGTCTATTTACTTGGCTGGCAGGGCTCAGCATCCCCACCAGCAAAGTAAAAGAGAATTCAGCAGGGGGCCCAAGCCCACATTTTGGGAGCCAGTTGTTAAAGTAGCCATGGAGGGCCCTACTTTAACAACCGGCTCCCAAAATTCTTAAAAACTTAACAACCGGCTCTTGCGAGCCTGTGAGAGTCTGCTCCAGCACACCACTGTATGTGTATATATATATATATATATATAGATAAAGATTTGCATGAGGATCTTTATAGATGCAGGTGCAAATCCAAAATTTATTTATTTATTTGTGGTACATTTATACCCACATTTTCCCACTAGAGCGAGCACAATGTGGCTTACAGTGTTACAAAATGTTACAATGCAATGAGGGTAATGACATGACAAGTCAGAAAGACGGGAAAGTACAGGAGGATTATACAAGGATGCTTGAATAGGCTGGAGTAGTAACATAGTAAACGACGGCAGAAAAAGACCTGCACGGTCCATCCAGTCTGCCCAACAAGATAAACTCATATGTGCTACTTTTTGTGTATACCTGACCTTGATTTGTACCTGTCCTTTTCAGGGCACAGACCGTATAAGTCTGCCCAGCATTATCCCCGCCTCCCAACCACCGGCTCTGGCAGAGACCGAATAAGTCTGCCCAGCGCTATCCCCGCCTCCCGCCACCGGCTCTGCCACCCAATATCAGTAAATGGGTCTAGACAAATTGAGGTAGGCGGGGATTAAGCGTTAATTGGTAGGATAAGCTTTCTCGAAGAAAAATGTTTTTAAAGACTTCTTGACTAGCTGGTGATCGTCAATCTCCTTTGGATGCCTTGGTAGAACATTGCGGGACTTTGGGCTGACGTAGGAGAAAGATGATGAAAAAAGCAGTTTATATTTAACTGACTTGCAGCTTGGATAGTGTAGGTTAAGGTAGGATCGAGCAGTTATCGAATAATTTCTGGATGGCAGATCAATTAAATCTAGCATGTAAGCAGGGGCTTCCCCAGATATTATCTTGTGAGTCAATGTATTTTGAAGGTAATTCGGTCTATAATGGGGAGCCAGCGTAGGTTAAAACGAAGAGGCTGGGCATGATCAAAACGTGATTTGCCTAATATTAGCCTTGCAGCAGCGTTCTGAGCAGTCTGGAGCTTTTTCAGAATGAAATTTCGGCAACCAGCATAAATTCCACTGCAGCAGTCGATATGGGATAGGACCAACCAGTGAGTAAGGGTATGGAAGAGCTCCCTTGTGAGGAATTGCCTGAGACGCCTCAATCTCCACATGGAGTGCAACGTTCTTTATGTGATGAGTTTAGCTTGGCTGTCCAGTAGCAAGCGATTATCCAACAAGACACCAAGGGATTTTCAGACTTTTTGAGATCGGAAGAGTGTAATCCTTTGTGATGAGTGAAGCTGGGATAACCTCATTATGCTGAGACGAAAGGATTAGACACCGCGTTTTCTCTTTATTGAGAATTAACGCCAATCATTGATTGTTAGTCCCCAATTATTTCTGCTAATTGGCTCATTAGCCACTTTATTTACGTGAACACCTCGGGGTACTGCGCAATTTTACACACATAAATATGGACGCCATATATAGAATGTTGAGGATACCAGCATTGAATATAAGTGAATTCCGACCACAGGCTTTAAGGACCGGCCTCACAAATGATAATCTCGGGGTATTTTGGATGTACCGATTTTATTTATTGTATTACAAGCCTTTGAGCCCATAAAAACGGGCTATTATAGGAAGGGGGGGTTGAAAGGCCCGCCCCCGCCGTCGAGTTCGCCGCTGCCCCTCCCACTCCCCCTCCGAATTCACGCCCCCCCGAGCCGTCACCACCCACCTTCCACCCGGCCGGGCCCTCGCTCCGCTATTGAAACAGCGAGGGTCCGGGAACAAAGCACTGAGCTCTGCTGAGCTGCCGACGTCGGCCAGGCCTTCCTTCTTCTTCTCTGCCTGTCCCGCCCTCGTGTGACGTAACGTCGTCGAGGGCGGGACAGAGGCAGAGAAGAAGAAGGAAGAGCGATGTCGGCAGCTCAGCAGAGCTCAGTGCTGCGTTCCCGGACCCTCGCTGTTTCAATAGTGGAGCGAGGGCCTGACCGGGTAGAAGGTGGGTGTTGGTGGCGACTCGGGTGGGGGGAGCGTTAGACGGCAGTGTCCATCCCTCAGAAATGCGCAGTACAGACCCTCTCTGTTCCGCCTCCCATTATCACGTATTGACGCGGGGGCGGGGCAGAGGTCTCTACTGCGCATTTGCGAGTGAGTATGACACTCACCTTTTATATATATTGATATCTATATATCGTCTACATTAAAACTTAAAGTGATATCAGTAAAATGTTAATAGACAAAATCATCTTGCGACAACTCACAAAACAAAGCTCACAGTGCAGCAGGGGAAACAACCACAGCGAAGAAAAGAGAGAAAATGTATTTGAAGAGAAAGATCAACTACGCTATGTCAGCAACCCAGGAGGGAGATCAAAAGAGCTTGAAAGAAGGAATCCGCAAGTGAAGCATCAAAAGCAGCGTGGGGCAAATCTTACAAATGTTATACAGAAGGAGCCAAAAAGAACCACAACAGAGCGGACAACATTGCAACAATATAGGAACAGAGCTAGATCCAGAAATGCCCAATTCAGAGGGACCCAGGAGAGCAGAAACTCAAAAGAACCTTCACTGATACCAGACCAGAACAGGATAAACTACAAATACCCCATTTAGGAGCAGTTCTATAACTCAGGCGCTAATGTTTACATGCATGTAATGTAACTCAGGTAACAGCAGTTAGCGTATCTGGGTTTAAAACAGGTTTGGACCAGTTCCTGGAGGAAAAGTCCATGATCTGCTATTAAGGTAGATACGGGGAAGCTGCTGCTTATCCCTGGGATTAGTAGTGTGGAATCTTACTTCTCTTTGGGGTTCTGGAATCTTGATACACTTTGGGGTTCTGGAATCTCGCTTCTCTTTGGGATTCCGGAATCTTGCTTCTCTTCGGGATTCCAGAATCTTGCTACTCTTTGAAATTCTGCCAGGTATGTGTGACCTAAATTGGCCACTGTTAGAAGTACGACAGTGGGCTAGATGGACCATCAGTCTGACCCAGCATGGTTATTCTCATGTTCTAGAATACCAGCATACACATACATGCACATATGTGCACAGATGCCAATATTCCACCTAAGCACTATGCTATATCTTGCATAGCACATATTTGACAGGTGGACGTACACATGGGTGGAGCACAGGCAGGACTCACATTTACACACATACCTTATAGACTATTATAAGACATACATGTATTTCCAGTACTTAGGCATGAACAGCTCTATGACTAGTGTGATGGCACCTAAGCATAGCCGCCGAGAGGGGGGGCAGGG
The DNA here is from genome assembly GCF_901765095.1 of Microcaecilia unicolor. Taxonomy (NCBI): domain Eukaryota; kingdom Metazoa; phylum Chordata; class Amphibia; order Gymnophiona; family Siphonopidae; genus Microcaecilia; species Microcaecilia unicolor. The sequence continues at coordinate 12,073,470 of NC_044041.1, read as the reverse complement.
GGGACAAAATTCCCCGGGCCCGGGCCTCCAAGGGGGGCCCGGCGCCACAGTTCCACCCGCTCTCCGTTGTCGACCGTCTGCCCCCTGCATTGAAATCGCAGTCTCACCTCCATGAAAGCAGCACTGCAGGCAGCAGAACGCCTCCCTTCGGCCCTCCTTCCCTCCCTGTGTCCCGCCCTCGTCTGACGTAACTTCTGTGAGGACGGGACACAGGGAGGGAAGGAGGGCCGAAGGGAGGCATTCCGCTGCCTGCAGCGCTGCTTTCACAGAGGTGAGACTGCGATTTCAATGCAGGGGGCCCGGCCTGGTGGCGGACGGAGGGGGGACCGGCGGCGACCTCGGGGGGGGGGGGGGGAGGGGGAGCAGTTGTGCGGTGACCTCGGGGAGGGTGGGAGCGGTGGTGACCTCGGGGAGGGGGTGGAGGGGGAGCGGCGGCGGCGGCAACCTCGTGGGGGTGAGGGCAGCAGGAGCGGGGCCCCGGGGGCGGCCTTGCCCCAGGCCCAGCCCAGTCTCTTGGCGGCCCTGCACCTAAGCGCAAAGAGTGCCTATAGGCCTGGCTACTCTTGTGGGCTACAAAGAAAAGTAGGTGCCATATTTTCCTTCACTGAATGATCCTGACATAGGATTTACCCTCACAGAGGTTATCAGGAAACCAGAATCTCCAGCGATACAGGATACATCAGAGATCTGACCTTTTCAAGTGACAATATCAATGTGTCATTACATGAAACCTGCTAACTAAAGAATTCAGCACACATAACCCTACAGGCTTCAAACAGCTGTTAGATCCTGCTAAAAATTTAATGGCAGGAAATTAATTACAGGGGGATCATAATATGTTACGATGAAAAGTTAGCCGAATTTATTACACTTATTTAAAGTGACGTGGTCGCCATGTTAGTCCACTTTTGAAGGTAATAAATAGAAATAAAACAAAACAGAGAAAAGAAAATAAGATGATACCTTTCTTATTGGACTAAAAATGTATTAAGTTAGTCCAATAAAAAAGGTATCATCTTATTTTCTTTTCTCCGTTTTGATTTATTTCTATTTATTATGCTTATTTAAAAGGCAGAACACATATGTGAATTAAAATATGAAAAGATCCACTCCGGGTGCCTCAGCACACGTCTCTCTGTGCCCTCGACATACAGTGTCCCGATTCACCCTGTGTTGGACGGAATATTTTACAGTCCTGCATTCTGACACCTCTACCTTCCAAACAAAATGGAAAATCTTTATATTTGGGGACCTAAATCCATACATAGAAAAGGGCTTAGGTTTTATCATCAGAGAAACAAGTGCATATCTAAAGATAAGATACCTTACTTACCCCCAAATTCTATGCATGGTGCTAAAAATTGCAAATTTGGGTGCCTACGCAATTTAATTAAATAGCAAGCCAATTAGCATCGATAATTGGGCCCTAACAATCAGTTATCAATGTTAATTGCCATTAACGCATATTTACACACCTGAATCCATGCCTAAATTTTACACATGGCTCAAAAAGGGGACATGGCCATGGGGGAGGGTCAAGGGCAGATTAGGGATGTTTCTACAATTTATGTGCACTGTTATAGAATGTGCCTAATTTAGGCGTGACGTTTTACACCAGGGTTCAGTTGGGGTAAATCCTCATGGCTAACAATAGTCGAGGATCCCAGCGCTAAGCACTTTTATATAAATGGTGCCTAACTTTGAGCGCCATTTATAGAATAGCGCTTTTTTTTCCTGCGCCGATTTTTCAGTGTCATTTTTAGAATTTGGTTCTTAATGTCTCAAAAAAACCCCCAACAAACAGTCACAGGACGAGTTCAGCCAGGGCAATAAATGCAGATGAGGAAAATTCCTTCACCTATGGAACATCAGTGCAAAGCATGGACTGTGGAGCACGGGACAGAAAATCAACCACACAGTCCTGGGTGCAAGCCTTCACTACTCCTCCAGGTGGCGCTCTGCACCAGTTTCTCCTGCATCTGTTGGATGAAGGTAGGCTTGAGGTATACTTGCCCTGCCTCTGGGCTGGTTCTTTGCCGGGTTATTGCTTCTCATTTCATATCTCGTTTCATGCCTCATGTTTGCATCAGAGCCTTGTTTCACTGTTCCTGGATCCCGGTCTCCTGCGTCCTTGACCCATTGCTCTCGGATTCCAGTCTTGCCTTGGTCCTGTTCATCAACAAACCAAAGAAAATACCAGCATGCAATGCTCACCACAAGTCTCTACAGATTTCCTCCAAATACATAATCAGAAATCTTTGGAAATCCAATCAGTAACACACTAAATTAACACTTTCCCAACTAAGAACTACAGCCAGGCCCCAGCTGACCGAGCTATAATGGACAGAAAGACAATTTGGGAAAAAGAGGTTAATAAATCTAAATCTGATTGCATAGAGGGGCCAGATCAGAATAAAATAAATTAAGCAAAACACATCTGAGACAGCCGGGTTTGAAAAGGAATATAACATTTTTAACCTGAAACATAGGAAGCTGCTCCAAGAATATCTATACAACACCAACATTCAAAATCTTAGAAATTAAAAAATAACCCAATAATGGAATAAATCTGAACGTGCAAATGAAAAAGTGCCTCTGAGCAGCTACAGAGAACATTCCTTCTGGGACGCATGGATTGCAAATAAAAACTCAAACAACTCCCACATTAGCCACCCAAAATGGTACAATCTGGACTGAGCCCTTTCAGCGTAGCTCCAAAGAGGTCCGATCTCACCCACGAGAGGTTAAAACTGCTGGAATGAGTAACCAAAGAGTGTCAAACAGCACTGCGCATCCCGATAACAATTCAGGAAATCATGGAGTGCCTCCGGACACAAGCCCAGAACAGCACGCGACCCTGATAGGATACGGAGCGGACTGAAACGCTCAGTTCAGCAGTGCACAATTGCAGGAAGCACCAGGACCATTATTTAATCTGAGCCACTTCTGCCTACAGTATTTCCCTCATACACGGTCAGAGGGTTTCATTATCTCTAAACAAAGGGATATCACTAACCCCTACAACAGTACAGAGGGATCTGCGTCAACAGTAACGCTAGAGGTCTGTAGTACAGAAAAGATTAATATTAAAATTCCTAGGTGCCCTTTTACAAAGGCGCCCTAAAGGGCCTACGCGCATCCAGGGTGTGCCAAATTGGCATTATCGCACAGCTACCGCATGCCCAGGTGGTAATTCCGAATTTGGCATGCACTGAAAACACACAGTAGAAAATATTTTCTATTTTGTACCGTGGGGCACGTACCCAGTGGTAAACAGTAGTTGGCGTGTGCTGCATGCTTACCGCCTGGGTAGCACGTGAGACCTTACTGCTAGGTCAGTGGGTCGGGCGGTAAGGTCTCAGGCTGAAAATGGATGCGTGCTAGTTTCAACTGTAACACACGTCTATTTTGCAGCCCCTTAAAAAAAGGCCCTTTTGCGTGCCCGAAAGACGCGCTCGCTCTACCGCAGGCACCTTTTTACCGCGGTTTAGTAAAAGGGTAACCTAATGGACAGCAAAAATCTGCCCAGGAGTTAGGCTGGGTTCTTCCCACAGTACAGAACCCCCCCCCCCCCCGCCGATGACCCTCTCGACCCTCCCTCTCGCCGCCAACCCTCCCCCGCTGTCGCCTACCTTTGCTGGCGGGGAACCCCAACCCCCGCCAGCCGAGGTCCTCTTCTTCCTTCGATCTGTTTCTGAGTCTGACGTCCTGCACGTTGTACGTGCAGGACGTCAGACTCAGAAACAGAACGAAGGAAGAAGAGGACCTTGGCTGGCGGGGGTTGGGGTCCCCCGCCAGCAAAGGTAGAAGATGGTGATGGTGAGTTGACGGCGGGTTGGCGGCGGGAGGGGGGTCGAGAGGGTCATCGGCAGGGGGGTCCAGGGCCAAATCTACGGGGGCCCAGGCCCCCGCGGCCCCACGTAGATACGCCCCTGTTGACCACATCTTCACTTAAATACACTTTCTAACAAACATGTTAAAAAATACACTCCCCCAGGGAGAAAATGTAAATGCTTTGCTGGAAAAGCTTTGATTCTATCTGACATCCAAGCTTCAGCCTGAAACTACTACAAACAGAACTGGGAGAAAAGCCTATGATATAATTAAATCCATGTATTCATCTATCGGCCAGAAGGTAAAATTAGACTGGTTTATAGACAGTTTAACACTGGAGCAAAGAGTGAGGGACAGATGTAGTCTGGTTCCCATCCTCTTCATATGAACTCCCAAGGATGATGCTGGAACAGGGGTTCTCAGGACACAACCTGGTCAAAATGGCAGGGCCCTGCCCTGCCCAGTGCATCCTGGGATGCACTGGGCAAGGCTTCCCAACCATATAAGGGAAAAACGTCCATAAATGGTAGAGAAGCCACACCCAGCGCATCCCAGGATACACTGGGCAGGGCGCCGCCATTTTAAAGGTGGTGCTGGACGAGGAGGGAGTGTGCTACTCCATTCTCCAGCAACAAGGTACAGGGGGAGGGGGAAGGGCTCCGCTAGGCCACCAGCATAGTTTGGGGTTTGGAAGGCAGACCACTTGGGCCACCAGGGTTTAGTTCTTTGGTTGTTGGCGGGGCTAAGGGGCTGGGGATCCACTGGACCTCCTGCTCCCCCCCCCCCCCCCATGTCGCTGTGCCGGAGGGATGGGTTGGGGTGGCAGATGGTCCCATGGACCTCTATTTCTTCATTTGACATGTCTGGACTTTTGACAGCCGGGATCTGTCAAACTAGTGCAGGAGGATTGTGCCTTGCATGTGATTAGCTCTGATCATCGGGGCGCTGTTCCTGCGTTATTTCTAGAGCACTATTTGGAACAATGCAGGGCTTCTGATCATCTGCCCATGAATCCTTTCGGAAACGACAGCGGTATAGAAAACTCCGATAGTATAGTATAGGACAGTATAGAAACATAAGGCTGCATTGTTAGCAAAGTATCCAGTTCAACTCCCAGAATTTTTGGTTGGACATCTAATGTAAACTCATTTCCATCAATTACAAACCTAGGTGTAGATCTTTTGTCTCGATCTGAGCCTATGCAGAGAAACTTAGGGGCCATTGTACAAGGATGCGTTAGGCTCTTTGCACGTGTAGCACATGCCCAAATGAAACTACCGCCAGGCTACCATGCCCCCTGGCTAGGGTTACCATCGGGCAACTGGGCGGGTTTTGCCAATCTGCCCGTTTGTCCAGAAATCCGGACAAACGGGCAGATTGCTAGCCTCCCCTCCCCTTACTTACTACTGCCCTGGTGGTCTAGTGACCTCTTCCGCCTTCGGGGCAGAAAGAGCCCCTTCTTTCCTGCCCGGAGCGCTGCCCTGCATGCATCCCTCCTGTTGCTGATCTTGGCACCGATTCAAAATGGCCGCCGAGAGTTGAAGTGACCTTGCGAGACTTCAACTCTCGGTGGCCATTTGGAATCAGCGCCGAGATCACGAACAGGAAGGATGCATGCAGGGCAGCGCTCCGGGAAGGAAAGAGGGGGCTCTTTCCTGCCCTGAAGAGGTCCCTAGACCACCAGGGCAGTAGTAAGGTAAGAGGAGGGGGGTGACGGGGAGGGGGGTGATGGGGTGTGTGACAGGGGGGAGGGGAAAATGTGACAGGGGGCGGAACAAGGGCATGAAAGGGGCAGGGTGGGGTGTGAAAGGGGACGGGTGGGGTGTGTGGTAGGGGCGGGGCATGGGTCCTCCTTTTTGGGGGACAAAATATGGTAACCCTACCCCTGGCGGTATTTTCAGATTTGGCGCTCACCCATAATGCTGAGATGATTTATTTCCTCCCACGTGCACCATTTCCAGCGGTAATCGGCAGTTGGCGTGTGCTGACCGGTCATCGCGGATGTAGCACGTGAGCCCTTACTGCTAGATCAATGGACGGCATTCAGGGCTCAGGCCGGTTTTAGACGTGCACTGCTTTCAGTTTTACCGTATGCTCTTTTCCCGTCCCATTAAAAAAAAAAAAGCCCTTTTTTGCAGATGCGGTAAAAACTGGCCCGGCACACCCCAAAAACACATGCCTACACTGCCATAGACCACTTTTTACCACAGCTTAGTAAAAGGATCCCTTAGTTTTTTTCTTTATTTAGTTTCAGACGATGACTGGAAAATGCAGGAACCAATTAAAGACATACATAATTGTACGCAAGACAGTGTTTCAGTCCAAGATGGAGAGCATGGTTGGAATTCAGTGGTATCGTCTGCGTAGATAAAATGCATAAATTGAGATTTATCAAAGATCGCACTGGACAATTTACTTCCTCTTCCCTCCCGACCCTCATGTGACCACAACACAATCTTGTATTTGTTATCAACCGTAATGGTAAACGCCTTTACGATACTTTGTAAGCCGCGTTGAGCCTGCAAATAGGTGAGAAAATGTGGGGTATAAATGTAGCAAATAAATAAATAAAAATCTAACATCATACCCAGTGATCTCATTCATAGATTAGACAATATCGTGGAAAGTGGTGACCCCTGAGGAGCCTCACTTAACACCTTCCATTTTCAGACAGAATTGCATCTTTTTTAACCAAACAGCATTTTGTCATCAGAAAACCCTGCAGCCAAGAAAGAACTTTAGACTGAATCCCACAATGATAAATAGTGGTTAGAATTTGCCAGTCTACCAGATCAAACACGCTAGGCAAGTCAAATTGAAAAACAACAGCACATTGCCCTTTACTCAGCAGCCGTTTGCCCTGCGCTACCAGCGTACCAATCACTGTCGCTGTACTGTAGTTCAGTGGCGTACTAAGGGGGGGGGCGGTGGGTGCACGCCGCTGGGGGGGGGGGGGGTGCCGCGTGTCTGTTGGCAACGCTCGTTCCCTGCTCCCTCTGCCCCGGAACGGGTTGCTTCCTGTTCCGGGGCAGAGGGAGCAGGGAACGAGCGAAGTCGACAGGCGCGCGCCCCCCCCCCCCAAGTAGGTAAAAATGCACCCGGAGGGGGGTGTCGTTTCACCGGGGGAAGGTTCCGTCGTTTCGCCGGGGGTGGGGGGTCGCGCTGCACCAGGGGGGGGCGGTGCATCGGCGATTCGCCGGGGGGAGGTGTCCGTCATTTCGCCGGGGGAGGGGGGTCACACTGCACCCAGGGGGTGGCACATCGGCGATTTGCCGGGGGGAGGTGTCCGTCGTTTCGCCGGGGGGTGGGGGTGGCGCATCGGCGATCCGTCCCGGGTGTCAGCCACCCTAGGAACGCCACTGCTGTAGTTTCTTCTGAAACCGGATTGAGTAGAATGAAGAAGCTCACAATGATCAATACAAGGAGTTAAACATATGCATGAAATGGATTTGCTTGCACTAACTCAGGGGTGGACAACCTTGGTCCTCAAGGGCTGAAATCCAGTCAGGTTTTCAGGATTTCTCCAATGAATAAGCATAAGATCTGTTTGTATACAATGGAAGCAGTGCATGCAAATAGTTCTTATGCATATTCATGGAGTTAAATCGATCAGATACCGCATCCAATTCAAGCTTCTCCTCCTTACTTACAAATGCACTCACTCTGCTGCTCCACCCTACCTCTCTACCCTCATCTCCCCCTACGTTCCTGCCCGTAACCTCCGCTCACATGACAAATCCCTCCTCTCAGTACCCTTCTCCACCAGTGCCAACTCCAGGCTCCGCTCATTTTGCCTTGCCTCACCCTATGCCTGGAACAATCTTCCTGAATCCCTACGCCAAGCCCCCTCCCTACCCATCTTCAAATCCTTGCTTAAAGCTCACCTCTTCAATGCTGCATTCGGAACCTAACCTTTCGAACATATAGGTTGCCCCAATCTGTCTGACCTATATGATTAACTGTTCATTTGTCTTTTTAGATTGTAAGCTCTTCGAGCAGGGACCGTCCTTCCATGTTAAACTGTACAGCGCTGCGTAACCCTAGTAGCGCTTTAGAAATGTTAAGTAGTAGTAGTAGTAAATCCTGAAAACCCAACTGGCTGGGTGTGCCCAAGGACCAGCTTGAGAACCCCTGGTATACGCAGATGATCTGGTCATTTTATAAAAGAAAACAGGAGGAGCCTCCACAGAAAATCAAAACAGACCAGCAAAAGTAGAGGCTGACAAATGTACAAACCAACAGGGAGATAATACCAAAGAGCAGTTTCCTGTCACGAGGTGTTGTTTGCTGATCGGTTTGCTGTTTTGTTTTGTTTTGTTTTTTTTTTGGTTCTCTCCGTGGATTCAACTGTTATATAACCACGTGCGTACAAAACGGGATTTATCCAAGCCAATCAGCTTCTTTTCAGAGAAAGTTGTTCGTGACCCCCGAGGCAGGCGCTTTGGCGCTGAAACACGGACCGTGTCGGGTCCTTGATATGAATATTCTGAATAAACTGCTCTGCGATATTACCTACCTATTGGTTTGTACGTTTGTCAGCCTCTGCTTTTGCTGGTCTGTTTTGGTCATTTTATCCCATACCTCAGAAGGTCTGCAAGAAATCCTAAGCTTGCCAGTGCAGTGGTTCTCAGCCTGGTCCTCGGGGCAAACCAGTTGGGTTTTCAGGATATCCACAATGAATTTGGGCGAGACAGTTTGCATGCACTGACTCCTTTCTATGCATCTCTTTAACAAGGCATAACATAAAGATTAAAAAAATATGAACATACACAATTCCTCCTTATATAGTCTGAACTGTCCTATTATACTACTACTACTACTATTTAGCATTTCTATAGCGCTACAAGGCGTATGCAGCGCTGCACAAACATAGAAGAAAGACAGTCCCTGCTCAAAGAGCTCACAATCTAAATATGGAATGTTGCTAGTGGAATAGCAACATTCCATGTAGAATCTCAAATAGTAGCAACATTCCATGTAGAATCTCAAATAGTAACAACATTCCATGTTCGTTCCACTGCACTAACCACTAGGCTACTCCTCCACTAGCAACATTCCATGTAGAAGCCTGCCATTGCAGATCAGCAACGCGGCCACGCAGGCTTCTGTTTCTGTGAGTCTGACGTTCTGCACGTATGTGCAGGACGTCAGACTCACAGAAACAGAAGCCTGCGCGGTCGCGTTGCTGATCTGCAAGGTCAGGCTTCTACATTACTACTACTTCTTATCACTTCTATAGCGCCACAAGGCATACCAAGCGCTGTTCACCATCCATTAAAAGACAGTCCCTGCTCAAAGAGCTCACAATCTAAATAGGACAGACAAACTGACAGAACTACTACTACTACTATTTAGCATTTCTATAGCGCTACAAGGCGTACGCAGCGCTGCACAAAACATAGAAGAAAGACAGTCCCTGCTCAAAGAGCTTACAATCTAATAGACAAAAAATAAATAAAGTAAGCAAATCAAATCAATTAATGTGAACGGGAAGGAAGAGAGGAGGGTAGGTGGAGGCGAGTGGTTACAAGTGGTTACGAGTCAAAAGCAATGTTAAAGAGGTGGGTTTTCAGTCTAGATTTAAAGGTGGCCAAGGATGGGGCAAGACGTAGGGGCTCAGGAAGTTTATTCCAGGCGTAGGGTGCAGCGAGACAGAAGGAGCGAAGTCTGGAGTTGGCAGTAGTGGAGAACTGCTTGTTATATTACTATCATGGTTTTTTTTTATTATTATATTACCCAATATCCTTCTGTACCACAAAATGTAGATTTTCTAATCATATTTCCACCATTCACGATGTATTGTAAGCCACATTGAGCCTGCAAAGAGGTGGGGAAATGTGGGATACAAATGCAATAAATAAATAAATAAAATGTGTATTCATTGTGAATATACATGAAAGCCCGACTAGCTAGGTGCACCCCGAGGACTGGGTTAAGAACCCCTACCGTGTGGCTCTTGCGGCAATTTCCTTTTTGGCACACGTCCGATACGCGCAGCCACAAAAATCGTTTTTATTTTTGGATGCGCGTATCGGACGCGCGCCAAGTGGCATTTGACGCACATAGGTCATTACTGCCCGGTTAACGCGTGAGACTTTACCGCTAGGTCACTGGCTGGCGGTAAGGTCGCAGACCCAAAATGGACGCGTGGCAATTTTCATTTTGCCGCAGGTTCATTTTTGGCAAAAATATCAAAAAAAGACCTTTTTTTACAGGCGCGCTGAGAAATGGATTGGCGCGCACCCAAAACCCGCGCCTACACTACCGCAAGCCATTTTTCAGCGCACCTTAGTAAAAGGACCCCTCAAATTCTTCTTAGATAAACAAGAAGTTAAACACACCTTAGAATACGCATGTCTGAGCCTGAGATGAAGTGCAGGTCGGAATTTTTAATCGGCTATAAAGCCATATATGCAACAAATAAATCCTATACACACGGAAGTTCCGTCAGATAAGGGCGGGACACAGGGAGGGAAGGCCCGAAGGGAGGCGAGGTGGTGAGGCGCTGTGATCTGGAGGGGGCCCGGTGGCGGACGGTTGACAAAGCCGAGGGCGGGAAGGTGGAACTGCTGCGCCGGACCCCCCTTGGAGACCCAGGCCTGGAGAATTTTGTCCCCCCCCCTGCCCCCCTCTCGGCAGCCCTGGAAATAAGGCTTAAATAAGATTGCATCATATATTTTAAATATATACCTCCAACTGCATGACTTTTGAATACATAGCACATGTCTTCAAATTTATAGTTTATATTCAGTGCATTCTGCTAGTTATTAATATATTACTGATATGGAACAGAGAGCACTGCCTGTATGTATGATTTGATTTGGTAGACCACGATTTTGTTTTACATATTCTGGACAGCAGAGGAATAACTGGCAATGTACATAAAAGGTTCTCAGGTTCTTTTAAAAGATCGCTTTTCTAGAGTAACATAGTAACATAGTAGATGACGGCAGAAAAAGACCAGCACGGTCCATCCAGTCTGCCCAACAAGATAACTCATATTTGCTGCTTTTTGTGTATACCCTACTTTGATTTGTACCTGTGCTCTTCAGGGCACAGACCGTATAAGTCTGCCCAGCACTATCCCCGCCTCCCAACCACCAGCCCCTCCTCCCAACCACCGGCTCTGGCACAGACCGTATAAGTCTGCTCAGCACTATCCTCACCTCCCAACCACCAGCCCCGCCTCCCAACCACCGGCTCTGGCACAGACCGTATAAGTCTGCTCAGCACTATCCCCGCCTCCCAACCACCGGCTCTGGCACAGACCGTACAAGTCTGCCCAGCACTATCCCTGCCTCCCAACCACCAGCCCCGAGTGAGATTTGATGGTGACTATTCTGAGAGTTGGTATTATCAATGTGGGGGTCCCACAGGAATCTTTTTTTTAATGTTTACTGACAATCGTCGGGATTTGTTTTAGAAAAGTTAGAGTTTATCTTTTCAGCGATGCTGATGGTATTATGATTACAATTCCCATCACTTTTTCACATTTAGAGTTATTGCAAAACATTTTAAAAGAAATAGAACACTGGATGCTAAAAGCATAAGCTTTTAAATTAAATTCTGACAAAACTAAATTGATGTTAATTAGTCGTAACCCTGATATGGATGAAAAGAGTATTTTAATAAATCAGACTGTATCAATTTTCATCTTCCATTAAGATTCTGGGGGTAGGGTTGGATAATAAGTGACCTTTAGAAACGCAAATTAACACTCTTACCCAGAGTTCCTTCTTTCTGTTCCATAATTTGCGTAAAATTCAGAAACATTTTGACCAAAACCATTTTCAACTTATTGTTCAGGCTTTGAGTTTGATTGATCATTGTAATACAAGCAAAAAATCAAACAGGCCCTAGCAAGGCTTTCATCTAATCGCCATTATGTTTTCATTTCTTTGCCTTTCCAAATCGGCGTTTCTTTTTCTGTTGTTTCCTCTTTGCTCATCAGTCATATTCGCCACCCTGGACCTTTTCCTTGCAGCGGCTTATTCCCTTTCAAGGGCCTTTTGGTCTTCGCTCATAGTTGCACGCGTGTTTCTTTGCGCTTCGGCTCTTCATGCGCATCTCCTTGCTGTCTTCCCTCTCCTCCGTCTATGTCCTGCATTTCTCCTGCCCTCCCCTCCTTTGATCCATGTCCAGCAACTCTTCTCTCTTCCCTGCCCTCCCCTCCATGTCCAGCGATTTCTCCTTTCTCCCCTACCCTCCTATCCATGTCCAGCGATTCTCCTCTGCCCTCCCCTCCCATCCATGTCCAGCGATTATCCCTTGCCCTCCCCTCCATGTCCAGCGATTCTCCTCTGCCCTCCCCTCCCATCCATGTCCAGCGATTATCCCTTGCCCTCCTCTCGCATCCATGTCCAGAGATTTCTCCTCTCTCCCTTGCCCTCCCCTCACCTCCAGCGATTCCTCCCTGCCCTCCCCTCCCCTCCATGTCCCGTGATTCCTCCCTGCCCTCCCCTCCATGTCCAGCGATTCTCCTCTGCCCTCCCCTCCCATCCATGTCCAGTGATTTGCCCCAGGGGGACCTGCCCCCCTTTTAAGCACCGGAGTTCCAGTTCAACCCCTGCCCTCACCTGCCCACCCTCTTCTCCCACAATAGCCCTCCTTTCCTTCCTGCCACCCTGCCTTTAAAACTTTCATTTTACTTGAAGTCGCAGCGGCAGGCTCGGCTCGGCTCCAGCCTTCCCTTCCCTTCCCTCTCAGTGTCCCGCCTTCCTCTGAAGTAATTTCCTCCTTCCGCGAGGGCGGGACACTGAGAGAGAAGGGAAGGCTGGAAGCAAGCCGATTACATAGTAGCTCATTTGCATACAGTTACGATCCCAGCCAGCCAGGAACACAGATTGGAAAATTATAATAAATGAGATTGTTTTTTTTGGGAGCAACCAAACAGATATTGAAGAAATTTCTCACTATACAGAATGTAGCATTACGTCTAATTTTTTTCTTTAAAAACGTTTGACAGTGTATCCTGTTATTATGCGAAGCTCCATTGGCTCCCTGTGCAAGCCAGGATTTTGTTTACATTTTCTTGTTTCGTGTATAAAATTATACATGGCTTATCCCCACTTATTGAACCATCTTGTTTTTGGTAACAGGAGTCACCAGGATTTCAGAACTTTCCACCTTTCCTTCTCTAAAAAATATAAGAACTAGACTAATTGATATTCTTTTTTTTTCATATCAAACAGTTCGTTTGGATAAGGCTATCAAGGATATCTTGATGTCTGAAATCTCTTGTGCTAAATAATGTTAAATAGAAGATGTAGCTCAGGGATATTCTGTGTTTTTTTAGGTTATGTTTTGTTATTCCTGGCAATGTTCAGTCTTCTTTAATGTGTGATCCACATTGAACCAAAAGGTATATGGCGGAATGTACATGTAATGTTAATAACGGTGCTCGGCGGGTAAATTTAGGCAACGGGTATTTGCACCATGTTTTCATTGGTGCAAATGGCCATGGCCAAATTTACGTGCGACTTTTCGCTTACACACATATTCTATAAACTATGCCGAACTTTAGGTGCGGCTTATAGAATAACCGCTTAAGCGGGGGGTTTCGGCACTGATTTTTTTTTTAGGCATCTTTTATAGAATTTACTTCTAACTGGATAACCTCTGGCTCCACCCAGATAGTGCTGAGGTGGTCAGAGGGCATTTTCACTGACCCCGGGAATCTATATATCGCGCCTTAATTTCGGCATGGAAATCAAAGCGTATTCAATAACAGTTCATGTAACTTAATTGGTTAACTAGATAATCAGTGCTGTCAATTGGAGGTTGACAAGCAATTATCAGCACTAATTGGCATTAAGATTGACACGCACAACTTGCTAAGCCTAATCTTTAATGTGGTGCGCTTAAATTCTAAGTCACATAAAGGGGCATAATCGAACTGGACGCCCATCTTTAAGGGCGCCCATCTCTAAGGATGGCCCGGCGAAGGGGTGGGGCATCCTGTATTATCGAAACAAGATGGGCGGCCATCTTTCGTTTCGATAATACGGTCGGGGACGCCGAAATCTCAACATTTAGGCCGACTTTAGAGATGGCTGACCTCGGTTTTTGCCTATAATGGAAACAGAGGACGGCCATCTCAAAAACGACCAATTCCAAGCCATTTGGTTGTGGGAGGAGCCAGCATTTCTAGTGCACTGGTCCCCTCTCACATGCCAGGACACCAACCGGGAACCCTAGGGGGCACTGCAGTGGACTTTATAAATTTATCCCAGGTGCATAGCTCCCTTACCTTGTGTGCTGAGCCCCCCAACCCCCCCCCCCAAAACCCACTCCCCATAACTGCACACCACTACCATAGCCCTTAGGGATGAAGGGGGGCACCTAGATGTGGGTACAGTGGGTTTGTGGTGGATTTTGGAGGGCTCACATTTACCACCACAAGTGTAACAGGTAGGGGGGATGGGCCTGGGTCCGCCTGCCTGAAGTGCACTGCACCCACTAAAAACTGCTCCAGGGACCTGCATACTGCTGTGATGGAGCTGGGTATGACATTTGAGGCTGGCATAGAGGCTGGAAAAAATGTTTTTAAAGTTTTTTTTGGGGTGGGAGGGGGTTGGTGACCACTGGGGGAGTAAGGGGAGGTGATCCCCGATTCCCTCAGATGGTCATCTGGTCAGTTTGGGCACCTTTTCGAGGCTTGGTCATGAACAAAAAGGGACGAAGTAAAGTCGGCCAAATGCTTGTCAGGGACGCCCTTCTTTTTTCCATTATCGGCCGAGGACGGCCATCTCTTAACCACGCCCCCTGTCCCGCCTTCGGTACACTGCCGACACGCCCCCTTGAACTTTGGTCGTCCCCATGACGGAAAGCAGTTGGGGACACCCAAAATCAGCTTTCCATTATGCCGATTTGGCCGGCCCTGAGAGAAGGACGCCCATCTCCCGATTTGTGTCAGAAGATGGGCGCCCTTCTCTTGCGAAAATGAGCCCGATAGTTAAAAAGGGGGTGAGGGCGTGGGCGTTTCTAAAATCTATGCATGCTGTTATAGAATACAGTAGCTCTGTACCTAATTTAGGCGTCGGGACTTACGCCAAGTAAAACATGGCATAAATGGCCTTGACTAAATTTGATCACATGGAGACGCACTCAGCATATTCTATATACTGCGTAGAAATTTAAGCCTATTCAATAAAATATAGGCAGAGGTGGACTGGGGGTGGTCTGGGCCCCATGCCCGGCTGCTGCCTAACACACTCCCTGCTGCCTTTGCCACCGCAGCCAATGCCCCTGCTGCCCAGGTCCTGAAGGGTCCTGGTGGTCTCTGCGGGGGAGGGGGGTGATGTTCTTTCCTGCCTGCTGTGCTGTCGCTATTCCCCCACCTGCTGTAGACTTGTGGGTCTCGACAGCCTCCTGAGACTTCCACAGGGAGTCTCGACTGCCATTTTTAAAATACGGTGGTGCCAGGCGGGGGGGGGGGGGGGGGGGGGGGGGGATAGTGGCAGGCAGCCCAGCGGGCCAGGCAGGAAAGAACATGTTCCCCTCTCCCACAGAGAAGATCACCAGTGGCATGCTGGACATCCGGGCAGAGCCTCTGGGCCCCCTAGAACCTCTGGGCCCCCGGGCACTGCCCAGTTGCCCGAATGGGCAGTCTGCCCCTGAATATAGGCATTTTAGAGAATCCGCCTAGGCGTATTTTTTTTCCACATGGAATTTTCAGTGGCCATGTATAGAATCTAGACCTGTGCTCTTACTGCTGCTGAATAAACCTCTCACTGGCACGTCTCCAGTTACCGGCACCTGCTAAGTGGATCAGGGCCTTTGAATATGGTCTCCAGTAACAAAAGTTGCAAAGAGAAATTCAGTTTTCAGTACAGTGAATCTAAGATAAGGAGAAGATGTCCAAAAGAAGGCAGCGGTGAGGGAACAAATGAAATGGAGAGAGACCTTCACAGAGCTCCTAAGGTTTCCCTGTGATCCGTGAAACAGTGACAGGAACAGCCAAGACGGAAGATAAAAGTGCACCCAGGGTGTGTGAGCAGGGCCTGGCCCTGACCCCGAGAACACCAACAGAGAGAAGGGAGGGGAAAGAGGCAGAAAATCAAAGAGAATGTAAGAAAGCAAAGACTGTAATATAAAAAAAGAGAGGAGACAGGGGGGACCCTGAAATACATATGTTTCCTAAAGAAATGTGGGACTGTCCCAAGCCAGTGAAGTAAGCTAGAAAAGAGGGGAGGGGTGTCCTGTGCAGCAGGCTGGTGAAATTCCAGCTGAAAGGAAGGGGTGGGGGGGGGGGGGGGGGGTCTGCTGGCTCCTGTGGCCCTGGTTTTGTACTTACTATCTGGCCCCCTTTTCTATATAAAGAGAGGTCGCGATATTTTAGATACATAAAATCAATTTGGATTTCTTTGAGCTGCAGAGGGGCTACAGGTGCCAGGGTAAAGGAGCTGGGCTGTTGTGCTGTGATCTAACCCCCTCCCCTGCTCCCGTGCCACCTTCCCCCTGCCAGTGCGAACCAGCAGCCACTGGAATGACAGCTAATGACAAGAGGGGAACCACCAGGGAGCCTCAATGGCCACTGAAGCTAGGGGTGACCAGTCCTGCTGGTCCACAGCAGCCTCCCCTTCCCCCTGGGCAGCCCCGGTTTGTTGGGTTGACGACAACGTTTGCTGCAGGAGGGGGTGGGGGCTTTAATGTTAGTAGGTGGTCAATCGGAGTTGGGCGAAGGGGGCACCGCAGAAATCTTTGTCATGCCTGCATTAAAGAGCGTGCAGGAGGGGGAAGCACTAAACCCATTTTAATGAAATGTACAGCAGGGAGCTCAGCACTGGCGCTGAATATCAAGTGGGCTTTCGGATCTGTCTCTAGTCTTTAACTCACCTCGCCTCTCAGGGGGATGAGGAGTGAATGTGCTGGAGCTTTGGGGGGGGGGGGGGGGGGGGGGGGGGGGTGGAATAGCTCTGCATGATTTGTGCTCTGGATGTGGTGGAGGGGGGCGTGTATGTTTTTAGCAACCCCCCCCCGTGTGTCACAGTAAATCTAAAAACAAGGCGGCTTTCCCCAATCCGGGAGGCAAAAAGATCAGGGATTAAAAAAAAAAAAAAAAAAACAGCAAAGGGGGAGGAGACAGTCAGAGACTTGGAAATGAAGGAGGGAGGGAGAGAGAAGGGAGGGAGAAGCGCGATCTGCACGAAAGACAAGCGTGGATTTTAATTTTTGTCGTTATCCCCCCCCCCCTGCCCTGGGATTGTGGAGGGGGAGCGTGTCTGCACCTCCAGGGAGAAGGCGGAGGGGGGAGCCAGGAGGATGTGGTAAGAGGAAGCCGATCGCCCTCCACCTGCAGTGGGTGCTGCTTCCTCTCCTCCCCTCCCTCCCTCCCCTCCACCGGTGCCTGCCTGCTGCAAGGCGAAGCGCTGCTGCCTCCCTCCCAGCCCCAGAGCTGCTAAAGTGAAAGAGGAAGAAGGGAAGATGGAAGCCCGAGAGACTCCGAAAGAGGCCCCAGGGGAGAAAGAAGCGTGAGAACCCCCCGGGGAAGGAGAGGAGGGGCTGAGGGGGGCCCTGGAAGGCTGTCTCTCTGCTGCAGCAAGGCAACTTTTGCAGAAGGGGAGCTGCAGCCCCAGCAGATCTGTTCATGCATTTTTTGCCTTGAGCTTTCCTTCTCTCTGGCTCAGCTTTTGGGCTGAGGCCACCGGGGACCAGTGACAACAAGTATCAGAGGAGAGAAATTAAAGGAGCAGACGGGAGACCAGAAGGGCATCTGGGACCAGCTGCACGAGTGGATCGCGAATCTTGAAATCCGGGCGGATCTGTTGCTTCAACCGAGGAGCGAGCGGGTCTGACCCCCTCCCTCTGCCAGATGCTGCGAGTCTCGGTCAGCCCTTGAGAGAGAGGTGTCGCCGCCATGTCGCGACCGAGCTCGGGGGCTCTGATCTCGGCCAGCGGGCTGGGCTTCCCCCCGCAGAACCTGGCGCGCGTGGTGGTCTGGGAGTGGCTGAACGAGCACGGCCGGTGGCGACCTTACTCGGCCACCGTGTGCCACCACATCGAGAACGTGCTGAAGGAGGACGCCAGGGGCAGCGTGGTGTTGGGCCAGGTGGACCTGCAGCTTGTGCCCTACGTCATCGACCTGCAGTCCATGCACCAGTTCCGACAGGACACGGGTGAGTGGCTAGTCGGGTCACAAAGTGGCTACCCGGCCACATGAGATCATGCAACGTGATTGCATAGTACGGTTACAGCCGCCGGTTTACCGAGGCACCGGTTTTCCAGGATCAGAGGCCACTCTTGGCTTGGGAAACTCTTTCCTCAATGAATCGGTTGGTCGAAAACACAGATAGCCAGTAATTCATATGCAGGAGATAGATCAGCAAACCTCGTATGCAGATGTGTTCTCATGCATATTCATTGTGGTAGTTCTGAAAACCTGCCTGGCAAGGTGTGCCTTCGAGACAGGTGCAGGAAGGTGTCACTGGCCTCTGGAAATCTTGTGTAGTCCAGATGCATGGTATACAGAGTTAAAGGTTAAAGGACTTGTTTGAGTATATGCAATTGGAAAGATTCCCCCCTCCCCCCCCCAAGAGGAGAGGCTTTGGTATTTCAGTGTTATTTGATTCCATGTTGCTGAAGCTTTGCATTTTCCAGCTCTTTTGCTGCAACTTCTGGTTCTGATTTCACGCTCTCTGTTCCTAGGGTGCCCGAACTGACCGACATTTTGCTGTAAGGCCAGTATCTCTCTCCAATTGCTAAGCAGGAGGCTACTGTGTCCCAATGACATTATACTAAACTCATCAGTCTTTACTTGGTGCCTCAATGCCCTGCCCATCTTCTCGCTCTCTGTCTTCATTCTGCATTCTCAGTGCACTCAGTGAGTCCCCTTTCCCCCTGTTGCTGGGTCCCCTCCTCTCTCCAGTCACCCAACAGTGAAGTTTCTGCTCATCACTCGCCCCTTCCCCCAACCACCCAGTTACCATTCTCTCTGTTCTATCCAAAATCCTCAGTCCAGAATCCAAGATGCCATTCTCTCTTCCCCCTACCCTGTTCCCTGTTCAGCATCTTTCCTCTTCTCACTTTCCCTCCTCATATCCAACATTTCCCTTCTCTCCCCCTGTCTCTTTTTCCAGTCCACCAGAAGGAGCCATAGGGACCCCCCCCCCCCTTGCACTTTTTTTTAAATACAGCAAGCCAGAACAGGGTGCAAGAGGGAAAGGGGCCAAGGGAGGTGGGTGTATGCATCCACCAGTCCAATAGCATGTGTCCATCCCTGTCCTGCCCCCCCCCCCCCCGAGAAAAGTTGCAGGGTGGACCAGGAGGCTGGATCTGGCTATGACTGTGCAGCAGTGTGAATCAGGGCACCAAAATTTCAGTGCTGTCATGGGGAAACAACCCACATCATCACATGACCTGCCACGGCTGGTGCTGTTTACTGAGATACTGAGCTGGCCCTGGAAGAGTGAGGGCAAACATTGTGTTGGGAGAGGCCATCCCCAGTGTCAAAAAATCTCACTGCACAGTAGCTGCAGGATAAGTGGTTAACTCAGTGGCGTAGCCAAGGGTGGGCCCAGGCCCACCAACTTTGGGCTCAGGCCCACCCAATAGCAGCACACCTATGATGTGGCTGGCAGGGATTCCCAAGCTCCCCCCCCCCCCCCAGCTGAACACTCCCAACAGCTGTCCCTCCTGCCTACCTTGTAAACAGCAGATCTTGGTCTCTCTGATGTATTCCCCGCCTATGTGGAAACAGGAAGTTGCATCAGGGAAGGCTGTGGGGGCCAACATGAGCAGTGAGTATTAGTTGTTTCTCTCTGCCAGTGAAAATCTTCTATTTAAAAGGTATGCGGGGGAGGGGGGATGTTTGAGAGACCATATGGCATGCAGACGAGAGAGAAACCAAATCACTTGTGGGACAGGGCAGAGTTCTGCCCACCCAACTTGGGCCCAGGCCCACCCAAAACTGGGTGTCTGGCTACGCCCCTGGGTTAACTTTCTGTTTGCCTTCTCACAGTCAAAAGAAAAAAATTCAGTGGGGTCTGCATTGATTCGAAGGCCTTAAAGATCACCGGCTTTTAGACATTTTAGAGTTTTAAGGCAGCTGAGCGGGATGAACCAATCCTGCAGCTGTGATTTACTGTTCTTTGCTGCTACGCCATGGAGCAGGCAGATAAGACTGAGTAAAGGAACTGAGTGGAGAAAGCTTGCAGAGAATATTAATACTTGGAAAGGTTTGAAATAGAAGGTAAATGTATACATATAGGGCTTTTTTGGGGGGGGGGGGGGGGGAATTCAAATGTCTTATGTATATTATGAGAAAAAAAAGGCCTTTTCTACTTTTGTAGAAATTAAGAACAAAAGCGTTGCCACACTGGGACAGACCGAAGGTCCATCAAACCCAGTATCCTGTTTCCAAGAGTGGCCAATCCAGGTCACAAATAAAACAGATTTTATGCTGCTTATCCTAGAAATACACAACAGTTAGCGGACAAAACTAGTGTGTTGCAACACAACAATGTTGGCTGTAGAGGTTATCTCATATCAATCAAAACAACTGTGTCCGCCAATTTTTGGTATGGCTCACAGATTTGTATAGGTTTGTAATCATAGAACACCTCCAGCCAACCAGTAGTATCGATTCATCAACATGTGTCGTTATTGCTGTTTATGCCCTTGACAAAGCAAGAGACCGCGAAACAGGGTCCTGTCGGGCTTACAACGATAACGGAGTTGCTGGAAGGTTTCACTATGTTCAGTTGAAACCCGATGAGCTCCAGCCCTAGAAGACAGCACATCTGAGTCTGGAGCCTTTAAGCTAAGTTAAACTTGTGCATTATTTGCCCGTGTATTGCAATAATGTTTATTTTTTGTACAGTAGTATATTTTGAACTTTAAATATATGAACATTTTTTCGATACTACTGGTTGGCTGGAGGTGTTCTATGATTACAAACCTATACAAATCTGTGAGCCATACCAAAAATTGGCGGACACAGTTGTTTTGATTGATATGAGATAACCTCTACAGCCAACATTGTTGTGTTGCAACACACTAGTTTTGTCCGCTGTTGTGTATGCATACAAACTACTTTTGGACAAAATTGAGCCATTAATTATATATATTTGTATATCCTAGAAATAAGCAGTGGATTTTCCCCATCTTAATAATGGCTTATGGACTTTTAGGAAGGTATCCAACCCTTTTTTTAAACCCTGCTAAGCTAACTGCTTTTACCACATTCTCTGGCAATGAATTCCAGAGTTTAATTATACGTTGAGTGAAGAAATTGCATAGTAACATAGTAAATCACAGCAGATAAAGGACCTGTACGGTTTATCCAGTCTGCCCAGTTAGGCAGCTAGAATTTTTTTTTACCTTCCGCTTTGTGTAGGTTATACCTCTGTAGGCTCTTTTTAAAGTGTAAGGGTGGGTTAGGTTTTGCTTTGATTCCAAACCTCTTTCTGTTTAGGGATCCTTTGGGTTTATCCCATGCATTTGTGAATTCAGCCAGTGGTTTTGTCCCCACCACCTCTTCCAGGAGGCTATACCAGGAATCCACCACTCTACTCTCTCTGTGAAAAAGTATTTCCTGATGTTACTCCCAAGTAACACCTGCAACCTTGATTCATGGCGATTTATTTCCTCTAGTTCTGTCAGTTCTCCCCCCCCACCCCCCCCCCCGGCTCTAAATTGAAGCAACGGGACCTGGTCCAACCTCAGGAGCTCAGCAGAGATTTAGTTGCTGTTCTACACAGATGACTAGATCCTCCCTTGGTGCATAGGGAAGGGGTTTTGAAATTGGCTTCCTCCTTTTTCAGTAGTGAGGTCAGGTACTGTAGATATTTCCTTGTCCCCAGAGGGTTCACAGTCCAAGGGGCCCTTTTACTAAGCTGCAGTCAGAAGTGGCTAGCGTGCTGGTAAAATGGCCGCATTTTAATTTCCCAATTAGCACATTGCCTTTAATGCCATCTATTGACTAGGTGGTAAGGTCTCCCGCATTAATTGGGCGGTGCGCGGCAATGTACCCACACTATCCAGTTAGCGCAGGGCACGCCTACTTTCCGCCCATAGACAACGTGGAGGGGCATAATCGAACGGGGCGGCCAAGTTTTCATGAGGGCGTCTTCGCAGGACGGCCCCGTAAAGGGGCGGGGCAACCCATATTATCAAAACAAGATGGACGTCCATCTTTCGTTTCGATAATACGGTCGGGGACGCCCAAATCATGAAATTTAGGTCGAACTTAGAGATGGTCGTCCTTAGGTCGTTTTTGAGGTGGTCGTCCATGGCTTTCGGCGAGAATGGAAACTGAGGACGCCCATCTCAAGAATGACCAAATCCAAGGCATTTGGTCTTGGGAGGAGCCAGCATTCGTATTGCACTGGTCCCCCTCACATGCCAGGACACCAACTGGGCACCCTAGGGGGCACTGCAGTAGACTTCACAAATTGCTCCTAGATGCATAGCTCCCTTACCTTGGGTGCTGAGCCCCCCAAAACCCACTCCCCACAACTGTACACCACTACCATAGCCCTAAGGGGTGAAGGAGGGCACCTACATGTGGGTACAGTGAGTTTTGGGTGTGTTTTGGAGGGCTCACATTTACCACCACAAGTCTAACAGGTAGGGGGGGATGGGCCTGGGTCCACCTGCCTGAAGTGCACTGCACCCACTAAAACTGCTCCAGGGACCTGCGTACTGCTGTCATGGAGCTGGGTATGACATTTGAGGCTGGCAAAAAAAAATATATATATATATTTTTTTAGGGTGGGAGGGGGTTGGTGATCACTGGGGGAGTAAGGGGAGGTCATCCCCGATTCCGTCTGGTGGTCATCTGGTCAGTGTGGGCACCTTTTTGAGGCTTGGTTGTGAAAAAAAATGGACCAAGTAAAGTTGACCAAATGCTCATCAGGGACGCCCTTCTTTTTTCCATTATTGGCTGAGGATGCCCATCTCTTAAGCACGCCCCAGTCCAACCTTCGCTACACTGCCGACATGCCCCCGGGTACTTTGGTCGTCCTCGTGACGGACTGCAGCTGGGGACACCCAAAATCGGCTTTTGATTATGCTGATTTGGGTGACCCTGAGAGAAGGACGCCCATCTCCCGATTTGTGTCGAAAGATGGGCGTCCTCTTTCGAAAATGCCCCGGATAGTAACATAGTAGATGACGGCAGAGAAAGACCTGTACGGTCCATCCAGTCTGCCCAACAAGATTAACTTATATGCTGCTTTATGTGTATGCCTGACCTTGATTTGTATCTGCCATTTTCAGAGCACAGACCATAGAAGTCTGCCCAGCACTAGCCCCGCCTCCTAACCTCTAGCCCTGCCTCCCACCACCGGCTCTGCCACCCAATCTCCGCTAAGCTTCTGAGGATCCATTCCTTCTGAACAGGATTCCTTTATATTTATCCCACCCATTTTTGAATTCCGTTACCGTTTTCATCTCCACCACCTCCCGCAGGAGGGCATTCCAAGTATCCACCACTCACACGCCTCCTGCGCCCCCAAAAACTTTTTTAGTGTGGGATTAGCGCGCGCTGATTGGCACGCTACCATGGAACACCTCAGTGCTTTTTTTGGCACCCAGCAGGCACACGATCCTGCCTACAGTGGCTTTGTAAAAGGGCCCCTGAGTTTGTTCTTGAGGTAATAGAGAGGTTGTGGGCCTCTTTTACTAAAACGCGCTAGCATTTTTAGCGTACACTAAACGTTGACGTGGCTAACGTTTAGCGCGCCCTAAATATTAGCCTGTGCTAAAAACACTAGCATTCCGTAGTAAAAGACCCCCCTAAGTGACTTATCCAAGTTCGCAAGGGGCCAGAGTGGGGATTTGAACCCTGGTTCTCAGCTCAGTTCTCCCTCTTTAGGCTGATAACCTGCAGAAAGTAGAAGTACAAGTCCAGACAGGCAATGGGGAAAAGGCTGTGACTGAGACCCTTCGACTGTTTGGGTACTGGATTTGCTAAAAAATGTGGAGAAATCACAGCTGTTAAATCAGTGTATTAAAAAACAGGATGTGGTGAAAAACATCTCACTGCAAAAAAAAGAAAAACACATCTAATAACAATTCAACTAAATCATTGTTTTTAACGAAAGGTGAAAGTTGACTTTGCAAAAAAATCTAGAACATTCCAAAACTTGTACCTAAGGTGCTTCCAGAATTCCATATCAAACGCTTATTGGCATTTTAACAGCATTAGGGGGTAACTGTGGAGCCGAGTCTGCGGGGACTGATCCGTTTTACATAGTAACATAGTAGATGATGGCAGAAAAAGACCTGCACAGTCCATCCAGTCTTCCCAACAAGATAAACTCATATGTGCTACTTTTTGTGTATACCTTGATTTGTACCTGTCCTCTTCAGGGCACAGACCGTGTAAGTCTGCCCAGCACTATCCCCGCCTCCCGCCACCGGCTCTGCCACCCAATCTCTGCTAAGCTTCTGAGGATCCATTCCTTCTGAACAGGATTCCTTTATGTTTATCCCACACGTGTTTGAATTCCGTTACCGTTTTCATTTCCACCACCTCCCGCGGGAGGGCATTCCAAGCATCCACCACTCTCTCCGTGAAGAAATACTTCCTGACATTTTTCTTGAGTCTGCCCCCCCTTCAATCTCATTTCATGTCCTCTCGTTCTCTCGTTCTCAACTGCCCAAGGGGTTTCTGCCTAACTTTACGCCACCTGCTCTGTGCAGGTACAAATGATCTGGGTTCGTTTACGTTACACATACACATAATTTCAAAAGCAGGTGCATGAATACAACCCGTCTGCAAAGCCGCCTACGGGAACGCTCCCACTCAGTTTGGGTAAAGTTCCTTCTGTGAAAGGCTTGTGGGCACATATATGCAAATATTGAACGCAGCTGTTTGAGTAACAGTGTCTTTTCCTCTCTACATGTCTCCAAACACAGCAGACACTGGAAATATGGACTTTGGTTTCTATTAATTAAGCTGTGAAATATAATACACCTCACATCCACAGATGTCTTGTTTCCAGCTGCCAGCCCCTGATCTGTTTTTCAGGAAGCCAGCATTTAGGATCTCTGTTGCTCAGGGCAGTGGTTCTTAGACTTTCTCGGGTTCACGGCACCCCTAGGCTAGACATTTCCTCTCAGGACCCCTCCCCCACAGTTTTACTGGCGGGAAGCCCAAACCCCCACCAGCTTGAAGAGGTCTGAGGCCTGAGCTCCGGGCTTCCTGAGCAGCGGCATGCTTCGGACGTTGGCACTCCCGCACAGGCTCAGTTTAACGTGAACTGAGCGTGCGTGGGCGTGCTGGTTTCAGCGGCTGAAGCATGCTGCTGATCTGGTCGCCGCTCGGGCCTCAAACCTCTTCAACTGGTGGGGCTTGGGCCTCCCCGCTAGCCGGCCACAATTTTGGAGGACATCTTAAAATATGCTGCGGCTTCCCTGTGAGTTTGCTGCAGCGCATAGCGTGGGAACCGCAGGCTTAGGGTTTTTCATGCAGTTCTGTTGATATTTGCTGATAGTGATGGACTTTCTTTACAGTACCTTGTATTCTTGATAACAGAGGGTGACTAACAAATATTTTTTTTTCATGAATAAATAAATACAGGCAGCTGACAAAGTTACGGACATTTTCAACATATGACTTTGGAAGGCTTTTGTGTTTTTAAATAGTTTAATGTTTTGGATGGAATCAGTGCTGCCGGGCATATCTGCTTTGCTGTACTCTTTGGTGGCTTCTGGGGGGGGGGGGCTGCCTGCAGCCTGCCCCCCACCCCCACTGGCCTCCTCCTTTCCTCAGGCAGAAGATGAGGTGCTGACTTCTGCTGTTTCAAAATGGTGCTGGCTCAGCCCTGCTTCACAGTTTCTGGAACTGGCAGGGATTTATCATGACAGCAGGAGGGAAACTGCTTCTCCTAACTGCAGAGAGGTATTGGGGGAGGGGGGAGGGAGGCCCTGCATGGCTGGGTGGGCTTCCTAGGGTTTTGGGTAGCTTTGTTTTTGTATGGGGGAGGGGCTGAGCAGGCAGGTTGCTATTTACCAAGGTTGGAGGGTGAGTGTTGAGCAGTAGCGTAGCTATGGGTGGGCTCAGGCAGCACCTCACATCAACATCTCTCCTCTTCCATGACCTGACGTCCTGGCATCTGCCCGCCTGGCGCTGAACACCCCCTCCCCTCCTGGTGTACCTCACAGGCATCCCCGGCGCCTACAATGATTCATTATTACTGTCTGCACTGGCCCTGCAGGCTTCCATCAGCCAGGTCCCGCCCTCGCTTTCATCATTTCCTGTCTGGCGGGACCTGGCCGATGGAAGCCTACGGAGCCGGTACAGGTAGCAGTAATTGAATCACTGCAGGCACCGAGGACGCCTGTAAGGGACACCAGGGAGGGACGGGGCTCGGCGATGGCCAGTCAGATGCCGGGACGCTGCGGAGGAGGAAAGATGATGTGGGGTAGGTGAAAAAATCTATAATTTTTAAAATATCTCGGGTGGGGGGGGGGGGGGGGCTATGGAGTGCCGTGGAATGGCCCATCTAAGTTAGCTCTGGACCCATTCAAAATACTGGGTCTGGCTACACCACTGGTGTTGGGAGATAAGAATCATTGTGGTGATGTTGTCAAAGGGACTGACACACTGATCTGTGACGCGGGGTTGGCAATTTACACTGTTTCAAAACCAAAACACATTACAAAAGTTTGTTTTCTGCATAACTCTGTCAAAACTGGACTAATTTCAATGAGATTTGGGCTGTATCATCCTGAATAAATTTTCAAAGAGCCTACAGTCACACTGGCCACCTCACCTAATTGTGTCACTTCATTGCCTGGTTCTTCAGTGTCAACCGATCGAGCCCTGCTGCTTCCTGAGCCCGTGTTTCTTGCAATTTCTTCAATACTTATTCTGCGCTTGCTGTTGAGAACCACAACCTTTCTCCAGATACAAATTTTTTTAATAAGGATCAGATCTCCTTCATTCATCCCATTCATTTGGCAGCAGATACAATGTAGATCAGTGTTTTTCGACTGATGTGCCACAGGCAGTCTGCAGGTGTGTTGCGGGAGTTGAAGGTCATTTACTTTTTAAAAGTTTTCTTGTCTCCAGCGGTCGGCGGCAGTGAGCATCAATTCATAGATCCTGCTCGCGCCAACTCTCTCTGACATAAATTCCTGCTTCCGTGTAGGCGGGAAGCGTCGGAGGGAAGGCTCCGGAGCTGGTGTGAGCAGGATCTATGAATCGCTGCTGCCGAATGTTAGAGAGACAAGAAAAGTTTTAAAAGGTACATGGGGAAAGGGGGTCGAGAGAGACAAAGGGAGATGCCGGGTCGCCAGATGGAGAGGGGATAGGAGGAAGAGATGCTGGATTATTTGTGAGGTTGGGTGGGGGGGGGGAAGAGAAGGTAAAATGCTGGACCATGTGTGGGGATTGGGGGGGGGGAGAAAGTAAAATGCTGGACCATGTGTGGGGGTTGGTGGGGGAAGAAGGTAAAAGGCTGGACCATGTGTGGGGATTGGGGGGGGGGAAGAGAGGGTAAAATGCTGGACCATGTGTGGGGGTTGGTGGGGGAAGAAGGTAAAAGGCTGGACCATGTGTGGGGATTGGGGGGGGGGGAAGAGAGGGTAAAATGCTGGACCATGTGTGGGGGTTGGTGGGGGAAGAAGGTAAAAGGCTGGACCATGTGTGGGGATTGGGTGGGGGAAGAAGGTAAAAGGCTGGACCATGTGTGGGGATTGGGGGGGGGGAAGAGAAGGTAAAATGCTGGACCATGTGTGGGGATTGGGGGGGGGGGAAGAGAAGGTAAAATGCTGGACCATGTGTGGGGGTTGGTGGGGGAAGAAGGTAAAATGCTGGACCATGTGTGGGGGTTGTTGGGGGAAGAAGGTAAAAGGCTGGACCATGTGTGGGGGTTGGTGGGGGAAGAAGGTAAAAGGCTGGACCATGTGTGGGGATTGGGGGGGGGGGAAAGAGAAGGTAAAATGCTGGACCATGTGTGGGGATTGGGGGGGGGGGAAGAGAAGGTAAAATGCTGGACCATGTGTGGGGGTTGGTGGGGGAAGAAGGTAAAATGCTGGACCATGTGTGGGGGTTGTTGGGGGAAGAAGGTAAAAGGCTGGACCATGTGTGGGGGTTGGTGGGGGAAGAAGGCAAAAGGCTGGACCATGTGTGGGGGTTGGTGGGGGAAGAAGGCAAAAGGCTGGACCATGTGTGGGGGTTGGTGGGGGAAGAAGGCAAAAGGCTGGACCATGTGTGGAGGTTGGGTGGGGGAGGAAGGTAAAATGCTGGACCATGGGTTGGGTAGAAGGTAAAATCCTGGAACGTGTGGGGTTGTAGTGCCGTGTAAGTGTGCCGTCAGATGAAAAAGGTTGAAAATCTCTGATGTAGATGCTCAATTTGACATTGTCTTCTCCCCCCCCCCCCCCCCCCCCCCGGAATGTTGGTAGTCTAGTTCCATTGTTCCCTCTTTGTGCTTTCTCCTTGGAATCTTTTCCATTGTGACATCACATCCGCACCCTGTTATGATTGGCTGGATTATTATTGATTCTTTCCTATTGGTGTGTATGATATTACTCTCAGAGTATTCGTGGCTGTTACATTTTGCTGTAAATGAGTTTTCCTAGACAAGGTGAGGAGACCAATACATTTAGCTAAGTTAATTACCTGTCAGCTGCATTTATACTTTGGTATATATGAAACCCCCTGGGGAGAACTAGTAAGGAAGTGAAGTTTGGGTGAATTTCCCCAAGGGATTACTGAATCATATCTGGCTCCTGACCAGGGGTTGGGAGGAGTGGTTATTAGATGGCGGGGGGAGGTGTATAGCCAGCCGGTTGGCATGTGGTGGATGTGCCAGGGTACAGTTCTGGTACTGTAATGGACGACAGGAAAAATTGTTACTGTAATGACTGAAAGGGAGATGTGATCGGAGGGGGGAGGGGTGAAGAGAAATAAAAGTGTCTGCCATTTAGGTCTTTGGCTGCCCAAAACCCACCAGGACCCATGGAGTGAAGGGGTTTCCTAGCCGGCACAGTAAGCAGGGGCTGCTGTGATTGAGTAATCTCTGCTGAAAAAAGCAGAGGGGTCCTTTTAATAAGGTGGGCTGAAAAACGGCCTGCGGTAGTGTAGGAGCGGGTTTGGGCATGCGCCGGTCCATTTTTCAGCGCGCCTGTAAAAAAAAAAAAAGGCCTTTTTAAAATTTTTGCCGAAAATGGACGTGCGGCAAAATCAAAATTGCCGCGTGTCCATTTTGGGTCTGAAACCTTACCACCAGCCATTGACCTAGCAGTAAAGACTCGCGCGGTAACCGGGCGGTAATGACCTAAGTGCGTCCAATGCCACTTGGCGCCCAATACTCGCATCTGAAAATAAAAATTATTTTTCGTATGCGCCAGGTAGGTAGCCAGGCGGGAACTCCATTTTGGCATGCAGTGGGCTCGCATAGAGCCTTACGCGGCTTAGAAAAAGGACCCCAGAGGTTGTAGCTAGAAGGCTCCAGGGGAAGGAGAGAGAGAATAACCCCCCCCCCCCCTCACACACACACCTTCTGGAGTGGAACACGGAGAGACTTGTTGAGGCCTGGAGGTGTGTGAGAGGAACCCTACTTCTGGGGAAGAAGGACAGGCAGGGAGGTCCGCTCTTGAAAAGACAAGCTGCAGCCTTGGATTGTCCTGCCGGCTGGGATGGGCTTGGAGGGTTAAGAGCTGAATGGGCACTGAAAGAGACTGATTTTAAGGGACTGTCCATCTGATTAGTGTCCCAAGATTTCAGGATCTATCACTGTTAGACTGACATGTTTAAAGTTCTAAAAGTTCAAGATTATATAAAAACAACTCTTTGAGTGAGTTTTTTTTTTTTTCTGGAATGGTGTTTAAGTGATAAAGGCAGTGCCTTAAAACCCCCCCGGCCTACTGGGATTTAGCCCGGCCCCGGCCTGCATCCAGCTCAAAAGAGTACCTTTTGTACACCCTGGTCTGAGTGCCTGATCCGAAGAGCTTAGCCGGCATCCAGGACTGCCTGGAGAGGACCAGGGTTACATATGGCTCATTATTTTTAACTTAGTAGAGCCTCTCGAGTTTGACCTATATAGAGTTCTTTTAAAATGTTAGTCGGATCACACTGGCTTTTAGAATATGATTCACTTTTGTGCTCAAGGTTACAGGCCTTTTGTGTTTCTAAGGCTGCAAGTTTCAGGATTCCCTAGCAGAGGCTTCTCAGGGGTTCAGGAAAGCACCAGGCTGCAGTCAAAGAAGCTGATGTTTCTCTTAAGATATCTAGCTGAAAGAAATGTAACATCAAGGTCAGCAGATGGCTGATTTCTACCAACTGTAAACTAACTGTAACTAATTGTAAACACGAACTGTAGGCTAATAGCAAGACAGAGGCAGAAATCGCAGGGAAAAATCCTAGGAATATCACAGGAAATATGAACTGTCATAAGGAAGTCATGGGGAAAAGGTATAGAACTTGAATGCAAATTCCTCCACCTACAGGAAAGTAAAGTATGAGATGTCCCCCGCATTGAAGTCTTTATGCTGGAGGGCTTGCGGTCTCCAAATGTGACGCTCCTGTAATTAAGAACATAAGCGCTACCATACTGGGACAGACTGAAGGTCCATCAAGTCCAGTATCCTATTTCCAACAATGGCCAATCCAGGTCACAAGTACCTGGCAAGATCCCAAAACAGTACAATACATTTTATGTTGCTTATCCTAGAAATAAGGAGTGGATTTGCCCCCAAGTCCATCTTAATAATGGCTTATGGGCTTTTCTTTTAGGAAGCTAGCTAAACCTTTTTTAAACCCCGCTAAGCTAACTGCTTTTACCACATTCTCTGACAGTGAATTCCGGAGTTTAATTAAAGGTGGAGTGAAGAAATATTTTCCCCGGTTTGTTTTAAATGTACTACTTAGTAGCTTCATTGTGTGTCCCCTAGGCCTAGAATTTTGGAAAGAGTAAACAAGGAATTCACAGCATTTTTATTATTTGGGGGTTGTGATGTGGGATACAGTCACTTTGATGCCGGAGCTCAGCTTTCATCCAACTGGAACTTTAAAAGCTGACTTTGCAGGTGATATATGCAGCTAGTTTTCCCATTGTGTCAACCTGGAAAGAATTTCCCAGGATTAGCTATTGGAAGAGTCACTTATCTGAAATGACTTCTGTTGAAAGAATTGTATATGCTTCAAAGTGAGGACAAACGCAATGGTATTTGGAAACAGTGGATGCACGATTCATAGTGAGGTGTAACTATGTGGCTATTCTGAATCTGAAACTAAGATGTGACCTGTACGGTTTGTAAGTGGGTGTTTGAAAGCTGTATTCAGTTAGGTTGGTTTACTTGAGAACTGGGGGCAGTTCTGTGAAATTTGCAAAATTGCAAAGTATATTTTCGTGTTTAGCACACGTCTTTGTGGCTGAGTTTCAGAGGGAAATGATCTGAGTTGTATTTCTTGCAAAATTAGTTAACCTTTGGCACCTGTTGTTTTTATGGGGGAGGGGGAGTAAGGGGGGAAAATAGCATACATGCTTTTTATATATTCTGTTTGAACGTAAGAATAGTCATACTGAGTCAGACCAGTGGTCCATCTTCAGTGGCCAATCCAGGTCACAAGTACCTGGCAGAAACCCAAATAGTAGCAACATTCCATGTAGAATCTCAAAGAATAGCACGATTCCAGAATCCTAAAGAGTAACAAGATTCCGGAACCCCAAATAGTAGCAAGATTCCATGCTACCAATCCCAGGGCAAGCAGCGGCTTCCCCATGTCTATCTCAATAGCGGACTCCGGACGTTTCCTCCAGGAACATGTGCAAATCTTTTTTAAACCCAGATATGCTAACCGCTGGTACCACATCCTCCGGCAACGAGTTCCGAAGCTTAACAATTCGTTGAGTGAAAAAATATTTCCTCCTATTTTATTTCCATGTAATTTCATTGAGTGTCCCCTTAGTCTTTTGTACTTTGTGAAAGAGTGAAAAATGGATTCACTTCAACCCGTTCTCAACCACTCAGGATTTTATAGACCTCAAAGATATCCTCCCTCAACCGTCTCTTTTCCAAGCTGAAGAGCCCTAACCTCTTGAGCCTTTCCTCTTATGGGAGGAGTTCCAACCCCTTTATCAGTTTGGTCGCTCTTCTTTGAACCTTGAATGTTAGAGGGCATTTCAAAAGTCTAAAGAGAATCCTGGCATGTTAATGAGATGGGAAAACATTTGGAAAATTCACAGACGAATCTCCTTTCACCTTCGTCAGCGCAGATATGTTGCTTTACTTTTATTGGAAACCGCTTAGTTGCCTGTTTGGAGCTATTTATGGTTGTATCAAGCAGGGGTGTAACCGGCGGGAGGGGGGTCCTTAGCCCGAGGTGAGGGGCCACATTTTAGCTCCCCCCCCCCCCCCCCCGGCGCCGCTGCCACCACCACCAACTTTGACCCCCCCCCCCTCCCGCCGCCGCTGTCGTCGGCTGCCTTTGCTGGTGGGGGACCCCCAACCCCCACCAGCCGAGGTCCTCTTCTTCCGGCGCAAGGCTTCGTTCTGTTTCTGTGAGTCTGACGTCCTGCGCGTTGTACGTGCAGGACGTCAGACTCACAGAAACAGAACGAAGCCTGTGCCAGAAGAAGAGGACCTCGGCCCCGCCAGCAAAGGTAGGCGACGGCGGGGGAGGGTTGGTGGCGGGAGGAGGGGTCGAGAGGGTCGTTGGCAGGGGGGTCCAGGACCAAATCTAAGGGGGCCCAGGCCCCCGTGCCCCCACTTAGCTACGCCACTGGTATCAAGTTAAAGAAATATATATAAATAAGACAGTTCTGCCGGAGGATCCAGCACAATCAATTAATGAGAAATTGTGTGCAGTATTTCAGACTTACCCCCACCCCCTTTTACGAGGCTGTTTGGCAGCAGCTAGCGTGGCTTTGAAAAAGGAGGGGGTTAAGATGGACTCAGGGAAATCCACTGCTTATTTCTAGGATAACTACTACTACTACTATTAAACATTTCTAGATAACCAGTATAAAATCTGTTTTACTCTTTTGGATGTTGCCAAGTACTTGTGATCTGGACTGGTCACTGTTAGGAACAGGATTCTGGGCTTGATGGACCGTTAGTCTTTCCCAATATGGCAACACTTATGTACTTAGTTTTCTAATTCCTTCTAGAACTGCCAGGAACAACTTCCTCTCAGTCTAGCTAAAAGTGATACATTAGGGAACTGTTCGCTTGTTTTATTCTAGACTGAGGAAGGCCTGTTGTCAAACAACCGGTTCACCCAGGTAAAAGCCTGGCAGTTAGCTTAGCAGAGTTTAAAAAGTTCAGAGAAAATTTGTCTTCACTCAACGTGTAATTAAACTCTGGAATTCGTTGCCAGAGAATGTGGTAAAGGTGGTTAGCTTAGCGGAGTTTAAAAAAGGTTTGCACTGCTTCCTAAAGGAAAAGTCCATAGACCGTTATTAAATGGACTTGGGGAAAATCCACTATTTCTGGGATAAGCAGCAAAAAATGTTTTGTTCTTTTTTTGGGATCTTGCCGGGTATTTGTGACCTGGATTGGCCACTGTTGGAAACAGGATGCTGGGCTTGATGGACCTTTGGTCTGTCCCAGTATGGCAATACTTATGTACTTATGTAAGATTGTTCTAAAATGGTATTAATGCCAATCCCTTTTACCTAAACTATTTAATGCCATAAAAAGTCATATAAAAATGCATCACTGTAGTAGCTATGTTGATCCTGGGGAGACTTGGAGATTGGGCATGCAAATGGCAGGTGATGTTTAATGTGAGCAAGTGCAAAGTGATGCATGTGGGAAGGAGGAACCTCAACTATAGTTACGTGATGCAAGGTTCCAAATTAGTAGTCACAGACCAGGAAAAGGATCTGGGTGTCTTCATTGATGATGTGTTGAAACCTTCTGCTCAGTGTACAGCGGCAGCTAAGAAATCAAATAGAATGTTAGCAAGCATTAGGACAGAATGGAAAACAAAAATGAGAACATTATATAATGCCTTTGTATTGCTCCATGGTGTGACCCCACCTTGAATACTGTGTACAATTCTGGTCACCACATCTCAAAAAAAGCTATAGTGGAAATAGAAAAGGTGCAGAGAAGGGCGATGAAAATGATAAAGGGGATGGGACGACTTCCCTATGAGGAAAGGCTGAAGCAGCTAGATCTCTTCAACTTGGAGAAAAGATGGTTGAAGGGAGATATGATAGAGGTCTATAAAATAATGTGTGGAGTGGAACGGGTAGACGTGAATCACTTATTTATTACTGTTTCCAAAAATATTAGGACAAGGGGGCACGCAATGAAGCTGCAAAATAGTAAATTTAAAACAAATTGGAGAAAATATTTCTTCACTCAACGTGTAATTAAACTCTGGAATTCATTGCCAGAGAATGTGGTAAAAGCAGTTAGCTTAGCGGGGTCTAAAAAAGGTTTGGCTAG
This sequence comes from Microcaecilia unicolor, assembly GCF_901765095.1. Taxonomy (NCBI): domain Eukaryota; kingdom Metazoa; phylum Chordata; class Amphibia; order Gymnophiona; family Siphonopidae; genus Microcaecilia; species Microcaecilia unicolor. The sequence goes on along the minus strand of NC_044041.1, from coordinate 12,039,282 downwards.
CTTCCTAAAAGAAAAATCCATAAGCCATTATTAAAATGGACTTGGGGAAAATCCACTGCTTATTTCTGGGATAAGCAGCATAAAATAAATGTATTGTACGTTTTGGGGATTTTGCCAGGTACTTGTAACCTGGATTGGCCACTGTTGGAAACAGGATGCTGGGCTTGACGGACCTTCTGTCTGTCCCAGTATGGCAACACTTATGTTCTTATGATACCAGCATAAAAGAAGTGACTTCACTAAGGAGGGAATTTCTATAAAGGGTGCCTACACTTAATTACACTTAATTTAATTTAGGCATTTATAGTCCGCTTAACCTTTAAGTTGTAGGTGGAGGACAAATACAATTAATGAGAATGATTGTACTTTGAAACTCAAATAAGCTAAAAATCATTACATAAGAACAAAGGTAAATATTATTACATAAAACATAGGAGAATAACGTTCTTTATATAGAATAGCACCTTAGCGCTGAGACCGCGCCTAAAATTTGGCCACCAGACTTACGCCCTTCTAAAAGCTGGTGTAAATTCTGGTACCCAAGTTAGGTGCAGTAAGGAAGTATTCAGTAATTTTGTGCGGAACATTTCAGAATGCCCCGACAGACTCCTGGCCTCGCTCCTTTTGAGATATGCGTTATGGGAGTTAGGCGCCATGCCTTTTAGAATAGTGTGGAGCCAGTTGCACGTCTCAGACAGCCTGAAAATTCTTGGAGTCACAATTGACCGAAACATCATACTTGAAAGCCATGTGAAGAATACAACAAAGAAAATGTTCCATTCTACTACTACTACTACTTATCATTTCTGTAGCGCTACAAGGCATACGCAGCGCTGTACACCATACATGAAAAGACAGTCCCTGCTCAAAGAGCTCACAATCTGAATATGGAATGTTGCTAGTGGAATAGCAACATTCCATGTAGAATCTCAAGTAATAGCAACATTCCAGAATCTCAAATAGTAACAACATTCCATGTTCCACTGCACTAAGGCTACTCCTCCACTAGCAACATTCCATGTAGAAGCCTGCCCTTGCAGATCAGCAGTGCGGCCACGCAGGCTTCTGTTTCTGTGAGTCTGATGTCCTGCACTCACAGAAACAGAAGCCTGCGCGGCCGCGTTGCTGATTTGCAAGGGCAGGCTTCTCTACATTACTACTACTTATCACTTCTATAGCGCTACAAGGCATACGCAGCGCTGTACACCATACACAAAAAGACAGTCCCTGCTCAAAGAGCTCACAATCTAGATAAGACAGGTAAACAGACAGAACAATAAGGGAAAGTCAAAAGAATTAAACCTTTTTTCCCAAGGGAAATATTTCACAGCTTAGTACAATCAATGGTACTAAGTCACTTAGATTACTGCAATGCCCTCAATGCCGGTTGTAAAGAACAAATCATCAAAAAGCTTCATAGAGCCCAAAACACTGCAGCCAGACTCATATTTGGTAAGACAAAATACGAGAGTGCCAAACCCCTAAGAGAAAAACTGCATTGGCTTCCACTCAAGGAACGTATTGCGTTCAAGGTCTGCACCTTGGTTCATAAAATCATTTACGGCGATGCCCCGGTTTATATGTCAGACCTCATAGACTTGCCACCCAGGAACACTAAAAGATCAGCACGCACTTTCCTATATCTCCATTTCCCCAGCTACAAAGGACTAAAATACAAATGAACACATGCATCCAGCTTTTCCTACATAGGCACGCAGCTATGGAATGCATTACCACTTGACGTGAAAAACCAGCGCGACCTAACCAACTTTCGGAAATCATTGAAAACCTGCCTCTTCAACAAGGCTTACTGCAACGATCCTTCATATGAACTTTAACGCATTACCACTTTATCTTTTATTCCGAAAATGCTCTCTTTATACCTGTTTGCTTAATTTTATTTTGTTATTCATGTTCTCTATGTAATACATCTCTCACTCTGGAATGGCGATTGCCATGACGGAACAATGTAAGCCACATTGAGCCTGCAAATAGGTGGGAAAATGTGGGATACAAATGCAACAAATAAACAAGTATCCATTTTTATGAGTTCCAATTAACATCAATAGTTGGTTGTTAGCAAGAAATTATTGGTGGTTCAGAGCTGGTTGTCCAATTTGTTTGCACGTTTATCTCGGTGTCTCAAACTAGTAAGCTTCCATGCAGTAAGAATTGTCATTGAGGGGACGACCGCTGACTTCAGCTTGGAGCCATTGGGAAGTGTTGGTTCAAGAACTTGATGTCTGCCCAGGGATTAAGGAGCCTGTGGTTGAGATCATTACAGGAACTAGTTTAACATAGCAACTGGAGTCCAGCGAGGTTGTGCGTTCTCACCATTGTTATTCAACTTGGCATTGGACTAATGGATGCGGAATGCAGGAATCACACAGCTTGAGAATATGCAGTTAGAAATGTTGGATTTTGCAGATGATGTGGTCGTGTTGGTGAGTGGGTCTTCAGGGAACGCAGACCCAAGGCAGATAGAAAAATGCATTTTGGTGGACAGATGGGGCTAATTCTGTCTAGCAAAAAGACAAAGTTTATGACTAGAAACATAGCAGATAAGACGACAATCAAATTAAAAGAAGCTGCACTAGAAAAAGTATTTAGGAAGTCTGGGAACAGACAGAAATAAAAATGAGAATTGGTAAAGCGGCATCGTGAACAGATGGGGTAAGATTTGGGACAATAAGACCCTCAGATGAAGATGCTTATGTATGACAGTACTGAGGTGACCCAGTCCGTTATATGGGGAGGTAAACGAAACACCAGAGCAGATTAGATAGTTTCGATTCACGTAGCTTAAGAAGAATCCGGTATGTCAGTGACGAGATAAATGGTAAGAGAGAACTAAACAACCACCCTACAACAACGGCAACTGGATGTACAGTACATACCAAGGCAAGGCATGAACTGGAAACCAGGAAGGGAAAAGAGGTCCAAGAAGGCCAATATAGACCTGGCATCCAGCAGTTAGATAGGATCTCACTGAGGGACCCTGTGCTGGGGGGGGGGGGGTCGTTTTTCCCATGCACCAGGGCCCTTTTTACAGCAGCGGGTAAAAAAAAGCCCCTAGCACACATCAACTCTTACTACATGGCCATAAAACGGGAGTCCTTATTGCCACCCATTGAGGTGGCGATAAGGGCTCCCGCGCTAACCCGGCGGTAACCGGCAGCACACGGCGATGCCGGGTTACCGCCGCGCAAGCCATTTCCGGGGGGGGGGTTTCTTCCCCCTCCCCCCAGAAATGGCGTGTGCGCTCAGGGCGGGACTACTGCTGGTGGCCGCGTTGGGCCTGCGGCAATCCTGAAAAAGCCAGTGGTAAGCTCCTGTTGGACTTACCGCCGCTCTGTAAAATGGACCCTGAGCCGACTCTCAGTTGTCGGAAGCAGTTGGTGGGACACAAGATAAAAGTGTGGAAGATGTGTCTGTCTGCCTCATGCGCAACTGACTCAAGAAAACGTAATAATAATAATGGATGAAGAACTGGGAGAGAAAATTTGCAAGAGCTGAAGTGCCCCTGGCCTAGCACAGAGAAAGAATCATTTGATTCCAAGACCAGATGGCTGGACTGGCACCACTGAACTGACTGGCATCAGGAAAGACAATTTCTACATTCTGAGCAAAATCAGACTCAAGATGGTAATGATTAAAAGTTATTCTCAGAGGTCTTAGTCCAGGTCCCTGTGGAGAAGTGGCCACAAAACCCGGAGCAGCCTCATAACTGGCAGAATAAATGCCATTTGCGAAAGAAGGAACAAAATCTGAATAAGATGCACAAAATTACAGGTTAACAGCCAAAAATAGAACAGGTTGAAAAGTACCCGCTCCTAGGCATGTTTCAGCTACCCATCTCATAAGTACATAAGTATTGCCACACTGGGAAAGACCAAAGGTCCATCGAGCCCAGCATCCTGTTTCCAACAGTGGCCAATCCAGGTCACAAGTACCTGGCAGAAACCCAAAGAGTAGCAACATTCCATGTAGAACCCCAAAGAATATCAATATTCCGGAATCCTGAAGAGTAACAAAGATTCTAGAATTCCAAAGAACAACAAGATTCCATTCAGAATCCCAAGTATATAAGTATTGCCATACTAGGACGGACCAAAGGTCCATCAAGCCCAGCATCCTTTTTCGAACAGTGGCCAATCCAGTTCACAAATACCTGGCAAGATCCCAAAAAAGTACAAAATATTTCATACTGCTTATCCCAGAAATAATGGATTTTCCCCAAGTCCATTTAATAACGGTCTATGGACTTTTCCTTTAGGAAGCCGTCCAAACCTTTTTAAAACTCTGCTAAGCTAACCGCCTTTACCACATTCTCTGGCAACGAATTCCAGAGTTTAATTACACGTTGAGTGAAGAAAACTTTTCTCCGATTCCTTTTAAATTTACTACATTGTAGCTTCATCGCATGCCCCCTAGTCCTAGTATTTTTGGAAAGCGTGAACAGACGCTTCACATCTACCCGTTCAACTCCACTCATTATTTTATAGACCTCTATCGTATCTCCCCTGAGCCGCCTTTTCTCCAAGCTGAATAGCCCTAGCCGCTTTAGCCTTTCCTCATAGGGAAGTCGTCCCATCCCCTTTATCATTTTCGTCGCCCTTCTCTGCATCTCTTCCATTGCAAATGCCATTTATTCTGGCAGTTATGAGGCTGCTCCGGGTTTTGTGGCCACTTCTCCGCAGGGACCTGGACTAAGACCTCTGAGAATAACTTTTAATCATTATCATCTTGAGTCTGATTTTGCTCAGAATGTAGAAATTGTCTTTCCTGATGCCAGTCAGTTCAGTGGTGCCAGTCCAGCCATCTGGTCTTGGAATCAAATGAATCTTTCTCTGTGCTAGGCCAGGGACACTTAAGCTCTTGCAAATTTTCTTTCCCAGTTCTTCATCTATTATATTATTACTATTATGTTTTCTTGAGTCAGTCAGTGCATAAGGCAGTTGACAACCCAAATACCCGCTCCTAGGCATGTCTCAGCTCACCCATCTCTTCAGGCCCCTGGGATGCCACAAGTAAGGGGCCTTCTCTTTGCTGGCAGAGGTTAGGATCACCGCCGGCACTGCAGCCTTCATTGCACCCACTGCGTGGCTCTTCCTCGCACTCTTCTGCTCGACATACAGCCATGCATGCATTAATGCATACAGACAGCGGGACAGATGCACGCATCTTCTTCTTCCAGAGTATGGGACAGTTGACATGGCCACGACTCACAGTCTATTTTTGGAAACAAAGGGGCCCTTTTACTAAACCGTGTAAGTGTCTCCGTGTGCCAGAATGGAGTGACTGCATGACTACCGTGTGGCTCTTGCCGTAATTTCATTTTTGGCGCACGTCCGAAAAATAATTTTTGGACACGCACCCAGTGGCACTTGATGCACGCAGGTCATTACCGCCCGGTTACCGCGTGAGTCTTTACCGCTAGGTCAACGTCTGGCGGTAAGATCTCAGACTAGGGGCGTAGCCAGACTTCGGCGGGAGGGGGGTCCAGAGCCCGAGGTGGGGGGCACATTTTAGCCCCCCCCCCGGCACCGCTGACCCCCCCCAATTGCCAACCCCGACGCCGCCACCAACTTTGCCCGACCCTCTGGACCCCCCTCCTGCTGCCAACCCGCCGTCGCCTACCTTCGCTGGCGGGGGACCCCAACCCCCGCCAGCCAAGGTCCTCTTCTTTCCGCAAAACGCTTCCTGTTTCTGACAACGTGCAGGACGGCGACGGCGGGAGGGGGGGGTCGAGAGGGTCGTCGGCAGGGGGGTCCAGGGTCAAATCTACGGGGGCCCAGGCCCCATGTAGCTACGCCACTGTCTCAGACCCAAAATGGATGCGTGTCCATTTTCGGCAAAAGTTTTAAGAAAGGCCTTTTTTTGTAGGCGCGCTGAAAAATGGATCGGCGTGCGCCCAAAACCCGCACCTACACTACCGCACAGTTTAGTTTCTGCAAGATGTGGTCCAGATCTTTACATTTATTACCACAACTTCAACGACAAAGTCGGGAAGAAAATGAGAGAGGCTGGGCAAACCATATGTTCAACTTTGGTATCTGCCCACAACATCTTGTTTCTGTAAGCTTGGAAATGCTCAGCAGTCCCAGAAGGGCTTGTGGGGATCAATATTATGTAATTCTAATTGCTTATCAAGCATATGGACTGTCTTCAGCACCTTATCATGCTGCCACACTTATTGTTTTGACCAGCAGTTTTTTTAATTTCCTTTTGGGCTTCCAGCTCAATCAGAACCAGTCTCTGTTGAGCTGTGAGCCCATGAACGTTCATGCACAGCCATGCATGGCTTCCCCCCTTGATTTAGAACTGTTCTGCACGTCCAACTATTTTAGTAAAAATCCCCACTCAGAGGCTGTAGACCCGGTGCGTTTTTTCTAGCAAAAAAGGTGCCGGTACTCAAATGCTAGGCCATCCTTCAAGGGTGGGGTAATCACTGAGAGACCCACCCCACAATAGCCAGGCCCCCTGCAACCAGTCACAGAACCTATAACAAGGCAGAATTGATGTGTAGAGCCTGAGCTCTTGCGTTAAAGCTCGGGGTCCATGGGTCAATTTTAGCAGACAATGGAAAAGGTGCCGGTACTCAGTACCTCCAAGTACCCCCTCAAAAAAAGCCCAGACCACAGTGCTTCCCAAGGTGGGTGCTACTGTGAGTGAGGGCTGGGGCTTCTTTTCCCTTGGACCGGGCCCCCCCAGCAGTGGGAGGGTGGGCTCCGTCGTTGTTTGAGCTCCCTGCATCTCCAGGGCTCTTTGGAATTTATGCCTGCTGCCACAGAATATTGAGCGACAAGGAGAGGGAATCCAAAAGCACAAAGGTGAATAGAAAACAAAGAGGCACAAGAAGCCTTCAAGTTAGGGGCGTCTCAGCTGTACTTTATTGGTCAGACCTGACACGGTCCATGTTTCGTCAAAAAATGCATGCATCAGGGGTCTAGGCAAATAAACTTGAATATAAAATATTAGATTTACACCATAAATATTTCATTAAAAACATACATAAAAAGCTATGAAAGGTCATTAAGGGCCGCTTTTATCAAGCTGCGAGTAAAAGGTCTTTCTTTTTTTTTTCAAGAAATGGCTATGCGGCAAGTGAAGCATTTGCCATGCGGCCATTTCTGGGGGGGGGGTGCCTTTACCGCCACCCATTGAAGTGGCAGTAAAGGCTCCCGCGCTAACCCGGCAGTATCCGCCGGGAACACACTGGCGCTACAAAAATAAAAATATTTTTGTAACGCCGAATGTGGCGGTGCGCTGCGAGCGCTAAGCCCATGTTGGGTTTACTGACGCATTGTAAAAAGGACCCTAAAAGAACAAGACAAAAGTAAACGAACACATTATTGAATAAATGAACCACGTTGCTTTTCAAAATAAAATTGAAGCACCCAAAAATATAACTTTACCACAAAACTTAAGTATAAAAATAACATCATCGTATAAGAATGTAATGAAAGCTGCATGTACTTTGTATCTAATGTTGGTATTTATTGCCAAGTTAATCAATCGTCCATTTTCCTATGTGCACCTTTAGTTTTGAAAAAGACAAATGTGCAGGAAACTAAAATGAAGCAGAAAACCACCGAGGAGGAAAAGAACAACAACAGTGTCCCACGGATTATCTCAGGAGCAGGAGAAGAGTGGGAACGGAACCAGGCTCTTCAAAAAACAGACCGAAGACGTCCAATATTTGAAATAAGGTTTATTGAGGGAAGACTCTAGTTGCCGGATGGGCTGGTTTCCCACCCAATTGGGCTGGTTTTTAAGCCAGGATGCGGGAAATTATCGAAGGCTGCGGGAAATTGGGCTTCTTTTCCACTGCAGCTGTGCAGGGTTTGGGCTCTTTTCCGGGGCTTCTATTGGTCCAATTTGGTCCAATAGAAGCTTTTCCGGGGCGGGGTTGACATCGGGGGCGGGGTTTATGACAGAGGCGACGTTGGGGGCGGGGTAATGACATCAGAGGTGACAGGGGGCGGGGTTGGTGACGTTGGAGGCGGGGTTTGACTTTGGGCGGGGAAAATTTTTCCCATCTGGCAACCTTTCCTGTTTCGGCAATGGAAGTGCCTTCTTCAGGACAAAGCTTTTCAGGATTGAGTCTCTTGTTGAGAAACATTCTGGTCTTGAAAAAGACCTTTGGGGTAAAGTTGAAAATATGGCTTCTAGACGCCACTAGCTTGAGGAGGAAGAAAACCAAGAGACTCAATCCAGAAACAGGGTACTTCGTAGAGTCTTCCCTCAATAAACTTTACTTCAAATATTGGACGTCTTCAGTCTGTTTTTTTTTTTGAAGAACCTGGTTCTGTTCCCACTCTTCTCCTGCTCCAGGAAACTAAAATAACAAAATATATATAAATGCTGAGCCCCAGCCATCCAGGGAATCAAATCCAGGTCTTAAGCAGTGAACTAACAGGCCAGCTCCCATACAAGAGTATTTCCAAGGAAAAATCAAACTTGGTTCCATCTCTGGAGGAAGGGGGGGGGGGGGGTCCTGTCTGGCCCTGCAGACACACACCTTTCGGCCTGGAAGATTAAGGGGACAAAACAGCCTGCCTGGAGTGTTTGCTCAGCTGCCAACCAGGATCACCTTTCACCCTGTATGTCTTTACAACCTGCAGCAATAAACTGCCATTTCTGTCTCTGTTTTATTAATTATTGAGAAAGCAAAACAGAAACGAGAATATTTTACAGAAGGGCCTTGCTTTGCAGGAGCCGGAGAAAACACACAGCTTTACAGGGATGTCCGCGTTTGTAGGTGCCACGTCGGGCCCAGCCCCACCTTGGTTCCGACCCGCAGCATCCTGCGTTGTTTCTGTAGGACTCGGGAAGGCTTCGCTCAGCCGACATTGTCAGGGTTAAGAAATCTGAGAATCTCCCAGAGCCTCTCTGCACTAACATATAAAATTCACAGGGACAGAAATGTCTTTGGGAGAGGGAGTGAACCGTGTGAAAAATGAGAACTAAGAACATATACAGCCCATATATCTGTGAACTCCAAGATAGCACAGAATCCCTGAATAGTCCCAACTGGAGGAACATTAAGAGACTTTCCTAAGACGGTGAAGTGAGAAGAGCTTGTCTTCGTTTTAAAATTTTTATTCATGCAATTATCATTAACAATATCTTATACCTTAGAGGAAAGGAGAAACAGGGGTGACGTGATACAGACGTTCAGATATTTGAAAGGTATTAATCCGCAGATGAACCTTTTTCCGAGACGGAAAGGCGGTAGAACTAGAGGACATGAATTGAGGTTGAATGGGGGCAGACTCAGGACTAATGGCAGGAAGTATTTTTTTCACGGAGAGGGTGGTGGATATGTGGAATGCCCTCCCGTGGGAGGTGGTGGAGATGAAAACGGTAATGGAATTGAAACATGCGTGGGATAAACACAAAGGAATCCTGTTTAGAAGGAATGGTTCCGCGGAATCTTAGCGGAGATTGGGTGGCGACGCCAGTAATTGGGAAACAAAATGGGACCTGGGCAAACTTCTACGGTCTGTGCCCTGAGAATGGCAAGGAGAAATCAAACTTGGGTATAAAGTATCACATACCATGTAAAATGAGTTTATCTTGTTGGGCAGACTGGATGGACTGTTCAGGTCTTTAGCTGCCGTCATTTACTATGTTACTACGAATAACTTCATAGGTAAAGGAAAAAGAACTTCGCAGTATACATTGGCAAAAAAACCCACAAAACCAAACAGTTAGAAGGTAGTTTTTATATAAATAAGGGAAAAAATCCTGTGTCCAGTTAGTCCACGAAGGGCCCTGTTTACTAAGGTGCGCTAGAGTTTGTAGCACGTGCTAGACGCTAGAGACATCCATATTGCTATTCTGTAAGCCACGCTTAAAGTTAGGCGCATTTTATAGAATAGTGCTTATGCTTGGGAATCGCGACTAACTTTCGGCCTGGTTATTTGCACCAACTGAAAAGTGGCGCAAATGTATTTGCCTGAATTATTCACGTATCCCCTCCTATTCTGTTACATCATGTGTAAATGCTAGGAACGCCCCCGTTCCACCCCTGACTCTCCCATTTCTGTACCTCTTTTTTTTACTTGTGGGTAAAATTTAGGTGCGGATCCCATGCCTAAATATACTTGCATAAATGCCAGTTGTCTAATTAGTGGCAATTAAGTCTAATTTGTTACAAAGCCAATTATTGGCAATAAGCATCTTTGAGTACGCGCTCAACTTTGCACACGTAATTTTTGGTGACCTTTATAGAATCGGGGGGGGGGGGGGGGGGTAAATGGGGGAGGGGGAGAATACTGAACAAAAGTGATTTCCACTGCAGACCTGTGCAAAAAGACGCTGGTGGGGCTGATTTTGGGGGATGAATTAAAAGGAGGGATGTGAGGCTCAATTGGCACACATTGGGAGTGGGAGGGATTCGGCCTGCTCCAAATGTGAACTTATTCCCCAGTCGTTCTATCATGCGATTTGGTCGTGTCCGGCAGTAAAAAAAACTTTTTGGACGCAGGTGAGAATCTTTTTGGTTGGGCTGTTGGGGAGAACAATTCAGGGGATAGAGGGCCAGTTCTTGCTGGATCAACCCGGAGCTTTCGCTCCTTTAGGCCATCACCCTACTACTACTACTCCTATTAAACATTTCTAAAGCGCTACTAGGGTTACGCAGCGCTGTACAATTTTTGTGTCGGAAATTGAGTTTGGTGGCACGAAAATGTGTTTTACAATACTGGACTTCCTCGGAGCCGCAAGCTTATTGGCATTAGTGGAATCAGGTGCATCTTCAGGCAGCTAGGGAGGCGAGGGTCTCCCCTAAACGAAAGAAATTGTTCACCCAAATTTGAATGCCTTATTTGCAGATTTTGACCCCTAAAGGACGCAGTCTGGTAATCAACCAATACATAGGGGGAGTTGGATAAGTGTTGGTAATGTGCCCTAATCAGTATTAAGGGGGGGGAGGTGGGTAGTGGGGAAGGGCTGGGAGGGAGGGGAACGGAGTGGGGGGGGCGGGGCAGGGGGGGGGAGAAAGAAGTGGTACATGTTGGTGATGGCATTGTTCAATTGTTCCTTTGGTGTCACGAGATAAAAGGCTGTATGTTGTTATGCTTTAATGTTATATAGGACAGCTTTATTACGTTGTCCAAATAAAATTAATCTTTATGTCACAAGTGCTGGGACCCTGCGAGACAAGTTGTTGTTGACTTTGGGGGAGGGTGGTCTAATTTTGTAAACTGTTTATTATGTGGGAGGAGAGGTTGTTTCAGTATTTGGGTCAGAATTTGCTGTGACCCAGGGGAATTGAGGGGGGAGGGGGGGGGGGGAAAAATGAAAACTTTTATGCGGATATATCTATTATTGTATTATCGTCCCTTTGTTGGGATTTACATGCTGTATGTTGAGATTGTTGATTTTTAGTCTGCTGTATCTTTAATACATACAGTAAGTACATAAGTAATGCCACACTGGGAAAAGACCAAGGGTCCATCTTGTCCACGACAGCGGCCAATCCAGGCCAAGGGCACCTAGCGAGCTTCCCAAACGTACAAACATTCTATACATGTTATTCCCGGAATTGCGGGTTTTTCCCAAGTCCATTTAGTAGCGGTTAGGAAACCGTCTAACCCCTTTTTAAACTCTGCCAAGCTAACCGCCTTCACCACGTTCTCTGGCAACGAATTCCAGAGTTTAATTACGCGTTGGGTGAAGAAACATTTTCTCCGATTTGTTTTAAATTTACTACACTGTAGTTTCATCGCATGCCCCCTAGTCCTAGTATTTTTGGAACATAAAGGGGAATGACCTTTTGAGAATTACCCCTTATTTGTTTTGTAGGTTTGTCTGTTGGCAGAGGGCGATTTTCAAAAGCCATTTGCCGTCTCTGGCATGCTGATGGTCCTTTGAGTTTGGTTGTTTTCTCTAAATGCAGCTGCTCTTGTCATCTCCCAGAAGCTGTCGGCCTGGGTGACTGTCTATTGTGCCTAATGACTACTCTGACCCCGGCCACTGTGTATTTCTGAAAAGTTATCCAGTCACAGCACCCTGCTGGTCGGCCCCATTAAAAGTGTAGAGGGCAAGAGTAAGGGTCATGAATTTGATATACCGCCTTCCTGTAGTACAACCAACGTGGTTTCCATACGTTATGGGCCGGATTCTATATAAGGCATCAGAATAGCACGCATAGCACTATTCTGTAAAATGAGTCTACAGTAAGATGAGGTTATAAGTGCATAAGCATCGCCATGCTGGGACAGACCAAGGAAGGCTCCATCGAGCCCAGCACCCTGTCACCGACAGCGGCCAAAAGAACAAGCAATTTGTCCCGCCCATCCTAGAAATACTGTATTATTCCCTCATCCATTCAATAACATTCTATGGCTTTTTCCTCCAGGAAGCCGTCCAACCCGCTAAGTTAACCGCCTTAACCACCTTTTCCGGCAGCGAATTCCAGAGTTTAACTAAGCGTTGAGTGAAGAAAAATTTCCTCCGATTTGTTTTAAATTTACCACACTGCAGCTTCATCGCATGCTCCCTTGTCCTAGTATTCTTTGGAAAGCGTAAACAGACGCTCCACATCGACTCGTTCCATTCCACTCATTATCTTATAGACCTCTATCATATCTCCCCTCAGCCGCCTTTTCTCCAAGCTGAAGAGCCCCAGTCTCTTCAGCCTATCCTGATAGGGAAGCCGTCCCATCCCCTGTATCATCTTTGTCGCCCTTCTCTGCACCTTTTCTAATTCCACTATATCTTTTTTGAGATGCGGCGACCAGAATTGAACACAATACTCGAGGTGCGGTCGCACCATGGAGCGATACAATGGCAGAATAATGTCCTTCTTTTGTTTTCCATCCCTTTCCTAATGATACCCAACATTCTATTTGCTTTCCTAGCCGCAGCAGCACATTGAGCAGAAGTTTTCAACATATCATCAACGACGACACCTAGATCCCTTTCTCGGTCTGTGACTCCCAACGCTGAACCTTGCATGACGTAGTTATATTTTGGGTTCCTCTTTCCCAGATGCATCACTTTGCACTTGTTCACATTAAACGTCATCTGCCATTTAGACTCCCAGTCTCGTAAGGTCCTCTTGTAGTTTTTCAATCCTCTTGTAGTTTATAGAATAGCGCATAGGCCGGAGAAACGAGCGACCATTTACATCACTGAAAATCTGGTGTAAATACCTGCAACTAAATGTGCATGCATTCCCCCAAATTCCGTAACAATGCACGTAAATTTGATTGATGCCTCCAACATACACTCCTTCCGTGGCCTTGCTCCCTTTTCAGTTACGCGGGTTGGAACTTACAAGCGCATGTAAATTCCAAGGGGATGGGACGACTTCCCTATGAGGAAAAGCTAAAGCGGCTAGGGCTCTTCAGGTTGGAGGAAAGATGGCTGAGGGGAGATATGATAGAGGTCTATAAAATAACGAGTGGAATGGAACGGGTACACGTGAACCGCTTGTTTACTCTTTCCAAAAATACTAGGACTAGGGGACATGCAATGAAGATACTAAGTAGTAAATTGAAAACAAATTGAAGAAAATATTTCTTCACTCAACAAGTAATTACACTCTGGAATTTGTTGCCAGAGAATGTGGTAAAAGCAGTTAGCTTAGCGGGGTTTAAAAATGTTTGGATAACTTCCTAAAAGAAAAGTCCATAAGCCATTATTAAAGTGGACTTGGGGAAAATCCACTTCTTATTTCTAGGATAAGCAGCATAAAATGTATTGTACTGTTTTGGGATCTTGCCAGGTACTTGTGACCTGGATTGGCCACCGTTGGAAACAGAATACTGGGCGTGATGGACCTCCGTTCTGTCCCAGTATGGCAACACATGTGTACTTATCACGACTAATTGGCTCGTTACTCAATTGAGTAGCACGCATGAATTGTCTGTGTCCACAATTTAACACACGATACTCGCCGCACCTTATATAGAATCCGGGTGTATGTACAGGTACTTTTTCTGTCCCTTGTAAGCTCACAATCTGAATTTTTTTGTACCTGAGGCAATGGAGGGTTAAGTGACTTGCTCAGGGTCACGAGGAGCTGCAGTGGGAATCGAACGAGCCCTGTTCGCCTGGTTCTCAGCCTACTGCACTAACTATTAGTGTCATTCAGACGCTAGCAATCAGAATTGGGGCATAAGCCCCACCACGAGCCCGTGTATACTAACACAGCTGGCAAGATGTGAGAAAGCCCAGATGTTTCATGGTTGGCTAGATCCTGACCAACTGTTGAACTTATCCTCCTGGGCAGGATGCCATGGGGAAGTATCGTGTCCTCCGATGGAGCTATTTCTATTGGATTAGTACCATATGCTGAGCGAGTAAACAGAGTTTGCTGTCTAGAACAGAGCAGCAGGGAAAGAACTGCAATTAATGTTTTCACTGGAACTGTGGTGGTTGGAGGTAGACTGTGTGTGTGTGTTTTTTTTCCCTCGGCATTTTTCCTCGGACTATATGGAAAAGCCTTGGAAATGCAAGTACTGTGGGAGAACAAGAGCGAAGTGTTTCCCCCACCAGAGACCCTTTCAGAAAAAACAAAAAGCCTCCAGCGCCTTTGGAAACCTGGCTTAGTTACATCAGATCTTGCAAAAGAGAAAATAAAGTCACAGAGAGGTTGTTCAGTCATGTGACCGTGGTCTTGTCCAAGGATCACTGTCTGTGTAATGCATACTTAAGGGGTCACATAATGGGTGGTAGCGTTGTGTATTCGTGAGGTCATGGAAGGGTGATGTGTGTGAAAGTGGTGTGTGTTTGAGTAGAAACAGATGGAACAGCATTTTGGGGAGAGGGGGCGCTCTGAGATCTAGCTGGCACGTGAGTTTCAGGGTGCCCCCCCCCCCCCCCGATGACATAGCATTGAGGTGGTTGTGCAGAACATACCTCTTCTGGTCTAACAGAGCCGCAGCCTGGCATTCCAGGGGCTGCCCGTCTCTCTTGCAACAACACGGTTTTTGAGGGTCAGGAAAGGGAGATAAGCCATCTGGGACAGCACAGTCTTAACTCAGAGGCATAATTTAAAAAAATTGGAAAAGGTACAGAAAAGGGCGACTAAAATGATTGAAGAGATGGGACGACTCTCATATGAGGAAAGGCTACAGAGGTTGGGGCTCTTTAGCTTGGAGAAAAGACAACTGAGGGGGGGGGGGGGATATGATTGAGGTCTATAAATCCTGAAAGGAGTGGATTGATTGTTTACTCTTTCAAAAAGTACAAAGACTAGGGACACTTCATGAAGTTACAAAGTGGCACGTTTAAGACAAAGAGGCAAAACTATTTTGTCATTCAACATGTAATTAAGCTTTGCAACTCATTGCTGGAGCAAGGGGGTAAAGTAGCTGGGTTTAAAGAAAATTTTGGACAAATTCCTGGAGGAAAAGTCCATAAAACGTTATTAAGGTAGACCTAGGGAAAGCCGCTGTTTATCCCTGAAGATAAGCAGCCTGTTTTTGGGACTCTGCCTGGTACTTGTAACCTGGTCTGGCCACTGTTGGAAACAGGATACTGGGCCAGATGGACCCTTGGTCTGACCCACTAGGGCAACTTTTTTGTTCATACATAAATATGTATCTTCTTGTCCTTGGATGGACTCTGGCAGTGAGAGTTTGTGCAAGTGATTTCCGGTACTATGTAAGCCTGCAAATAGGTGGGAAAATGTGGGATACAAATGCAACAAATAATAATATAATACCCTTCAGGATAGCATCCAGCCCCAAGCTCGGGATTTTTATATCCTGGGAACTGCCAAAGTGCTTCACTGTCCTGGAGCTACTGACCAGGCTCTAGATTTCTGGTAATATAGCCCACTGCAGGGCGTGATTTGAAATTTTGTTGGTTTTCAAAATCGGTGTTCTCTGGAGTTTTTCTTCTTTTTTTTCTTACTGGCATTTTACCAGAAAGTAGATTATTTTGCATATTGGTTTACAGAAAAGAGAATAAGGAACAGGAGTGGGGGAAGGAAAAGTGGGTTTGATGGAGGGAAAGAGAAAACCACAGGAAACTTTATTCATCTTTGCACAGGGCTGGTTTTAAAAGGTTAGCACCCACAGGCACTGGGGGAGGGGAGGAAGTGTCCGTGGAAAGTTCCCCTGCCTCCCCCATCCCTCCACCCAGCTTTCGTCTTCTTCATCCTGGTCAGCATGACCAACAGAAAAAAGCATGCAATGCGGGGCATGTGAGCGTTACTTTCTCAGGCTCTGAGATGGTCTTGTCTCTCCTCATGCAGACCTGCTTAGAGCAGGGGAAATTCCCACTTTGGGTGGGGGGCGGGGGGGGGGGAGACATCTCCTTCCCAGAATCATGAATATATATATTCAAGGAAGGTGGGGAGTCACTGCTTACCATAGATGCCAAGTTATCCAGCTCCAAGCTGGAGATTTTTAGGACAGTTCTGGATTTCTAACCACCCCATACTGGTGCATTGTTTATTTATTTATTTATAGCATTTATATCCCACAATATTCCCACCCATGGGCAGGCTCAAAGTGGCTACAACAGTCTACAAAAGCATACACCAATTCTGCAAACAATTCTGGGATTTGCAGCACTGAATTCAGCTCAGTTTGTTTTCTTTTACATTTTTAAAGTAACAAAAACATGTGTCATCAGAGAAATACATTACATGTGCAAATGAACAGAACTGTAAAAACAATTACGAAAAAAAAAACCCAATACTAAAATCATGAAAAAAAAGAAAAAGGGATAATAAATCGATAGTTTTCTGTGAATATCAAAGGGTATCAGTAGATATAAGGGAAAGAGAAATGGGACTTGATATACCACCTTTCTGAGGTTTTTGCAACTACATTCAAAGCGGTTTACATATATTCAGGTACTTATTTTGTACCAGGGGCAATGGAGGGTTAAGTGACTTGCCCAGAGTCACAAGGAGCTGCAGTGGGAATTGAACTCAGTTCCCCAGGATCAAAGTCCACTGCACTAACCACTAGGCTGCTCCTCCACTCATTCCACCAATAAGAGCCAACCTCATCAGTGATGTCACAATGGCTTGATTGCCCGATACTTGGCTCACTTCTGATATCATAAGGGAAAGGAGGAAAGGGAAATGGGACTTGATATACTGCCTTTCTGAGGTTTTTGCAACTACATTCAAAGCGGTTTACATATATTCTGGTACTTATTTTGTACCAGGGGCAATGGAGGGTTAAGTGACTTGCCCAGAGTCAGAAGGAGCTGCAGTAGGAATTGAACCCAGTTCCCCAGGATCAAAGTCCACTGCACTAACCACTAGGCTACTCCTCCACTGGCTGCCTTGGGTATTTATGTATCCATACATAGAATGTCAATATAATTACAAATCTTGTTTTAACTATGTATCCAAAGGTTTCCATGTCCCAAGAACATGCAGCATTTTTCTACAACTTTTTATCTATCTGTCTTGCCTTTTCCCAGGAAAATGCCAAGACAGAAGAGGGGATCATAGCAAATGTATTAGTTACAGTTAAAGTGTAATGTTTTCACATTCTATACAGAATTACGGTCTCTCTTTCTTTAAGAATACACTTTTCCTTGAAGATAACTTTTATTTTGAAGTCCCATCTTGATTATATGACTCTTTGTAAAGGTCAGTCAAGGATACAGCTTCTGTGTTTTTCTGTTATTTCTACATGCTTTATTGTTCTCATATGTTTGCATTCTTGTGTCTCTGAGCAATCAGCTGTACTTTGCCAGTGAGATTCATCCACACAGGATTTACAACAATCCTGTTGAACATTTTTATTTTGCTAATAATGCAAAGGTAACATTTGTATTTTGTTTTACGTAATTTTTTTTTTTTTTTAATTAATGACAAGCACTGAATTCAGTGGGCAGGATAAGGCACTGCAGCTACCACATTCCTTTGGGATGCGAGTTCAAAACCAGGACTTTCCAAAGAAAGTCTCCAGTCTGAAACTGGGTAACTTGGCATATTTGGGATTAGCTTAGTGCAGTGGTGCCCAAACCTGATCCTGGAGGCACCCCACCAGTCGGGTTTTCAGGATATCCACAATGAATATTCATATGATACTAAATGAGTTATCGTACCCAAACTGTGCATACAATTTATATCTTACTTCGAATGCCAGTCAGAAAATCACAGATTTCATTAGAAAAATAAGGAGCCTACAAGATTGCAGTGCTCTAAGATAAGACTTTTTGGGATTACAAATGCAGCACTGTTTTTCAGAAGACTCCTTGCTAAATTAGACCCCTTCTCTTCTCAATCTACACCTCTTCCCTGGGCTCCCTGATCTCATCTCACGGTTTCCAGTATCATCTCTATGCTGATGACACCCAGTTGTATCTCTCCACACCAGACATCACCGCGGAGACCTAGGCAAAGGTATCAGCCTGCTTATCCGACATTGCTGCCTGGATGTCCAACCGCCACCTGAAACTGAACATGTCCAAGACCGAGCTTATCGTCTTTCCACCAAAACCCATTTCTCCTCTTCCTCCACTTTCTATCTCAGTTGATAACACCCTCATCCTCCCCGTCTCATCTGCCCGCAACCTCGGAGTCATCTTTGACTCCTCCCTCTCCTTCTCTGCGCATATCCAGCAGATAGCCAAGACCTGTCGCTTCTTCCTCTTTAACATCAGCAAATTCGCCCTTTCCTCTCTGAACACACCACCCAAACTCTCGTCCACGCTCTCATTACCTCTCACCTTGACTACTGCAACTTACTCCTCACCGGCCTCCCACTTAGCCATCTATCCCCCCTTCAATCTATTCAGAACTCTGCTGCACGTCTTATCTTCCGTCAGGACCGATATGCCCATATCACCCCTCTCTTCAAGTCACTTCACTGGCTTCCAATCAGATACTGCATTCAGTTCAAGCTTCTCCTCCTTACTTACAAATGCATTCAGTCTGCTGCCCCTCACTACCTCTCTACCCTCATCTCCCCTTACGTTCCCGCCCGTAACCTCCGTTCACAGGACAAATCCCTCCTCTCATTGCCCTTCTCCACCAATGCCAACTCCAGGCTCCGCTCATTCTGCCTCGCCTCACCCTATGCTTGGAACAACCTTCCCGAGTCCTTACGCCCAGCCCCCTCCCTGCCCATCTTCAAGTCTTTGCTTAAAGTCCACCTCTTCAATGCTGCGTTCGGCACCTGACTCTTACCTCTCAGGAATTCCAGACTGCCCCAATTTGTCTGCCCCTATCGGTCTGACTGTTCACGTGTCCTTTAGATTGTAAGGTCTTTGAGCAGGGATTGTCCTTCTATGTTAAATTGTACAGCGCTAGTAGCGCTTTAGAAATGTTAAATAGTAGTAGTAGTAAATTAAAAGTGTAACCTTGTTCCAGATTGGTTCAGGACATTTGTTTACGCTTAGGATGTGTTTTTGTATTGCATTTGTATTTTGAGTGAAAAGAAAGAGCGGTGGCAGTGAGCTCCATTGAAGTATGAATGATGGTATGCTTGGTGTTTAGTAAGTATGATGTTATAATATACATATGTAGGTTGATTTGTGCCTAAGCAGTATAAACAGGAAATATTTCCACAAGAAAGTGTTATTGCATAAAATATTTCAGTAAAGAAGAAAATATTATAAAAGTCGAATGAAATCAATGAATATTCATGAGATGGATTTGCATGAGGTGGAGGCAGTGCTTGCAAATCTCTCTCATGAATGTTCATTGTGGATATCCTGAAAACCCGACTGGCTGGGGTGCCTCCAGGATCAGGTTTGGGAACCACTGGGCTTGGTCATTCCTCTCTGTTATCTTTATCAGTGGTGTACCAAGGGGGGGGGGGGGGGGCGGTCCGCCCCAGGTGCATGCCGCTGGGGGGTGCTGTGCGTCTGTCGGCAACGCTCGTTCCCTGCTCCCTCTGCCCTGGAAGGGGTTACTTCCTGTTCCGGGGCAGAGGGAGCAGGGAACGAGCGAAGCCGACAGGCGCGCACCCGGGGGGGGGGGGGTAGAGGTTGTGTCCATCATTTCACCGCTGGGGGGGTGCCGCACATCTGTCGGTAACGCTCGTTCCCTGCTCCCTCTGCCCTGGAACAGGAAGTAACCCGTTCCGGGGCAGAGGTAGCAGGGAACGAGCGTTGCCGACAGAAGCGCAGCACCCCCCCCCCCCCCCCCCAGCAGGTAAAGATGCACCCGGGGGGGGGGGTGCTTCGGCGATCCGCCCCGGGTGTCAGCCACCCTAGGAATGCCACTGATCTTTATTAAACATTTCTATACAGCTTCTACCAGTACTGAGTACTTGTTCAAAGCGATTTACAGAAGAATGCATTCATAATCAAAGCATTATACAGTAAAAATACAGTAAAACAAGAAGTTTGAACTGTTTCAGGGCTGGCTGCAGTGGGACAGCATGTAAAAGTCATCCAGCAAACAGCAGGAAGAAGTTGGGGAGTGAGCGCCAGATGTGTCTGCAGCTGGAGAGAGGCCCGTCCCTAGGGGGAGGGGAACCCAATCCTGTGCAACTGACTGGAACATGCCTAGAATGCCAGGCCCACACAGGTGCAGCCAGTATGCATGTACATCCTTTACACTTTTTTTTAAGGGGTAGGGTATATTTCAACAGACTCTTAAAAGCAAAACAAAAAACCCCAAACAAACTATTTTAAACACTAGCACACTGAAACAACTAAAGAGGATTTGGCATTTCTGTGTCGACTACAGCTTTGGTGCAGTCTGAAAGGATGTGTGTAGCTCCCTGGAAATGATAAGAGAGATACCGAATAGGAGGGGAGAGATCAGTAAGCTCGAGTCAGGAGAGAGACCTTGGGGTGTTGGTGTCCGAGGATCTGAAGGTGTAGAAACAATGCGACAAGGCGACGGCCATGGCCAGAAGGATGCTAGGCTGCATAGAGAGGGGTATAACCAGCAGAAGAAAGGAGGTGTTGATGCCCCTCTACAAGTCCTTGGTGAGGCCTCACTTGGAGTATTGTGTTCAGTTTTGGAGGCCATATCTTGCTACAGATGTAAAAAGATTGGAAGAGGTGCAAAGAAAAGCTACAAAAATGGTATGGGATTTGCGTTGCAAACCGTACGAGGAGAGACTTGCCGACCTGAACATGTTTACCTTGGAGGAAAGGAGAAAAATATGTGCAAATATTTGAAAGGTATTAATCCTTTTCTGGAGATGGGAAGGTGGTAGAACTAGAGGACATGAATTGAGGTTGAAGGGAGACAGACTCAGGAGTAATGTCAGGAAGTATTTTTTTCACGGAAAGGGTGGTAGATACGTGGAATGCCCTCCTGCGGGAGGCGGTGGAGATGGAAACGGTAATGGAATTCAAATGTGCGCGGGATAAACACAAAGGAATCCTGTTTAGAAGGAATGGATCTACGGAATCTTAGCGGGGATTGGGTGGTAACGCCGGTAATTAGAAAGTAAAACCAGTGCTGGGCCGACTTCTACGGTCTGCGCCCTGAGAAAGGCAAGGACCAATCAAACTCGGGTGTACATATCAAGTATCACATACCATGTAAAATGCGTTTATCTTGTTGGGCAGACTGGATGGACCGTTCACGTCTTTAACTGCCATCATTTACTATGTTACTATGTTACTCTTTGGGGTTCTACATGGAATGTTGCTACTAATTGGGATTCCGGAATCTTGTAACTCTTTAGGATTCCAGAATCTTCAGAACTTTTAGTACAAGAACAGTGCTGGGCAGACTTCTACGGTCTGTGCCCTGAGAATGACAAGGACAAATCAAACTCGGGTATGCATATAAAGTATCACCTACCTCGTAAAATGAGTTTATCTTGTTGGGCAGACCGGATGGACCGTACAGGTCTTTATCTGCCGTCATTTACTGTGTTACTATGTTATTGTTTGTGCCACTGTTCCAGAAGGAGGCTACCTTGAAATGAATGTCTGTGTCTACTTGAAATGGAAAATAATTAACTCCCAAGATTTCCAATGAGATGTCTAAGAAATGCAGCCAGGTCCAAAGCTTTTCTACACTTTGAACGTTTTTAATCACAATATTTGAATTAAAGGTAGTGTGTGCATCAGAAGAACTGGAGACGGATCCCGAATGCCGGCTTTGTTGGCATAAGGTTTGAAACCTTCCCCTTCTTTCAGATACTGTATGAACAAGTCTGGGATGAAAATGAAAGCACAGCACTCTCATAAGCTCTTGGAATGAAATTGTAGGGTGCAGCCTTAAAGAGCAGGAGACCCAAAGCTGGATTTTTTTCTTTATTTATAACCATTTAAGTTTTTACAAGCGATAAAACAACTTGCTGGAAATACAGAGAAAGTAATATGTAGGAAATTATTTCAGTCAGGTAATTCTATTCTCTTCCTTAGACCACTAAATAGGGAGAGTGAAACAAGATAAGGAGATCAATTAAACAAAAAAAAAAACCCCATGGTATTAACCTGATTATCCCCAGATATTACTCGTCTAATTCATTATTCCACATTGATCATCTGGTTGGCTTCTTCAAGGCCAATACGGTGTATAGTCAAATCATTTCATTGAAACATACTTATTGTCCAATATTAGTTAGAAATAACAGATCTGATTACATTCTCTCTCTTTTAAAAAGCAGAAGTTATTTAACAATACATATACTTAAGTCTCTAATTCAGATCCCACTGATTAAAGTAATCCCAGTTTTCACAGGCTTCACTCCTTTTAAAGTAATAATTTGAGGAACAGCTGGATTTTTTAATGTCCAACTGAAATGAATACTTGATACAGCCTCTGGCAAGAGGAGATGATGTCCTGGGTTCCATCCGTGTCCATGGTGAGAATGTGATAGAAGAACCTGATTTGCATTTCTCATCCAGATCTCCTAGCCTGACCTGTCACGCTAGAATTTCATAAATTCAGCAGACAGGCAGTTCATTCATTTCAGTATTTATATACCACTTAGACCTAAGCAGTTTACAGTTTCATTTTATAGGTACTGGGTCGTCTGAGAGTGGTACATTGTGCTACCGTTGTACCTGGGGCAACGGAGGATTAAGTGACTTGCCCAGGGTCGCATGGAGCGGGAGTGAGAATTGAACCCAGCTCCTCAGGATCTCAACCCGCTGCCGACCGTCAGGCAGTAGCAGAAACTGAACCCAGTCCCCCAGGTCCGCAACCCACTACACTAACCGTTAGGCCGCTCCACTAATTCTGAGTGGCGTCCCCTCCGTTCCTGAATGTTGCTCTTCAGGCCAGAGTAAATAGCCATTAATTAGAGCTAAATTTGGTTTGTTCAGCATCTTGCTTTTGACGTCTCTGGTTTTTCTTTCTCCTCTTATTAAAAAGCTGCTCTGATGAAGCTGGCCACCAGCCCAGATGCTGAGCTTTTGTACCAGTGGCCAATCCCTGTCTGGAGATGGCTTATGAAATATTTAGTCAACTTTAATAATAAAAATGAAATAGTTTTAGTTACAACAATCTAAAGTCTCACTCTGGGATCTTTAACTATAAAAGGTTGCATGTATACATGTACTCCTCTCCCGTGTTTGATTATTTTTAGGTCCCATGGGATATTATATTGGCATATATGTCATTTGTACATCACATTGATACGTTTATTAATGCCATACTTAATGCATATTGCGTAGTATTATGATGTCTCAAGTCTATGGGTGCTGGCTCGTTTGGTTTGATCATAGTAACATAGTAACATAGTAGATGACGACAGAAAAAGACCTGCACGGTCCATCCAGTCTGCCCAACAAGATAAAGTCATATGTGCTACTTTTTGTGTATACCTTACCTTGATTTGTATCTGCCATTTTCAGGGCACAGACCGTAGAAGTCTGCCCAGCACTAGTCCCGCCTCCCAACCACTAGCCCCACCTCCCACCACCGGCTCTGCCACCCAATCTCGGTTAAGCTTCTGAGGATCCATTCCTTCTGAACAGGATTCCTTTATGTTTGAATTCCGTTACCGTTTTCATCTCCACCACCTCCCGCGGGAGGGCATTCCAAGCATCCACCACTCTCTCCGTGAAAAAATACTTCCTGACATTTTTCTGCCCCCCTTCAATCTCATTTCACGTCCTCTAGTTCTACCGCCTTCCCATCTCCGGAAAAGGTTAGTTTGCGGATTAATACCTTTCACATATTTGAACGTCTGTATCGTATCACCCCTGTTTCTCCTTTCCTCCAGGGTATACATGTTCAGGTCAGTTAACGCAAGCAGAAGCCAGAATCTTGCAGGCTATGCAGTGACAGAGGCCGTGCAGTAACGAGATGCAAGGCTGTGGTGCCTCAATCCTGAAGGCTCCTGGGTGAAACATAGAAACATGAAGGCAGATAAAGACCATATGACGTATCCAGTCTGCCCATCCATGCCATCTGTTCTCCCTATCACTCCCTTAGAGAACCTATGTACTTGTCCCAACGTATCTTGAATTCAGATACTGTTTTCATCTCCATTACTTCCACCGGGAGGCCATTCCATGAATTCACTACCCTTTCCATGAAGAAGTATTTTCTCAGGTTACTTGTTCTGACTCTATCCCCGTTCACCCAGTGGCATAGCTATGTGGGGCCAGAGAGGGCCTGGGCCCCCCTGCCGACAACCCTCTCGACCCCTCTCCCACTACCAACCTGCCGTCGCCTGCCTTTGCTGGCGGGGGACCCCAACCCTGGCAGGCCCAGGTCCTCTTCTTCCCGTGCAAAAGGCTTCCTTCCGTTTCTGATGTCCTGCACGTAAGAAGAGGACCTCGGCTGGCGGGGCTTGGGGTCCCCCGCCAGCAAAGGCAGGTGAAGGCAGGTTGGTAGTGGGAGGGGGGGTCGAGATGGTCGGCGGCAGGGGGGGGGGCAAAGTTGGTGGTGGCGGTGGCGGGGTCGGCAATGGGCTGGAGTGTAAATTTTAAGGGACTTCAAGAAGAGTACTGGGCAGACTTCTACGGTCTGTGCCCTGAGAAAGGCAAGGAGAAATCAAACTCGGGTATAAAGTATCACATACCATCTAAATGTTTATCTTGTTGGGCAGACGGGATGGACTGTTCAGGTCTTTATCTGCCATCATTTACTATGTTACTCTTTGGGGTTCTACATGGAATGTTGCTACTAATTGGGATTCCGGAATCTTGTAACTCTTTAGGATTCCAGAATCTTCAGAACTTTTAGTACAAGAACATTGCTGGGCAGACTTCTACGGTCTGTGCCCTGAGAATGGCAAGGACAAATCAAACTCGGGTATAAAGTATCACATACCATCTAAATGTTTATCTTGTTGGGCAGACGGGATGGACTGTTCAGGTCTTTATCTGCCATCATTTACTATGTTACTCTTTGGGGTTCTACATGGAATGTTGCTACTAATTGGGATTCCGGAATCTTGTAACTCTTTAGGATTCCAGAATCTTCAGAACTTTTAGTACAAGAACATTGCTGGGCAGACTTCTACGGTCTGTGCCCTGAGAATGGCAAGGACAAATCAAACTCGGGTATGCATATAAAGTGTCACATACCATGTAAAATTAATTTATCTTGTTGGGCAGACTGGATGGACCCTTCAGGTCTTTATCTGCCGTCATTTACTATATTACTATGTTCTTCCCAGACAAGTCCCCCCCCCCCCCAATTTTTGAATGCATGGTTTGTGCGTGCATGGTGGGATTTTACCACAGGCTGCCTCAACGCATCCCTCAGTAAGCCCGTTTACGATGCGGTAAGCACGCGTTGTTTGCAAAGGGCCCCTGAGAAAACTGAACCGCCCAGGGCTGCTCAACCACAATCACAGTAGGGTCAAATGAAACGAACAGTCTAAACAAGCATGTTTGAATGGCATAAAAGAGCTTAAGGAGGTCTTTTAAGGCAAGCTGGTGTTTTTTGTGTGCGCTAAAATTAGGCACGTGTTTGCAGACTCCGGTGTGAACAAATACAAAGTGATGTTGTGCTAAGATGAAGTTCATGTGGCAGAGCCACGTTAGGGAATCGGAGAACGGAAGAGTTGTGTTATGTCCATTACGTACTTTAGTTTTGTTGGGTTGCAGATATCAGGCATTTATGTTGGAGCGGTAGGGTTTGCCTTTTTAAACATGTTAGTTTTTAGTGTTTTCCGGAAGGTTAGGTGGTCGTACGTAGTTTTCAAGGCTTTTGGTAATGCGTTCCACAGTTGTGTGCTTATGAAGGAAAAACTGGATGCGTAGGTTACTACTACTACTATAAATCACTTTTATAGCGCTACCAGTCGTATGCAGCGCTTTACA
This sequence comes from Microcaecilia unicolor, assembly GCF_901765095.1. NCBI lineage: Eukaryota > Metazoa > Chordata > Amphibia > Gymnophiona > Siphonopidae > Microcaecilia > Microcaecilia unicolor. The sequence continues at coordinate 12,013,146 of NC_044041.1, read as the reverse complement.
ATTGAACATGAAGAAGAAAGACAGTCCATGCTCAAAAGAGCTTACAATCTAAATCAGGACAAACAGACACGACCAAAAAGGATAAGGGAAGGACAGACAGAAGGACACATAAGGATAAGATAAATGTTACAAGTCAGGAGTCGAAAGCAGCATCAAACAGGTAGGCCTTTAGCCCAGATTTGAAGGCTGCGAGGGATGGAGCTAGACGTAATGGCTCAGGAAGCCTATTCCAGGCATAAGGCGCGGAGAGATAGAAGGAGCGGAGTCTGGAGTTAGCGATGGAGGAGAAGGGTGCAGTTAGGAAAGATTTGCCCAGGTTGATTTGTATTTGAGTCCTTTGCAGCTTGGGTAGTGCAGAGTTAGGTAAAAAAAACAAAGCCAAAGACTGTCTGCTACCTTGAAGTAGTGAACAACCGGTCTTGTATGTCAGAAGGAGTCAAACGTGGTGTGTCTTGTGTCACCCTCCCACACCCTTCCTCTTCCTGAGTTCACAATCAGCCTAAGATCACCTGTCTTTACCAGTAAAGAGGGAGGGGCTGCTTGGAAACCCTCAGGCTTCTTGGGGGGGGGGGGGGGGAGAGAGTTTCCATTCACTCTGTTACACTGTGTTTCAGAAATCTTTGCTGCATTGACTTTTGAATCAGCTTCTCTTTGTTTAATTATAGCAAAGTCAATACAAAGAATGCCTGAAAGGGTGATACTGCTGTTTTCCCATACGTGACTGTTGCTTAAAAGAGCAGTCAGATCCTGCTTGTGGTGAAACCACATTATTCTGTATCTAGGACAGCATCGTAGTGTAAGAAAGGGGCTAAGCAAATCAGATGTTTTTTTTTTTTTTTGCCTGAAATGATCCTGGTATCGAAAAAAGCAACACAATTCAGTGTTTGCTACCTACAGGTATTCCAGGTTCACTCTCTGATCCTGGGTCCTGCTTCTCTTCGCCAGTGGCGTAGCCATGGCTGGGGCCATCCAGCAGCGGCAAAGATGTGATGCGTCCGGTGGGGATCCCCAAGCCCCGCTATCCGAAGACTCCCAGTATGTCTCCCTCCCCTCCCCCGCAGTTGAGCAGGCGTCTCAACAACATTCCCCCAAACCCATGGCACCTTTTAAAATCATTCAGGCCCAGATGATCAAAAGCCCTGCGCTGTTCCAAACAGCGCCCTAAAAATAGCGCAGGGACAGCGCAGGGCTTTTCTGCATCAATGATCAAAGATAATGCATGCAAATCTAAGCAGCGCTATTATCTTTGATCATCATGTTTTAGTGCGGGAGAATTGTGCCGAGCATGCGCTCAGCACAATCCTCCCGCACTTGTTTGACAGGTCTGGGCTGTCAAACGCCCAAACCTGTCAAACAGCATGCCGCGCAAACCGTCTCCCACCCTCCCGCCCAGCAACGGGGGGGGGGGGGGGGGGGGGCTGGAGGTCCGGTGGGTCTCCAGCATCCCCACCCCCCGAACCCAATCCTTAAGTGGCCGCACCCCCGAACCCACTCCGCCTCTCAAAAAACGCTGTCCTACCCTCCTACCCACCGATGGGGGGGGGGCTGGAGGTCCGGTGGCCCTCCAGCCCACCCCAAATCCTCCCCCAGCGTTGTCCTTAGATTCCCTGGTGGTCCGTGGTGTGCTGTGGTGTCGTGACACCCCCCCTCCCGGCCCCCCTACCTTTTGTTGGAGGAGGGACGCAGCCTGCCTGCCTCCCTCCTCTTCCAGTCAGTCGACGCCCAAAATGGCGGCGCCCAGCCCCGCCCATTGCATCCTGGGATGCTCTGGGCGGGGTTACAGACCATGTAAGGGAATCGCTCCCTTACATGGTCTGTAGCCACGCCCAGTGCATCCCAGGATGCACTGGGTGGGGCTGGGCGCCGCCATTTTGGGCGTTGACTGACTGGAAGAGGAGGGAGGCAGGCAGGCTGCGTCCCTCCTCCAACAAAAGGTAGGGGGGGTGTCACGACACCAAAGCACACCACGGACCACCAGGGAATCTAAGGACAACGCTGGGGGGAGGATTTGGGGTAGGCTGGAGGTCCACCGGACCTTCAGCCCCCCCCCCCCCCCGTCCCGTCGATGGATCACAGTGGTGGGAGTGTAGGACAGCGTTTTTCTGGAGGCGGCGTGGGTTCGGGGGTGCCCTCTGTGAACATGGGGGGGGATCGTCGGGGGGACCGGAGGTCCACCGGACCTCCAGCCCCCCCGTTCGCGTTTGCCTTGGGGGGGAAGGGGGGCCTGCCAGCATGGAACTGCATGCTGGACAGGGCTCACCATTCCTCCCCATTGATCCGCAAAATCTAACGCCAGCTCAGAGCTGGCGTTGATTTTGCTGCGGCCAGCGACCCAATCTTTGGCACGCTGGTCGCTGATCATTGGGGATGAATGCGTTAAGCGCCAATTAGCATGCATTTGCAGGCTAATTGCGCTAGAAGCCCTGTTTAGCATGCATTTGCATGCTACTTGTGTTGAGAGCCCTCGAGTGCGCTGTTTTAGGCGCTTGAGGGTTCTGATCATGGGTCGGGCTGCAAACTCTGGCGCTAGTATGGCGTTAACAGCCTCTAGCGCTGGAGTTTGCTTTTGATCATGAGGGCATCAGTTCTTTGCTGACAGCAAGCAGCGACTCATAGCCGCTGCTTGCACTGGCCCCAAGCCTTCCTTCTGACGCTATGTCCTGTTTCTGTATAGGTGGGACCTGGTCAGAGGGAAGTCAAAAACGAGAGAGCAGGGGGGAAAGAATCCAGCACACAAGCGAAGACAACCCTCACCAACCCACTGGGCTCCTGTCCAGCAGTACTATCCGTTAGCATTCTTCCAACACATGGGGAAAGTGCCTCTTCAGCTTACCGTTGACAGCTCCTGACCTCCCGTAAAAGTTTTGTCATAAAAGGCAGGGCTGCAGTCTGGTGCATCGCTCGGAATGCACAGTTGAATGGTAATCAGTTCATTTTAATAACTTTGCATACCGTTCCCGTTGTCTGCTGCCATGAACGGAAAACAGCCCTTTCTGCGTCTCCTGCTGAATAATGTGCTCGCTAAACTGGCTGGATCCAGTCAAGAAAGCACGTTGCTGGCCTGGTAAGTTTGATGCATCCCCCCCCCCCCCCCCCCCCACTACCAGTCAAAGAAATGGTGGGGGAGGGGAAAATATCATCACAGCAGCAAGCATTTGGCTGTTATTTGTACTGGATTCAAGAGGGGTTCAGGGTTTATGGCCAAGAATTGCAGCTGGACTAGAAGGGGGTAAAATCCATATCTCTGCTCAGTACTATTCTTATCCAGTCAGAAGCCCAGAGACTCCCGCCCCCAACCACATTTTAATAAAAATGAGTCTGCAGAAATGGCTGTCTCCCTGTCCCTCCCTCTCTCTCTCTTGCTTGTCATGCCCTGATTACTAATTGGGTAATTTTATGTAAAGAAGTCTGACTGGTGGTATGAGTCCTCCCACAGAGACAGCCATCCTCTGTCAGAGTATGACAGGTCCTCCGAGGGAAGTGAGCACTGAAGACTGGAACATGCGGATGGGCTATTAACTCCCCAGTTAGAAAGATGCCTGGTGCTCATGGACGTCTTTTTAATTCCTGGTTGCAGAAGGATGGCTGGGATAGTAGTTTAAAGCCTTATAATTCAGGAAAGGAAAATGCAGTCAGCCAGTTCTCGTAGGCTGTAGCCATTTTCTTTGTATCACCAGCATGTGGCCATCACACTGTGGCAGGGTGTCAGAGGGAAGATGTAACAGAGAAAGTCCACATTTCTCCCATATGTAGTTAGCACAGATCCTGTATGTGAACGTGTGAGGCACATGGTTGTCTTCTCTGTTTGTACGTGTACATGTGAGACACATGGCTGTCTTCTCTGTCCCTGTACATGTGAGGCACATGGCTGTCTCTGTCTGTATGTGTACATGTGAGGCACATGGCTGTCTTCTCTGTCCCTGTACGTGTGAGGCACATGGCTGTCTTCTCTGACTGTACGTGTACATGTGAGGCACATGGATGTCTTCTCTGTGAGGCACATGGCTGTCTTCTCTGTCCCTGTACATGTGAGTCACATGGCTGTCTTCTCTGTCTGTACATGTGAAGCACATGGCTGTCTTCTCTGTACATGTACATGTGAGGCACATGGCTGTCTTCTCTGTTCCTGTACATGTGAGGCACATGGCTGTCTTCTCTGTATGTGTACATGTGAGGCACATGGCTGTCTTCTCTGTTTCTGTACATGTGAGGCACATGGCTGTCTTCTCTGTATGTGTACATGTGAGGCACATGGCTGTCTTCTCTGTCCCTGTACATGTGAGTCACATGGTTGTCTTCTCTGTACATGTACATGTGAAGCACATGGCTGTCTTCTCTGTACGTGTACATGTGAGGCACATGGCTGTCTTCTCTGTCTGTACATAGCTTTTTCTGTTGTACAGGACACCTGTACCACTTAAATAGAAACACAAACACACACCCAGGTGTAATGTGTGCTGTGTCTCTGTTCTCAAAGTTTTGAGGGTATAATCCCCCGGTTTCTATATATATGGTGCCCGCACTTGAGGAAGCTGTCTGGGAACAGTTGTGTTGTATTTCAGGGCCTGAGAATTTGGAATAGTCTGCCAGTGTTTATGCGGTTAATACCAGATTATAGACTTTTTCGTAAAATGTTAAAATCTTCTCATTGTAGTATTTCTCAGTTAATGAATTATTTAAACTTAATTGTATATCATATCTGAATGAGGTATGATATATGTTGTGAACCACTTTGAAAGTTTCTTAAAAGCAGTATGCAAGATGCGAAATACAATATGTGTACAATTTAATTGGCTAATGAGCCCTTATATGGAAGTTAAGCCTTGCCCAGCACATCCCAGGATGCACCAGGCAGGGCACCACCATTTTCAGGAGGCGCCCGAAGAGGAGGGTGAGAGTGCTAGTCCCTTCCTCCTCCAACTAGGAGAATGAGGTAGGCCGTCGGGGGGGAGGGGGGTGCTGGGAGGAAGGACTAGTGATCCCACTGGACCACCAGGCCATTTCGTTCCATGTTGGGGGGGGGGGGGAGCTTGCAGTCCCACTGGACCATCAGGGTTCTTTAGTGTTTTGGAGGTGGGGGGGCCTGGAGGTCCACCAGACCTCAAGGCCTTGTGTTTGAGGGTGGCGGGCTTAGGTTTGACAGGTCTGGATCTCCCCCATTCCTCCCTTGCAGGCAAACCCTAACGCCAGCTCGGAGCTGGCATTGGATTTGCAGCGGGTGCAGCACCCTTGTTTGGCGCGCAGCCCGCTGATCATTCGGGAGGAATGCGGGAGACTTTCGTTCGCATGAGTTTGCATGCGACAAGCACGTTGTTTCACGCACTCACTGACTCTGATCCTGGGGCGCTAGGTCTGGCGTTAATGACCTTTGGCAGCCCGCATTTGCTTCTGATCATCGAGGCTTCAGTGGTCTAGAATACCAGGTCTCGGCATCCAACTCGGGTCCAGGATTTACAGCAGGTTTCAGCGGGCGCAAGTCTGGCGCCCAGATTTGGGTGTGGAAAGCGGCGCTATTCTGTGAAGGGTACGCAGACTAACGCTTAGCGCCAAACATTTCCGGTGCCGTTTGTGAGCGCCATTGTAGAATTACCCCAGTGTGTTACAGAATCTCACATACACACGCACACGTGTTCGCAAGCTTATTCTCCAGCACATGGTTTCGCACCCGTTCTCTCTTGTCACATTTGCATGGACCCAAACGTGCTTTGTGCCACGCCCACTTTTGCTCTTCTCACGCACTCTTGCACGCTTACAGGTGCACAGAACATTACACATATCAGTTCTTTCTGTCACACATAGGACACAACCCTGTCTTCTGACCTGTCCGTCCAGATAGATGATGGAAGGGGTGAATCTGTGCATGGGCCACACCCTTGCACCGCTGGGCTGGGGGGGGGGGGGCTTGGGCGCTTCTCTTTCCTGCACCAGTCTCTCGGGTTCTTGCAATCGCTGCCAGCAGCACGATCAGCTGAGCCAGCCCTCCTGAAAGCAAACACCACAGAAACCACTAATGTATGACTGTTTACCTTCATGAGGCTCCTGGGAGAAATTCATTGCCAGCATAACACTTCAAACAGAATTATTAATTGCACACCGAGGCTGTTGTTATGGCTGCAGTGTCAACCTTGTAGACAGAGATGGAACTGCGAGAGACCGAGAAAAAAGCACAGGAGGTCCGTCAGCAGCTTGGGGTGCCACCCCCACTCCAGGTCAGCCAGGCAGGTCGAGCCAGACCTGCTTGGCTGTACTACATGGGTAGTTCTGAAGGTTTGATTTGCTTAGGGAAATTCAGAACTACAACTGCGTTCATGCTGTGATCAAATCAGGACTAGATCAACCTGCTTGACTGTGACCTGGTATGAAGTGCCATTTGTTACAGTGTTTGCTTATTCTTTGGGCGTTGCCAAGCCTCATCTGCAGCTGTGGTCTAGCCTAGAGCCGAATTTTCCAAACAGTATGCCGTCAAGCAGATTGGGCAGTCGCCTAGGGTAGCAGCATCTGGGGCAGGACAGAACAGCTGCAGCCAAAGCAAAGCCATAGACTCTGACAGCCACCAAACCCAAAGAACTGCCGTCGTGTATTTTTATCCCCAGGGAAGGCGAGCAGTTATCTCCTGCACATCTATTGTGGAAAACCTGGCTGGATGGGGATGGGGGGGGGGGGGGGGGGGAGGTTCCCAGGGCCAATTTAGGAACCACTGCTCTGGGTATTTCAAATACTGGAGACCCCAGCGGAATGCTGGAATGAAAACAGCTAAAAGTCCCAACTAAGTGCTCTTAAGACTTTGAGAGTAAGTTGAAGAAGGGATTGAGTTGAATCGCTGTTTAGTTGCGTAGGACAATCTGGTCTTCTTTATTGGCCTTCCGGACAGGCCCAGCAAGACTGGTGGGTTGTGCAAGCCTTCCAGCAGGTGGAGACAGAGATCTGACGGGATAGTCTTACCTTGAGATGACAAGAGTACATCTACCTATGGTGGATTAACAATAGCTGTTAATACATGCAAAACATTGACCCCCCCCCCCACCCCCCTATTTACAAAGCTGCACCGGCGGCTGCCGTGCGCTAATGCCAACACAGCCCATTCACTTTGAATGGGCTGTGTCAGCATTGCCGCGCGGTAAACAGGGGAGTGAATTTGCTGTTTGTACAGTATTAACAGCTAATGCTAATGAGATGCAAATGTGGCCCACGTTACCACAGATGTTAAAGTCTGTGCATACATGTGAATAATATCACAAAAACTTAACTATACTTCAGAGAGGTATAATTAAGATGTTGGAGTTAACGGTCAAAAAGTACTTTTGACACATTAACATGCATCCTTGTTCACCGTGTTAATAGACAATGAAATATTTTTCCTCCCTTTGCATCTCATTACCTCATTAACATAAATTTCCCATTAATACTATAGCAAGTGATTTTCTGCAAGTTAATGAACAGCATTCACAGCTTGTGATGGATAATGCGGGCATTTAAATGCATGATATTGCTGGCTATAGCATTAATGTGCTTTAGGTGCATAGGGCCATTGCCCTTGGCTTCTCTTTAGACCCTTAGTCTTCACGCCCAGTCTTGGAAGGCTGCCAACAGGTTTTCAGGATATCCCTTATATGCATGAGAGAGATTTGCATGCCTACTATCTCCATTGTATGCAACATTTATCTCTTGCATATTCATTAGAGATGTCCTGAAAATCAGACCCATTGATAGCTCTGGAGGACTGGGAAGGAAGTCTCTGCAATCGCCATCTCCATGGTGCGGATGTTATAATGCCGTTGTATCGCTCCATGGTGCGACCGCACCTGGAGTATTGTGTTCAGTACTGGTCTCCGTATCTCAAAAAAGATATAGTAGAATTGGAAAAGGTACAGCGAAGGGCGACGAAAATGATAGTGGGGATGGGACGACTTTCCTATGAAGAGAGGCTGAGAAGGCTAGGGCTTTTCAGCTTGGAGAAGAGACGGCTGAGGGGAGATATGATAGAAGTGTATAAAATAATGAGTGGAATGGATCGGGTGGATGTGAAGCGACTGTTCACGCTATCCAAAAATACTAGGACTAGAGGGCATGAGTTGAAGCTACAGTGTGGTAAATTTAAAACGAATCGGAGAAAATTTTTCTTCACCCAATGTGTAATTAGACTCTGGAATTCGTTGCCGGAGAACGTGGTACGGGCGGTTAGCTTGACGGAGTTTAAAAAGGGGTTAGATAGATTCCTAAAGGACAAGTCCATAGACCGCTATTAAATGGACTTGGAAAAATTCCGCATTTTTAGGTATAACTTGTCTGGAATGTTTTTACGTTTGGGGAGCGTGCCAGGTGCCCTTGACCTGGATTGGCCACTGTCGGTGACAGGATGCTGGGCTAGATGGACCTTTGGTCTTTCCCAGTATGGCACTACTTATGTACTTATGTACTTATGTCCAAGTCCCAGGTGCCTGTTGTGCTGAAGGATTTTATTGTGTTTCATTTACAGTTTATTGGCTCCTGTCCTTCACATAAACATTTCCCATCCAAGCAACATGATCTCATTATGGTGTTTTGCAGCAAGGTGTCACGAAACCTTGTGACCATTTCAGCTTTCCTGTGTGGATGGGTGATGGCAGTATTGATGGAGGTGCCTCGACCCCTGCTCTTGCCTTTGCTCTGCTCCATGATGTGCTTTCTGAGATCACTTCCTGTCACACCAGAGCTGCAACCTCTTCCTTGAATCTTTTCAGGTCATTGAAGTTGCTATGGAAACCCTCAACACACAAATACACACGTACCTTCTCTTGCTCGTTAGGAGCAAAAGTGGTGACTTACCAAAGCTTGTATTATTTTTACAAAACAGCAGGAAAAACGGGTTTGCAGTTCAGAGCGGATGTGCTTTGTCACTATCTGTAATAAAGCCAGGGAGCAAACTCAGTTTGAATGACTCTGCAGTCCTCTCGGCAGCTGGAAACCTTGGCCAAGTGATTGCACTATTGTCAGGCTTGACCCATTTTACCGAAAATCTATGGATGAAATAGATTTTTTTAGACTGGGAAAGAATGCTCGTTAACAACTCCAGTGCTTGATTCATACAAGCCTCCTACAGCAGGGGGCAGGGTCAAGAAATGTTTCAATGGTTCAGTTTTCAACACGACTAAGCAAGTCAAAGAGATGACTTGCTGAATTTTAGGTTCTTGCAGCTGTCCAGATGTCCAAGTTTGCTTGACCGACATTTCAGCCATCATGCTGTGGCTTTCTTCAGGGTGGACTTGTGTGGTTTGGTCCATGTACTGGTTTTTATGTAGTGTTTCTCAAGCCGATTGGTTTGGGTCTATTCAATTACATTTACATAGTAACATAGTAGATGACGGCAGAAAAAGACCTGCACGGTCCATCCAGTCTGCCCAACAAGACAAACTCATATGTGTATACCTTACCTTGATTTGTACCTGCCTTATTCAGGGCACAGACCGTACAAGTCTGCCCAGCAGTATTTCCCGCCTCCCAACCACCAGTCCCGCCTCCCATCACCGGCTCTGGCATAGACCGTATAAGTCTGCCCTCCACTATCCTCGCCTCCCAACCACCAACCCCTCTTCCCCCCACCTGCTCCGCCACCCAATTTCGGCTAAGCTTCTGAGGATCCATTCCTACTGCACAGGATTCCTTTTTGCATATCCCACGCATGTTTGAATTCCGTTACCGTTTTCATCTCCACCACCTCCCGCGGGAGGGCATTCCAAGCATCCACCACCCTCTCTGTGAAAAAATACTTCCTGACATCTTTCCTGAGTCTGCCCCCCTTCAACCTCATTTCATGTCCTCTCGTTCTACTGCCTTCCCATCTCCGGAAAAGATTTGTTTGCTGATTAATACCTTTCAAATATTTGAACGTCTGTATCATATCACCCCTGTTCCTCCTTTCCTCCAGAGTATACATGTTCAGGTCAGCAAGCCTCTCTTCATACGTCTTGGAACGCAACTCCCATACCATCCTCGTAGCTTTTCTTTGCACCGCTTCCATTTTTTTAACATCCTTCGCAAGGTACGGCCTCCAAAACTGAACACAATACTCCAGGTGGGGCCTCACCAGATGGGAATGGTCATTGGAGAGTCTAATCAGTTTAAACCCTTGAAGGAAGGTAAAGTCATAAGTCTTTGTTCAATCAGTCTTTTAAAGATGTTCATCCCTTGTTGTTTTATTTTTTCACTTACCCGGGGAAGGGGCGGGGAGCCCTGAGGGGCTCTCGCTTCTGGCTCCAAAACTAGGCAGAGGAGATGGGCCTGATCTATTATCGTTATTCTGTTTCTCTGCTTGTTGCTTTCTGGGTACCTGACGACCAGTGACCTTCGCTTCAGGATGTTTGCCTGCCTCCTCTACCACTCCTGCCCAGCATAACTCCATCATCTTCGTCATTGCTGGTTGCCTGGCTTCCCACCTCTGTAGGGCCACAGAGAACCTCCGTTCCTTTGCCACCTTCTAGGCTCCCTGTTTCCATAGAGCTGTGTGTTTGGGGACCACAAGGCCACCAAATCCCATGCCCTATGCCCCCAGGCTGGGTAACATTGTCGTGGTTCCAGCAGGGAGATTCATCCACAGATAGACTGACAGCACTAGTTAAGCATATTTCATATACATGGTTGAATTTTCATCTTCGACGTGTGTGTGTCTCTCTCTCTGCATTTCCTTGTGTGTCTGGCAATTATGAGCTCATCTTCTCTCGTTTTGATTTAGGTGTGAAAACCAGAGGAAGAAGGGACAGAAGGGGAATTTAACAGATCTGCCCATGCTTGTGTGAAAAAGAAGGAGAGGGAAATCCCTGTTATAGAAATCTATGAGCAAAGGAAGCATAGCTAGTGGGGGAGGGGCCTCTGTCCTCCTAGAGCAATGATGGCGAACCTTTCAGAGACCGAGTGCCCAAACAGCAACCCAAAATTTAATTATTTATGGCGAAGTGCCAACAGGGCAATTTAACCTGAATAACAGAACTTTAAAAGCATTTGGCATGCTTTTGAATAATTAATGTGATGCATGCCGATAACTCCCTTCCCCTCCTATCCATGTTCATTTCCTTCCTGTCTTCCCTCCCCTCCATCCATCCAACAGTTGCCCTCCCCTCCATCCACCCATGTCCAGCAACCCTCCTCTCCCCTGCTCTCCATCCATCCATACCCAGCGATTCTCTTCTCTCCCCTGCCCTCCCCTCCCGCTCCCATCCATGCCCTGCATGTAAATCTTTTTTATTACCTCCGTTGAAGCGGCCGCGTCTTTGAAAGCCCTGCCCGTCTCTAGCCTTCCCTTCGTGAGTTTGTTCCCTCAAAGTCAGTCCTGCCCTCGCGGAAATGATGTCAGAAGGCGGGACTGACTCCGAGGGAACGAACTCACGAAGGGAAGGCTAGAGACGGGCAGGGCTTTCAAAGACGCGGCCGCTTCGACGGAGGTAATCAGCGCCAGCGGGGAGGACATGCGAGGGGATGCTGGATGGGCGGGCCTGGAGGGAAAGTAGCTGGGCCTGGGCCCGCCTGTGGCTCCGCCCCTGGCGACAGCGCGTGTGCCAACAGAGAGGGCCCTGCGTGCCCTCTCTGGCACGCGTGCCATAGGTTCGCCATCACTGTCCTAGAGTGTCACCACGGGAAAACATGCAGGGAAGGTGCAGGTCAGTTGTACATCACAAGGCGGGGAGCCAAGAGGGAGAGTCCTTGCTCCCCACCCTTTCTTTGTGCCCTGGAGGGACTGAACAGCTGTAGCAGTGGTGGCACAAAAAGTGAAAGGATGGCCGGGTGGTCTGTCCAGTTCAAAAACCAACAGGGCACCTTAAAGGCATAGCACTTGTCTGTGTCTGTGGATGTTTACTCTCTTTCAGAGTCCCTGAAAAGAACTGTAGCAGGCTGCCTACATATTACTTTGACACCTCCTTCTTAAAGTTTAGCATATTCTCTACAAGCTAACTTTTATTTTCATGCGCATACGTTTTGGGCATTCTTAACAGGACATGCAGGACAATGTCATAAGAATAGCCATACTGGGTCAGACTAGTGGTCCATCTAGCCCAGTATCCTGTTTCCAACAGTGGCTAATTCAGGTCACAAGTACCTGGCAGAAACCCAGATAGTAGCAACATTCCAGAACCTCAAGAAGTGACACGATTCCAGAATCCCAAAGAGTAGCAGCATTCCATGTAGAACCCCAAAGAATAGCAAGATTCTAGAATCCTAAAGAGTAACAAGATTCCAGAACCCCAAATAGTAGCAACATTCCATGTTACCAATCCCAGGGCAAGCAGTGGCTTCCCCCATGGAGTGGAGGAGTGGTCTAGTGGTTAGGGTGGTGGACTCTGGTCCTGGGGAACTGAGTTCAATTCCCACTTCAGACACTGGCAGCTCCTTGTGACTCTGGGCAAGTCACTTAACCCTCCATTGCCCTAAGTACAAATAAGTACCTAAGCCACATTGAGCCTGCCATGAGTGGGAAAGCACAGGGGTACAAATGTAACAAAAAATAAAAAAAAATCTCAATAACAGACTGTAGACCTTTCCTCCAGGAACTTGTCCAAACCTTTTTTTAAACCAAGATATCCTAACTGCTGTTACCACATCCTCCAGCAAAGAGTTCCAGAGCTTAACTATTCGTTGAGTGAAAAAATATTTCCTCCTAACTTGTTTTTAAAATATTTCCCTTTAACTTCATTGTGTGTCTCCTAGTCTTTGCACATTTTGAAAGAGTAAAAAACTGATTAACTTCTACCCATTCTACACCACTCGGGGTTTTGCAGACCTCAATCATATCCCCCCTCAGCCATCTGTTTTCCAAGCTGAAGAGCCCTAATCTCTTTAGCCTTTCCTCATATGAGAGGAGTTCCATCCCCCTTATCATTTTGATCACTCTTCTTTGAACCTTTTTCTATTTGCGCTATATCTTTTTTCAGATATGGCAACCAGAATTGAATGCAATACTCAAGGTGAGGTCACAACATGGAGCAATACAAAGGCATTATAGGATTCTTGGTCTTATTTTCCATCCCTTTCCTAATAATTGTCAGCATCTTGTTTGCTTTTTTGGCTGCCGCTGCCGCTGCCGCACACTGGGCAGAAGACTTCAGCGGATTGTTTACAATCCTGCTTATAATCGAACGAGAAACACGCCCAAGTTCCGACCTAAATCGGGAGATGGACGTTTATCTCACAAAAACGAATAAAGCGGTATAATCGAAAGCCGATTTTTGGACGTTTTCAACTGCACTCCGTCGCGGATGCGGACAAAGTTGATGGGGGCGTGTCAGAGGTGTGGCGAAGGCGGAACTGGGGCGTGGTTATCTGCCGAACAAAGATAGGCGCATTTCACCGATAATGGGAAAAAAGTATGCGTTTTTAGCTAGAATTTAGGACACTTTTCCTGGACCCTGTTTTTTCACGAATAAGGCCCCAAAAAGTGCCCTAAATGACCAGATGACCACTGGAGGGAATCGGGGATGACCTCCCCTGACTCCCCCAGTGGTCACTAACCCCCTCCCACCACAAAAAAATGATGTTTCACAACTTTTTATTTTCACCCTCAAATGTCATACCCAGCTCCCTGGCAGCAGTATGCAGCTCACTGGAGGAGTTGTTAGGGGGTGCAGTGGACTTCAGGCAGATGGACCCAGGCCCATCCCCCCTACCTGTTACAATTGTGCTGCTTAATGCTTATTAGTCGTCCAACCCCCCCCAAACCCCACTGTACCCACTTGTAGGTGCCCCCCTTCACCCCTTAGGGCTATAGTAATGGTGTAGACTTGTGGGCAGTGGGTTTTGAGGGGGATTTGGGGGGCTCAACACACAAGGGAAGGGTGCTATGCACCTGGGAGCTCTTTTACCTGTTTTTTTGTTTTTGTAAAAGTGCCCCCTAGGGTGCCCGGTTGATGTCCTGGCATGTGAGGGGGACCAGTGCACTACGAATCCTGGCCCCTCCCACGAATAAATGTCTTGGATTTATTCGTTTTTGAGCTGGGCGCTTTCATTTTCCATTATCGCTGAAAAACAAAAACGCCCAGCTCACACATTGTTGAATAAAACATGGGCGTCTATTTTTTCCCAAAATACGGTTCGGTCCACTCCTTCACGGACCCGTTCTCGGAGATAAACGCCCATGGAGATAGGCGTTTTCGTTCAATTATGCCCCTCAATGACACCTAGATCTTTTTCTTTGAGTGCTGACTCCCATTACATTTTTAATGTTTGTCCACATTAAATTTCATCTGCCATTTGGATGCCCAGTCTTCCAATTTCCTAAGGTCTCCCTGCAATTTTTCACAGTCCACATGTGTTTTAAGAACTTTGAATAGTTTTGTGTCATCTGCAAATGTATTCACCTCACTCGTCATTCCGATTTCCGTATCATTTATAAATCTGTTAAATAGCACAGGTCCCAGTACTGATCCCTGTGGCACTCCACTGTTCACCCTCCTCCATTGAGAGAAATGACCATTTAACCCTACCCTCTGTTTTCTGTCCAATAACCAATTATCAATCCACATAAGGACATTGCCTCCTATCCCATAACCATGGCGTAGCTAGGTGGGGCCATGGGGGCATGGGCCCCCACGGATTTAGCCCTGGCCCCCTCTACTTTCGAACCCCCCCCCCCACTGCTGACCCTCCCCGCCACTTTCAAACCCCCCTTCCCGCCGCCGCCCCTCCCCAGTTGCTGCTGCTGCCGCTAGGAACCTTTGCTGGTGGGGGTCCCCAACCCCTGCTAGCCGAAGTCTTCTTCAGTGCCGGTCTCCGGCGCGTTCGCAGAGTCCTGATGTCCTGCGTGCACGTAATGTGCAGGACATCAGGAGTCAGGACTCACAGAAACAGATCAGTGAACGCGCCGGAGACTGGCGCTGAAGAAGACTTTGGCAGGGGTTGGGGACCCCCGCCAGCAAAGGTACCTGACAGTGACAGGGGAGGGGTGGTTGCGGCGGCGGGAGGGGGGGGGGTTCGAAAGTGGCGGGGGATGGTTGGCGGGAGGGGGGTCGAAAGTGGCGGGGGGGTCGCGGCTGAGGGAGGCAGGCTAAAATGTGCCCCCCCACCTAAGGATCTGGACCCCCCTCCCGCCGAAGTCTGGCTACGCCCCTGCCCATAACTCTGATTTTCTCAGGAGTCTCTCCTGAGAAACTTTGTCAAAAGTTTTCTGAAAACCTAGATACACTACATTAACTGGCTCACCTTTATCCACATGTTTATTCACGCCTTCAAAGAAATGAAGCAGACATGGTATTAAACCATGTTTATGTGTTCCATAAAGGTGGACAAAGCCATGGGACCAGACGGGATCCACCCCAGGATATTGAGGGAGCTCAGAGAGGTTTTGGCGAGTCCTCTTAAAGATTTGTTTAATATATCCTTGCAGACGGGAAAGGTTCCAAGGGATTGGAGAATGGCGGATGTGGTTCCTCTTCACAAAAGTGGTGATAGGGAAGAAGCTGGAAACTACAGGCCGGTAAGCCTCACTTTGGTTATTGGAAAAGTAATGGAAGTGATGCTGAAGGAAAGGATAGTGAATTTCCTGGAAGCCAATAAGTTGCAAGATCCGAGACAACATGGTTTTACCAAAGGGAAATTGTGCCAAACGAATCTCATCGAGTTCTTTGATTGGGTGACAGGAGAATTGAATCAGGGACGAGCTATGGACGTAATCTACTTAGATTTCAGCAAAGCTTTTGACACGGTTCCCCACAGGAGGCTCTTAAATAAACTAGACGGCCTGAAGATAGGACCCGAAGTGGTGAACTGGATTAGGAACTGGTTGATGGACAGACGCCAGAGGGTGGTGGTGAATGGAATTCGCTCGGAGGAGCGAAAGGTGAGTAGTGGAGTGCCTCAGGGATCGGTGCTGGGGCCGATTCTGTTCAATATATTTGTGAGTGACATTGCCGAAGGGTTAGAAGGTAAAGTTTGCCTATTTGCGGATGATAGTAAGATCTGTAACAGAGTGGACACCCGGGAAGGAGTGGAAAACATGAAAAAGGATCTGAGGAAGCTAGAAGAATGGTCTAAGGTTTAGCAATTAAAATTCAATGCGAAGAAATGCAAAGTGATGCACTTAGGGAATAGAAATCCACGGGAGACGTATGTGTTAGGCAGGAGAGTCTGATAGGTACGGGCGGAGAGAGGGATCTTGGGGTGATAGTATCTGAGGATTTGAAGGCGACGAAACAGTGTGACAAGGCGGTGGCTGTAGCTAGAAGGTTGTTAGGCTGTATAGAGAGAGGTGTGACCAGCAGAAGAAAGGAAGTGTTGATGCCCCTGTATAAGTCGTTGGTGAGGCCCCACCTGGAGTATTGTGTTCAGTTTTGGAGGCTAAGGATCTTGCTAAGGATGTAAAAAGAATTGAAGCGGTGCAAAGAAAAGCTACGAGAATGGTATGGGATTTGCATTACAAGACGTATGAGGAGAGACTTGCTGAACTAAACATCTAAACTCTGGAGGAAAGGAGAAACAGGGGTGATATGATACAGACGTTCAAATATTTGAAAAGTATTAGTCCGCAAACGAACCTTTTCCGGAGATGGGAAGATGGTAGAACGAGAGGGCATGAAATGAGATTGAAGGGGGGCAGACTCAAGAAGCAGTCAAGTCTTTTTACAGACTCAAAAACTGAACACAATACTCCATGTGGGGTCTCATCATGTAAGCCGCATTGAGCCTGCCATGAGTGGGAAAGCGCGGGGTACAAATGTAACAAAAAAAAAAAAAAGAAAAATGTCAGGAAGTATTTTTTCACGGAGAGAGTAGTGGATGCTTGGAATGCCCTCTCGCGGGAGGTGGTGGAAATGAAAACGGTAACGGAATTCAAACATGCGTGGGATAAGCATAAAGGAATCCTGTGCCGAAGGAATGGATCCTCAGGAGCTTAGTCAAGATCGGGAGGCGGGGCTGGTGGTTGGGAGGTGGGGATAGTGCTGGGCAGACTTATACGGTCTGTGCCAGAGCCGGTGGTTGGGAGGCGGGGATAGTGCTGGGCAGACTTATACGGTCTGTGCCAGAGCCGGTGGTTGGGAGGCGGGACTGGTAGTTGGGAGGCGGGGATAGTGCTGGGCAGACTTATACGGTCTGTGCCAGAGCCGGTGGTGGGAGGCGGGGCTGGTGGTTGGGAGGCGGGGATAGTGTTGGGCAGACTTATACGGTCTGTGCCAGAGCCGGTGGTGGGAGGCGGGGCTGGTGGTTGGGAGGCGGGGATAGTGCTGGGCAGACTTACACGGTCTGTGCCCTGAAAAGGACAGGTACAAATCAAAGTAGGGTATACACAAAAAGTAGCACATATGAGTTTATCTTGTTGGGCAGACTGGATGGACCGTGCAGGTCTTTTTCTGCAGTCATCTACTATGTTACTATAATAGTTTCCACTATTTTACCTGGCACTGACATCAGGCTTACCAGTCTCTGATTTCCCAGATCACCCCGAAACCTTTTTTAAAAATCCACGTTACATTGGCCACCCTCCAATCTTCAGGTACGATGGACGATTTTAACAACAGGTTACAGATCACTAAGAGCAGATCAAAAATTTCATGTTTGCGTTCTTTCAGTAAAACAAAAAACAAAAAGGAGGTAAACAGCCTCACGAAACCGTGAGATGAAAAAACAAAAAGTGAGGAGAATGGATGAGGATACCAAAAGGTATGTATTTATTCGCATAAAAAATCAAAATTAAAAAATGACTAATTTGTACATAAAATCGACCATAGGGTGCACGTTATCTGGGCCAGATGATTTACTGCGCTTTAATTTGTCTAAGTGGCTCAGTACGGTTTCCAGATTCATCGACATTTATTTCAGTTCTTCTGCATCATCACCGTTGAAAACCACTTCTGGTAAGGTAGATCTCTTAACATCTTCTTGTGCAAAGACCGAAGTAAAGAATTCTTTCAGTCTCTCCACTGTGGTCTTGTTCTCCCTGAGTGCCCCTTTGCTCCTTTATGATCTAACGGTCCCATAGATTCCCTCGCAGGCTTTCTGCTTATGATGTACCTGAAAAAGATATTACTGTGAGTTTTTGCCTCTGCGGCAAGTTTCTCTTTATATTCTTTCTGCCTCGCCTCACCCCTTGCCTGGAATAAAGTCCCTGAGCCCATACGCCAGGCCCCCCTCCCTACCCATCTTCAAAGCCTTGCTCAAAGCCCACCTCTTCAATGTCGCCTTCGGCACCTAACCACCGTTCTATTCAGGAAATCTGGACTGCCCCTACTTGACGTTTCGCCCATTAGATTGTAAGCTCCTTGGAGCAGGGACTGTCCTTTTTTCTTAATCTGTACAGCGCTGTGTAACCCTAGTAGCGCTCTAGAAATGTTAAGTAGTAGTAGTAGCCTTCTTTATCAATGCTTTGCATCTAACTTGCCAGTGCTTATGTTGTTTCTTCTTTTCTTCATTTGGATCCCTTTTCCATTCTTTGAAGGATGTTGTTTTGGCTCCAATAGCCTCTTTCACTTCACCTTTTAATCACAATGGCTGTTGTTTGCTCTTCTTTCCACCTTTGTAAATCTGGTCTGGGTTTCCACAGGCCGTGCCTAACCTTTGCAGCTAATCCTTTTAGCTTTGTTTTAACCATTTTCCTCATTTTATCATAGTCACCCTTTCAGAAATCAAATGCTGCTACAGTAGAATTCCTTGGTGACTTCACCCCGGATATCAGCTCAGATTTGATCATGTTGTGATCATCACTGTTTCCCAGCGGACCCAACACTGTTACCTCTCATACTATGCCCTGTATTCTACTAAGGACTAGATCTAAAATTGCTCCCCCTCTTGTCAGTTCATTTCTCTCTGTGTCTTCTTTCAGCTTAGTGTGTAACTTTGGAAACGGTGTGCTTTTAGTTGGGTCGCATCGCACAAATGGGAGCATATGTCATCTACACTGGATGCGGCAAATTCACCCCCACATCTAAAGGAGCTGATGTTGAAACCAACTATGTCTATCCTGCCGTTCAGTCCAGTGGCATAGCCACAGGTGGGCCTGGGTGGGCTGGGGCCCACCCACTTAGGGCTCAGGCCCATCCAACAGTAGCACATGGTAATGAAAATGCTGCTCTCCACAATACTGGCACCTCTGCATGCTCAGTTTTCAGCGCATGCTTGCTGCAGACTACCAAGGTGGAGACCGGAGAGAAGCATCTTCCCACCAGCTGAGATATTTTTTTTGATGTGGGGGTGTCGGAGAGAACATTTGGTGCCCACCCACTTCTTGCCTAGGCCCACCCAAAATCTGCTGTCTAGCTATGCCCCTGGTTCAGTCCAAATAAGTACTTTATCTTGTATCTTCAGTTCAGGGTTAAGCCAAAAGGAAATATTCTCCCACCTAGGCCTTGACAAATGTAAGTATTTGACTATAAATCTTAGAGCTTCTGGTATAGCAGTTAGTGGAGAGTGAGGCAACCGCCCTTCGAGCCTGAGCTGTAAGTAGAATTGCACAGGGACAGAAATCTAACCCGTCTCCACCGCAAGTAATCTTCTCCATTCCCACCCCTGGCCCACCCAGACCCTATCTGTAACACACCGCATCGCACTTTGCTCCCGCGGAATCGCACCGCACCTCGCCGCACAGTCATCCCCCCTCCCCAAGGAAAGCCAGATTCTATAAAAACTGATAAAAGAAACATAAATGCATTTTCTTCCATAGTCTGCTAAATAAAAAATGTAAAATGACGCACATTTCCAAAAACGCAAATATCTATGAGCAGCATGACCCCTCTGTTCTCCATCCTCTTCTATCCCATGTGCTCTGTTTACCCTTTTCCCTTCTCCATGTACGTGCCCCTTACTAAATTTTTTTCCAGCCTCCTCCCTCCTTCCTATGTCCCCCAATGCACGACTCCATCCATCCGCCTTCCCTCCAGCCCAGAGTGGGTGCCCTCCCCGAACGTACATCAGTATATCCCACTTGAAGTCTCGGCAGCCATTTTCTTTTTTTTTTTTTTTTAAGGTTTATTTATTGAATTTCAAAAAGATACAGCATCAACTGGCTACAAGCCAACAATAGGCATATTACATCAAAATAACCACAACAAACCACACAATTATTGTTTGCATCTTGTATTCTTCTCCTTCCCTCCCCACTCGGCAGCCATTTTAAAGAAATAGCAGGCAGTGGGCAGGAAAGAGTGGGGATCTTTCCTGCCCATAAGAGGCCACTAGACCACCAGGAATGTACTGAGGTACGTTCGGGAAGGGCACCCAGGGATGAAGGGGAGGCAAGACTGGACTTGCCTACGCTTCCACGGAATCCCCGCAGGACCCAGGTCCATCCCTGTGGGATCCCCACAGACCTGGTCCATCCCCGCGGTAAACACAAAAAAGGAAGTCCAAATCTCCCGTAAAAACGGAACAAACCACAAAAAATGGCGGAAGAAAAACCAAAAACAAACCAGACATCAAGGGAGTAAAATCGCCAGAAAAGTTTCATGGTAACCACGGGATTCTCGCTAACCCCATTCCAGTGCAGCCGTCTAGCTGTAAGCAAACTACGAAAAGAGAGAGAACTTACTAACACCCTTCCAGCTGTAACCACCCCATCAACTATCTGTGAACCATGCGGCAGCCATCAGATAAGCATAGTGGTGCAATTTGAAATCTGGGAAATTGACTCCGCCCTTTCTTTAACCAATTTTAATTTTCTTTGTACTGGCCTTGGCGTCTTGCTGTGCTATAACAACGTAGAAATTTTACTTTCTATTGTTTCATAAAAGGAATCAAGATAAGGAAGAGGTATCATTCAGTTTGGGTATCAATACCATCTTAACAGCTTCTAATTGCCCCCTCCCCCCCCCCAAGACAAATATAGAGGCAACCACTTGAGAAAAATATCATTCATAATTTACAAAGATCATGTCATGTCATGGAGGGACCCCAGGGAAGTGTTATTAATTGTCTAAGTTCAGGGCTGTAAAAGGAAATGATGTTTCCTCTTTAAGGTGTGACAGATATAGGACCGGGGGAGGGGGGGAGGGAATGGTTATTGCCCTTTAAGAAAGGGAAGGGGAGGAAAAACTACAAATCCCAGGAAGCCTTGCTAGAGCCCAGAAAAGGGGGAGAACAATTAAGAAAGTTCTGGCGCAAGCCGGAAGAGAGCTGGGAGGGAGTATCCTAGAAAGGGGGGGGAGGGAGGAGGAGACCAGCTCACCAGTAGGTGGGGTAGTTAAAAAGAAAGGGAGGAGGGATTTAGAGACTGAAGACCACGGTTGCCAGATGGGCGGTTTTCCCGCCCAATTGGGCGGTTTTCCGCAACCTGCCGCGGGGAAACTTTTGCCCGCGGCGGGTTTCGGTTTTTTGGGCTCGTTTTTTTTTTTTCTGTGCGGGTTTTGGGGCAGTTTTTCGGCCGGCGGGGGGTGGGGCTAATGGCGACAGAGGCGGGGTTTGTGACGTGTTGGGCGGGGTTTGCTGACGTATTGGGCGTGGCGATGATGGTGGGGGCGGGGCTGATGGTGGCGGGGGTGATGACGGAAGGGGCGGGGTTGATGACGGCAGGGGTGGGGGTGAGGACGGAAGGGGTGGGGTTGATGACGGCGGGGGTGGGGTGTGTGCGGTTTTTGGGCGAGTTTTGGGCCGTTTTGTGTGGGAATTTTTTTTTTTATTTGGCAACCCTGCTGAAGACCCATAAATAGCTTCCGAGAAGAAAAGCAGGCAGAAAAAGAATGAAGGACCCACAGCCTGCAGATGAAGGAGAACTTGACCCTGAAAGCCTGGGAGTTGATTCAAAGGAGGAGCAGCATTCACTGGTGAGAGAGGCCATTTGAGCAGTGGAAAGGAATTCACCCGGAGTGAAAGGCAAGGCCCCGTCCTTTGCATGGAAGGGCTAACGGCTAGCCTGTTCCCCCCAAACCCAAAGGAGGCAGGATCTGAAACTGCCCTGAAGCACAGAGGTCTTGGGGTCTTATGGTACCTGTTAAGTTCTAGAGAGTACCCCAAACTTCTGGACCTATTTGGAGACCCCACAAGGGGAAGGTCTTCCAGATGTTGTCTATGTCAAGGGGCGTAACCACGGATTTCCCCCAATTATGTCCCGCATTAAAAGTATGCCTGTATGTTGCACATAGGTAGACCATTGAAAATTGCCCCGTAACCTACAGTATATTGAAATTAGAGTGAGTAAAAGTTCCCACGGATGGCTAAAGATCTGGACATTGGTGGCACTGGTAGATGTGAAGCATCTGTTTACGCTTTCCAAAAATACTAGGACTAGGGGGCATGCAATGAAGCTACAAAGTAGTAAATTTAAAACGAATCGGAGAAAATGTTTCTTCACTCAATGTGTAATTAAACTCTAGAATTTGTTGCCAGAGAATGTGGTAAAGTCGGTTAGTTTAGCGGGGTTTTAAAAAGATCTGGACGGCTTCCTAAAAGAAAAGTCCATTGACTTGGGGAAAATCCACTGCTTATTTCTGGGATAAGCAGCATAAAATGTATTAAACTTTTTCAGGATCTTGTATTTGTGACCTGGATTGGCCACTGTTGGAAACAGGATGCTGGGCTTGATAGATCTTTGGTCTGTCCCAGTATGGCAGTACTTATTATTATGTACTTACGTAGGAAAACACTGCTCTAGGAGATGACCCCCTTTGGTTGTAAAGCGTCAGATAGAGAAGTAAATCTGCTGTGACCCTACAGAAGAGAAATTAAAGCTCGTCCAGGCTTCTGATATATCTTGTCTTCCGAGGGGTCTCCATGGTGTTATTCTGATTGTTTCTTCATGCATTCTCTTTGTCTTTCTGTCTCAGTGAGTCCTGTGTAGGATGTCTGGGTACGGGGAAGGTGATCTGTACATTTTTGCAGATAAATATTTGCCTTTCTCAGTGATAGCTATTGCGAGACGTTTGGTAGAGGGAGGTGAATCCTTGTTCTCGCTGGGCCAGACGTTTGCCACGTCAGCTTTAGTCTCGCTGGGTTTCCTGTCTTCCACTTGCCCCTGGTGCTCGTGATTTCCCAAGGAGTTTTCTGTACTCTGGTGCGTCCAGTTCCCTAATTGTCACACTTATGAAAAAAGCTTACGATTTCAGCTCCCCAGCTGCACAAGCTCTGGGGAACAGCCAAGCAACGCACAGTCAGTACATTTCTTGCTGGTAGCTTCTCGTTAAATGCTGTCTGTGTAATTCCAGTTTCCCCTGAATCTCACGGTCTGTCCGTTTCTTTTCTTCTCCAGTTGGACTGAGCGATGAGTTTGCTGTGTTAGTCCACCCCTAAATGTGCAGAAACAAACAAAAAAAAAAAGAGTGAAGTGATATTGTTTTATTGGACTAATGGATTGTGGTTTATTCAATGCTTAATATACCGCTCATAATACATTGTGCGCAAAGTGGTGAACGACATATATAAAACGTTTTGAAAACCAAAGAAAGACAGGAAAGACCTAAACCGAATACAAGATAAAACTAATAAAACAAAAAAGGTTAAATCAAATAGGATAAAAATTTAAAAGTGGGGGCTTTTTACTAAGCAGCCCTGAAAAGTGGCCGGCACTATCCCCAGCTCGGGTCTTTCCCGCGCACTGAGGCCACGTTTAGCATGGTGATAAATAGGCCCCATCTTCCACTCTTCCGTTCTCCGATTCCCTAATGTGGCTGTGCCACATGAACTTGATCTTACCACAACATCACCCTGTATTTCTTCACACCGGAGCCTGCAAAGGCCTCTCCGGTACTATTTACTTTTTATTTTTGTTACATTTGTACCCTGCGCTTTCCCACTCATGGCAGGCTCAATGCGGCTTACATGGAGCAATGGAGGGTTAATTAACTTGCCCAGAGTCCCACTAGCAACATTCCATGTAGAAGTCAGCCCTTGCAGATCACCAATGTGGCCGCGCAGGCTTCTGCTTCTGTGAGTCTGACGTTCTGCACGTACGTGCAGGACGTCAGACTCACAGAAACAGAAGCCTGCGCAGCCTTCTACTTGGAATGTTGCTAGTGGAATAGCAACATTCCATGTAGAATCTCAAATAGTAGCAACATTCCATGTAGAATCTCATAGAGTAGCAACATTCCATGTAGAATCTCCAATAGTATCTATTTTATTTTTGTTACATTTGTACCCTGCGCTTTCCCACTCATGGCAGGCTCAATGCGGCTTACATGGGGCAATGGAGGGTTAAGTGACTTGCCCAGAGTCACAAGGAGCTGCCTGTGCTGGGAATCGAACTCGGTTCCTCAGTTCCCCAGGACCAAAGTCCACCACCCTAACCACTAGGCCACTCCTCCACTGTTACTACTATTTGAGATTCTCCGTGGAATGTTGCTATTCCACTAGCAACATTCCATGTAGAAGTCGGCCCTTGCAGATCACCAATGTGGCCGCGCAGGCTTCTGCTTCTGTGAGTCTGACGTGCAGGACGTCAGACTCACAGAAACAAAGCCTGCGCAGCCTTCTACATGGAATGTTGCTAGTGGAATAGCAACATTCCATGTAGAATCTCCAATAGTAGCAACATTCCATGTAGAATCTCCAATAGTATCTATTTTATTTTTGTTACATTTGTACCCCGCGCTTTCCCACTCATGGCAGGCTCAATGCGGCTTACATGGAGCAATGGAGGGTTAATTAACTTGCCCAGAGTCCCACTAGCAACATTCCATGTAGAAGTCGGCCCTTGCAGATCACCAATGTGGCCGCGCAGGCTTCTGCTTCTGTGAGTCTGACGTTCCTGCACACTCACAGAAACAGAAGCCTGCACAGCCTTCTACATGGAACGTTGCTAGTGGAATAGCAACATTCCATGTAGAATCTCCAATAGTAGCAACATTCCATGTAGAATTTCCAACAGTAGCAACATTCCATGTAGAATCTCCAACAGTAGCAACATTCCATGTAGAATCTCCAATAGTATCTATTTTATTTTTGTTACATTTGTACCCCGCGCTTTCCCACTCATGGCAGGCTCAATGCGGCTTATATATTGTAAGCCGCATTGAGCCTACAAATAGGTGGGAAAATGTGGGATACAAATGTTAACAAATAAATAAATACATTTTTCCTATTAATGGCCACACGCTAATTTCCCCATTAGCGCATGGGCATTAGTGCATGAGAACTTACTGCTATTTTCTAGGCGGTAAGGGCTCACATGCTACTTACGCACTCATCGGTTAGCGTGCAGCAGTGTAGCTGTACTAACCGTGATTAGTTTAGAACATGCCTGCTCTCTGCCCCCAGCACGTGAAAGTGTGCGCTGATCCCAAAACTACCGCAGGATGGCTGAGCAAGGCCTGCATTAGTGCTTACCGCAGCTTAATAAAAGGACCCCAAAGGAATCTGCTGCTACTTAATGCCATTTATTTCTCGACAAACCTTCAGGAACTAATTTTCTTATTTATTTGGGTTTTGCTCACTCCTTTTTCAGTAGTAGGTTCCCTGTCCCTGGAGGTCTATCTAAATTTGTGCCTGAGGCAACTGAGGGTTAAGTGACTCGCCCAAGATCACAAGGAGCAGCAGTAGGATGTCAAGACTGTTGCTCTAACCACTAGGCTACTCCATGGTAAAGCATGGCCATGTCTGAATATACCAGTGAATCATAGATGACTTTACAGAGAGGGCGGGGGTGGGGAATTGATATGTTAGGACAGGGCTGAAGGTATCCTGGGCACCAGGTCACCATGGTGTCTAGAAGTTGCGTTGCGGTACCTGAGATTTTGCACCTCAATGTTGAAGATGACCCATGGTGCTGGAAAATGAAGGCTCCTTGTGCAGTCTACGCCACTGATAAGTGTGAGCTGCATGGTGAAGGACCTCCCGTGTCAGTCTCATGGTCTGACTAGTGTGGAGGCTCCTTCGACTTCCTGGTTCATACTGTCTGAGAGATGAATTGCACAAATGGCAAATGACTAGGATTGCATCACCATTTTAAAGACGATGGCACAAGAGACAGGAACAAATGGGCATCACTCTTGCTTTGGGATACTGGGGGGGGGGTATGGGGGTGTCACTAGACATCAGGGAGGTGTTTCTTTACAGTTGGTAGTGGATTAGGGAGGTGGGGTCCTCTAGACCACCCAGGGATGGACTGACCATTCGGGCAACCGGGCACGAGGATCCAGATGCTCTGCCTGGATGCCCGGCTCACACTATAGCCCTCCCTGGTCCTACCTTTAAAGGTGCGCCGCTGGTGATCTAGTGGCCTTTGTGGGGGGAGGGGGGAACATGTTCTTTCCTGCCTGTTGTGCTGCTGCTGTTTCCCCTGCCCTGTGCTGCTGTGCTGTACTGTTAAAAACGGTGGCCGAGACTCCCTGCAGAAGTCTTGCGAGACTGTTGAGACCCGCGAGACTACTGCGGGAAGTTTCAGCCGCCATTTTGAAAACACGGTGCCGGCGAGAGGGGGAACAGTGGCAGCACAGCGTAGAGACCACTAGACCACCAGGGTCCTTCAGGTAGGACCTGTACAGCAAGGGCGTCGGCTGTGGTGGAGGGGGGGGAGCAGCATGGCAATAGGGAGTGTGTCGGACAGTGGCTGGGCAGGGGGCCCAGACCAATCTCAGTCCGCCCCTGAGACCACCAGTTTTTTTTAAATACTTTACTGTTGAGGGAACCGGGGGGGGGGGGGGGGGGGGGTGGGGGTCATGGATTTGAGATTCTGCCGTTCTGTGGCTCAACCAAAGTGATTTACGTTCTTCTTATATGCAGCTGTGGTAGACTTTGCCCTACCCTTACTCTTAAATTTGGAGAGGGGTAGGGGATATGCACAGGGGAAAAGCTTTTGGTGTGTTTGGGCCTTTCTTCTGATTTTCAGATTTTTCTTCACATCATTTCACACGTTCAGTTAAAACGTTTTAACGTATATTGGGATGGTTTCATGCATGCAAACTGATTTTGATATGTCTTAATTTCGATTTAGTGTGAGGTAAAGTTTTTAAGGCGCTTAAGGGGTCCCTATACTAAGGTGCGCCGAAAAACGGTCTGCGCTGTTGTAGACGCATGTATTGGGCGCGCACAGGTCCGTTTTTCAGCACGCCTGCAAAAAAGGCCTTTTTATTTTGGGGGCAAAAAATGGACGTGCAGCAAAATGAAAATTGGTGCTCATCCATTTTGGGCCTGAGACCTCACCACCACCCATTCACTAAGCGGTAAGGTCTCGTGTGTTAACTGGGCGGTAATCGTCAGCACGCACACAACGATTAACACCCAGTGAGCACTGTGTGATGGAAAATGAAATATATTTTCCGGTGCGCGTGCTGGACGCATGTAAAAAAATGAAATTACCGCCCAGGCCACGCGGTAGCAGGGCAGTAGTTCCGAACTGGTGCGTGTTGGGTGCGTGTAGGCGCCTACGTGACTTAGTAAAAGGGCAACTAACAAACTAACCCCCCCTGCTTACTAAGCTGCGCAGCAATGCTGACGCAGTCTTTTCAAAGTGAACGGGCTGTGTCAGCATTAGCGCGTGGTAGCGGCTTGCGCAAATTAGTAAACAGGGGGGTAAATGCGAGATAATGAAAACACATTCCTAGAGAGGGGTAATTGTGAGATGAGTCTTAGTTGTTGCTGGATCCTAAGGGTTCCTTCTAGTAAGTCGCACTAAGGATTAGTACACACTAAATGCCGCATCCCATTGTATACCTATGGGCAGCATGGCACATAATGCACACGAATTCATTAACGCGTCTTAGTAAAAGGACCCTTTACCTTTTGGGCTGGCTTCTAAATTTAACAAAAATTTGTCAAGGCCTGTTTTAGGAGATGTGACTTAATATCAAAACAGTGTTGAATGCATGGGGGTAGAGTTATTACTCTGCTAAGACGACTTCACTCAGTTGCCTTGGTTTCTCCATCTTGAGAACATTGACTAAATTCTGATTGTGGTTCTAACTCCGCTGCAGATTATCTGGACAGCTCTTTTATGTTTCTGACAGGGGAGATGTTCCTCAGTTCAGATGCATCTGAAAGTGTACACAGTGCTGCATGATCAGCCAGCAGTGAATGCAGATGTGCGGCATGAAAACGTGGAATCTAAAGCTATGTGTTGTAGATTAACGAGGCATAAGTTTGGTAGACCAAGAATAATACCAACTCACAGTATTCTTCATCTTGTTTTCTCAGGAACAATGCGCCCGGTGAGGAGAAATTTCTATGACCCATCCTCGGCCCCTGGGAAAGGGATTGTGTGGGAATGGGAGAATGATAATGGCTCTTGGACTCCCTACGACATGGACATCTGCATTACCATCCAAAATGCTTATGAGAAGCAACACCCTTGGCTAGACTTGACCACCCTTGGCTTCTGCTATCTGATCTACTTCAACAGCATGTCTCAGATGAACCGTCAGACTCAACGGAAAAGGCGCCTCCGTCGACGCATGGACCTAGCCTACCCACTTACCATGGGCTCCATTCCTAAGTCCCAGTCTTGGCCAGTAGGCACCAATTCTGGGCAGCCCTGTTCATGCCAGCAGTGCCTGCTTGTTAACAGCACCAGGGCTGCCTCAAATGCCATCCTGGCATCCCAGCGGAGGAAGGTATATTCCAGTACCGGGAATGGGACGCTGGCTGTAAGACAGAGCAACACTTTCAATGGCACAGCGTTATGGTCAACAAGCATGGCGCCAGCTGGAGGGCCAACCAAAATGGAGCAGGTGCGCCCCCTGAATGGCACGCAGCATTCGACTTTCTCCAGAAGTCAGAGTGCCCCCGCTAGCACCCAGCTTCCAGGGCAAAATAATCTGAACCGGCCAGGAACACAGCGCACGGCTGTCTTAAGTACCAGGGCAGCCATTCCACCAGGGTAAGACTTTCTCATCACTCTGTCACACTATGTCATTTTTCTACTGTCATTACAGAAGTGCAGTGAATTAACTTCCAGAGATCATGTATTAGTCTACTTCATATCACTTGTGAAAAAAAAATGTCAGAGATTTTCAATGTTCCTTCAGCTGTGGTTGGTTATTACTAGTTCCTTTTTTGGACCAGTGACTTTCTATATAATAATTCTCACCTCCAACATTCTGAGGCTGCCTGGAACCGTGGATCCCTTGGAGGTGGTATGGATCATGTTGGAGTAGATAATAGTGACGTCACACAACCCACACCAGATTGGCCAGTAGAAGGGAGAGGGGCGGAGCCACGATACAGGGAGCAGCGAATCAGCACAACACGGGGAATGCACAGCAGCAGGAACAGAAGCCTCTCTCACACAGTCACTCTCACATACACTCTCTCAAACATACACACTCAGAGGAAAACCTTGCTAGCGCCCGTTTCCTTTCAAACAGAAACGGGCCTTTTTTTACTAGTATTCTTATAATTCTTTTATTTATCACTGGGGTCAAAAAGTGCAGCCATGTCTCTTCACCACAGTGATCAAACTCCAGTACGGCCAGAGATGGTGGAACAGTGACCCACGACGCACTGAAGTCCATGAGAAGACTCAGTTTGGAGTTCAGTCTATAGGTTCCTGAGATTTTCCCCTTACTGCTTAAATGCAGAGTCCAAATACCTCTCTAAAGGGAGTGATTCCAGTAAAGCCTTTTTCTCCTTGGTTCAGGGGACATTTTTTAAGTGTTTCCATTCAATTTTAGATCTTCTGATATTGCTCTGAGCTACATATAGAGCAGTGGCGTAGGAAGGGGGGGGGGGGCGGTGGGGCGATCCGCCCCGGGTGCACGCGCTGGGGGGGTGTCGGCGCCGCTGGTTACCTGCTCTCTTTGCCCCAGAACAGGTTACTTCCTGTTCCGGGGCAGAGAAAGCAGGGAACCAACGGAGCCGAATCAGCTCCCAGAGATGACGTGCACTTGACGGGGCGGAGCGCCAGCGGTAAAGATGCATTCTGGGGGGGGGGGGGTTGTGCGCGCCGAGGGGAGGCGCCGTGCTCCACCCGGGGGGGGGTGCGCAGCGGCGACCCGCCCCGGGTGTCAGCCGGCCTCGCTACGCCGCTGATATGGAGACTCTTTAGGCTTCCTTAGCTAGGAAGATACAAGGGCCACCAAAAACAGCAGCATTAGCATACTCTGTTTTGAAAGTTTGCATCAGATAATTAACATAAGCTGGAACATTGGTTTCTGTTGCATTAGGACCATTGATCATTTCTGAAATATTTATAGAAACAGAGAAAGTGGTAGGCAAGGGCCACACAATCCGCTCATTTGCACCTGCCAGACGTGCTGTCACAGCTTGCACTTGCACTGTGGTCTTTGGCATTCCTGTTTCCCACCCCTAAGGTCCATGAGCATCTGTCCCATGCAGG
This sequence comes from Microcaecilia unicolor, assembly GCF_901765095.1. Taxonomy (NCBI): domain Eukaryota; kingdom Metazoa; phylum Chordata; class Amphibia; order Gymnophiona; family Siphonopidae; genus Microcaecilia; species Microcaecilia unicolor. The sequence continues at coordinate 11,982,998 of NC_044041.1, read as the reverse complement.
CTTGTTTTCTCTCCTTCTGTGTCTCTTGTAATCTTCACTGGTGGTTGTCCCAGGTGTCCACCGGCCTCTCAGTGGAAAAGTCTTTTCTCCCGTTCTTTGTGAGCTTCATGTGACCATACCTTGTTCTTGGGCTTCTCATGTTTAAATCTGTGCAAACCTCCTCCTTAGCCCCTTCCAGTAATCTATGAAAACTGGGGGTTCTGCTACGCTGATATTCATTAGAACCTCAGACAAATATCACATTGGTCCATATAGACATTTCTCTGTTTCCATCATCTGCCTTTTTATAGCTATGTGTCATTTCTCCTTTCCTCTCCAGTCTCCCTCTTCTAACCCTTCACCTACTTTCCAGCTTTAATTCCTACTTTGAGTTCCCTAATCCTCCCATGCCTCACTTGTCTCTTTCCTTCCCCAGTCCCTATTTCTTTGCCTTTCACCTACTTTCTAGTCCCCCATTTCCTCCCTTTGGACTTATCTCCTCCCCAGCCTCATCTACCTTCTTCTGTCTCTCATCCCCGAATCAACCCCAACTTCTTCTCTTTCACTCATCCCCTTCCACCTCCAGTTCCTTTCTTATGTTTTACCCTCTATCCGGGCTTTTATTTCTCCTTTTAGCTCTTCCATTTTTACCCTCTTTTACCTCCTTCACCTCCCCACCTCATTTTTACCCTCTCTCAACCCTTTCCTTTGTCTCTCATCCACTCCACAGTCTCTTGTCCTTTTCAGCTGACTCCCAGACTCCCTTGGTCCTTCAAACTATTTTTCCTCTTGCTGTTTCTGCGCTTGGTCTTACTCATTACCCTCATCCAGTGAGCTAGTTCCCCCTTGTCCTCCTAACCCCTAGTCAATGTCTTAGTCCCAACTATCCCCACACCTTACTGAGGCACTGAGTCTTCACTCAGTCCCACCCAAGTCTTGAGTCTCCATTTATACTCCCACTACTCATAAGAACATAAGTATTGGCATACTGGGTCAGACCGAAGGTCCATCAAATGTGGTGTCCTGTTTCCAACAGTGGCCAATCTAGGTCACAAGTACCTGGCAAGATACTAAAAATGTTAGAACAGATTTTATACTGCTTATACCAGGAATACTCAGCCAACCTTAGAGTCTATCTTCATCTGGTCTCCTACCAAGTCTTACAGTTTCCGCTTAAGGGCAAGTCTCTGCTCTTTTGCATTCCCAAGTTCCCAGTATCTGCCCTCTGTCTCCCTTTCCTCAGCACTTGTCCAGCTACTTCTTCTCCGGTATTCATTAATCCTGTCTGTCTTCCTCCATAGTACCTCAGCATCCATCTCTATGCCCCTCCCTCTCAACCTTGCCTTCCTTCTCCCTCTACCTCCCCCCCAGTCTCAGTCCTCCTCTCTTTTCTCACTCTCCAAGCTCTCTGCCCCCCTTTTCCTTACTGACCACAACATCTGCCAGCATTATCACCCCCAGCCCCCCACTCCCCAGCATTAGCTCCAGCTGCCTCGCTGCACTAACTCCCTTCCTGCCCCAGCCCCAGAATCAGCTCTCTTTCCAATCCCAAACCCCAGTCCTAGCATCAGTCCCAGCCCCCTCCTAGTTCCAGCTACCCAGTCCCAGCCCCTGCCCCCTTCTAGGCCCAGCATCAGTTCCCTCCTAGCCCCAGTGCCTTAGCATCACTTCTGTCCTAGTTCCAGTGACCCAGTCTCAATTCTCTTCTAGTCCCAGCACCCCGGCCTCAGTTCCCTTCTAGACCCAGCGCCCCAACCTCAGTTCCCTTCTAGACCCAGCGCCCCAACCTCAGTTCCCTTCTAGAGTCTTGACCCAGCGACCTGGCCTCAGTTCCCTTCTAGACACAGCGACCCGCCCTCAGTTCCCTTCTAGATTCATCGACCCGCCCTCAGTTCCCTTCTAGAGTCTAGACCCAGCGACCTGGCCTCAGTTCCCTTCTAGACACAGCGACCCGCCCTCAGTTCCCTTCTAGATTCATCGACCCGCCCTCAGTTCCCTTCTAGAGTCTAGACCCAGCGACCTGGCCTCAGTTCCCTTCTAGACACAGCGACCCGCCCTCAGTTCCCTCTTAGTCCCAGCCCCTCCAGCATCAGCCCTCTTAGCCCCAGCATCAGTCTACTTCCAACCTCAGTTCCAGCCATCAAGTCACCTTCTCCTTCCCATCCTCCACCCTGCCAGATTAATGTTCTGCACAGCAGCAGACGGCCACTGGCCTGGCTACATTTTAAAAAGGAGAAGTTAGAACAGATACAGGAAGTGCTTCTCTTCACCTTTTAAAAACGCAGCAGGGCTGGAAGCAGCAGCACAGCACAATGGCAGGAGAGAGAAGCAATGCATCTCCACCGCTGTGAAGAGAGACGAACCATGAAGCAGGCTTTTGGCACCTCTTATGCTGGGCACCCTGAGCCAGTGCCTCACTGACTTGCCCCTTAAGCCAGAGCATTGTTTCCTCATGTTTAAATAACTTTAAGCTTTCTCTTGATGTATTTATTTCTGGAACCTCCAGAATTTCACTCAGTATCTTTGCGGGGATACATCCCTTTAATTAGAAAGCAAAGCTGACGCTAAAGACGGCAAAGGGGGTCAGTCCTTGAGACAGCCCTGGATAAGGGCGAAACATGCATGTCGGGCAATAACAACAATCCCCTGACCAGACACATCTAATAAAGATGAATATTTGATATAATAAAAGCTTATACAGAAATATATAAACACAAGTTATTTAAAATATAAAATAATTAGGCTGTAGCAAACACTAATTTAAAAGTGAGCCCATGAAGAGGTATGTGCTTTATCCATTGCCATAAAACATGGTTGGCAACGTGCACAGCCGAGGTCACTACGAAGTAGAAAAAGCATTTTTGAAACAAACAAACGAACTGTCATGTTATAAGAACGTTAGAACTTTATGCTGGGAACCGGGTGTGGTAATACTGAGTAAATAACTTTAGGGGCATAAAATTAGGTTTTTATTGGTTAAGAAGTTAAAGGGTCCTTTTACTAAGGTGCACTGAAAAATGACCTGTGGTAGTGTACACTCGTGTTTTGAGCACGTGCAGAATTATTTTTCAGCGCGCCTACAAAAAAAATGCCTTTTTTTTTTTTTTTCCTGAAAACGGACGTGTGGCAAAACGAAAATTGCCGCGTGTCCATTTTGGGTCTGAGATCTTACCGCCAGCCATTGACTTGGCGGTAATGACCTACATGCGCCAAATGCCACTTGGCGTATGTCCATTACACGCGCCCGAAAATAAAAAAAATATTTTTCAGACGCTCGTATTGGACGCGCGCCAAAAATGAAATTACCGCAAGAGCCACGCGGTAGTCGGGCGGTAACTCGGTTTTGCGCGCGTAGACGCTTACGCAGCTTAGGAAAAGGGCCCCTAAAAGATTAGTTCCTTTGACTTGAATGATTTGACCTCACTTTTTGAGCCTTGCTAAAAAGGTTTTGTGGTGTGTGACGAGTGGAACAAAAATTTCTGAGGTTGCCTGCACTACCCTCCTTCAGCTAACTAGTTACTAAGGGCCTCTTAAAAGCGTAGTGTGTGCTAAGAGAATTAGTACATGTTAAATTCTAAGAACCCAGAAGTATATCATGGGCTTCTTAGCACCAAGTGCTCACTGATGTCTGTTAACACCCGCTAAGCAGGGCCGCTGAGAGACCGAGCCGGACCCGGGGCAGGGCCGCCGCTGCTGGTCCCCCTCCCCCATGGACCGCCACATAGCCAGACAGCAAAAATTGGGGAGGGGATCGGAGCCCTAAGTGGAGGGGGCACATTTTGCCCCACCTCCCTGTCCCCTGACCCAACTGCCTTCTCCGCCTGTGGCTGCTTTTCCCCCTCACGTCGCGCATGAAAACTTGACTGGGCTGGGGTGCCTCCAGGACCAGGTTTGGGAACCACTGTCCTAGTCACATTTTCGACAGGCATAAACTGCCATTTAGATGGCATGATTTTAGAAACACAGGATACACACATCCAAAACTCCACAACATGCATTTAGCAAGGTCCTGTGGTTTGGGTGTGTTTTTTTAAGTCAAATGCTTAAATACATCTTGTGCTTTTCCTAAAAAAGAACTTTTGGAGGCTGGATCTGCAATCCACTGCCTTCTGTAAAGTATGAAAGAGTTCATAGGTCAGGTTGCCCCGAACTACTAGTAACTGTAATGCTGAAAGGAGGACGAGGCGAATTCAGAGGAGAGGGTTGGATATCAACCAAGGAGAAAACGCAACTCCGTTTTTCTTCTTTGGTTTGGATACAGATCTAAGGATCTCGTTAGATCTGTGGAAAGCAGCTTAATGTCCCAATGCTCAGAGAGAAGGGAGGGGGAAAGCCAGAAACGGAACAGGCAGGATTCATCAGATCTTCATACTGTACAAGACTTTCACCTATAAACACAGCGTAAAGCTTAGAAATACATTATGTTTACCCAGCTTCACTTGCTACTTTTCTTATTAACTTACTAATTTTATTTCTGGAAACCTTTAATCTTGTTTATTTATTTATTTAGATTTTGCTCACACCTTTTTCAGTAGTAACTCAAAGGGGAGCTACATTCAGGTACACTGGATATTTCTCTGTCCCAGAAGAGTGGCCTAGTGGTTAGGGTGGTGGATTTTGGTCCTGGGGAACTGAGGAACTGAGTTCGATTCCCACTTCAGGCACAGGCAGCTCCTTGTGACTCTGGGCAAATCACTTAACCCTCCATTGCCCCATGTAAGCCACATTGAGCCTGCCATGAGTGGGAAAGCACGGGATACAAATGTAACAAAAATAAAATAGATACTATTGGAGATTCTACATGGAATGTTGCTATTCCATGTAGAAGGCTGCACAGGCTTCTGTTTCTGTGAGTCTGACGTCCGGCACGTACGTGCTGGATGTCAGACTCACAGAAGCAGAAGCCTGCGCGGCCACATTGCTGATCTGCAAGGGCCGACTTCTACATGAAATGTTGCTAGTGGAATAGCAACATTCCATGTAGAATCTCAAATAGTAGCAACAGTGGAGGAGTGGCCTAGTGGTTAGGGTGGTGGACTTTGGTCCTGGGGAACTGAGTTCGATTCCCATTTCAGGCACAGGCAGCTCCTTGTGACTCTGGGCAAGTCACTTAACCCTCCATTGCCTGCCGCATTGAGTCTGCCATGAGTGGGAAAGTGCAGGGTACAAATGTAACAAAAAGAAAAAAAATCTAAGCTTGTACCTGAGGCAATGGAGGTTTAAGTGTCTTGCCCAAGATCACAAGGAGCAGCAGCAGTGGGATTTGAACCAGCCACCTCTGGATGTCAAGACCGGTGCTCTAACCACTAGGCCACTCCTCCATTATACTCACTGTGTGTATACCTATGTGTGTGTATATTTGAGTATGTGGGTAGAGGGTGTGTTGCGTGTGTGTGTATGTGCATATTTGGGTGGGGGGTGGGTATGTGTGTGTATATTTGTGTAGGTGGGTAGGGGTGTATGCATGTATATATGTGCATATGTGTATGTGTACATATATATGTGTGTGGGGGTAGGGGGGTGTGCGTATGTGCACAGGGGATGTGTGCATGTGTGTGTGTTTCTATAAGTGCCTGTGCATGTGTGGGTAGGGAGTGTGTGCATGCATGTATATGTGTGTCTGTGTGCAGGCCTCTCATAAGGGGTGGGCAAGAAGGCTGACTACCAGGGTGATGGGAAGGGGCCTTACCACCCTTGTGAATCAATCCTCAAGAACAAAAAAACAAAGGGCGACTGAGGGAACGTTTTCATTTTGTTTCTAGTTGTTTTGTTTGTGATGTTTCTTCCTTTATTTCATTTCTATTAAAGACAGCGAGGGAAGCAATTCTCTCAGACTCTGACGCTGGGGGTTTTCCATCCATGGTTTATGAAGTTTGCAGGCAGGTGTCAGCATCAGAAGCCACAGCACCTCTGGGCACAACTGGTTTATTCTTTGTAGGTTGTAAAGAAATTTTACATAAGCCCCCGAATTCTTTGTATGGCACCGAAATGTACACCTGGATCGAAGATGCATGCGCAGATTAATTAGGTAACAAGCCATTAACTAGCAATAAATGAATGTTAACAATCAATTACTGCGGTTAGTTGGCAGTAATTAGATTCTGCACATGCATCTTCCTGAGCAGTATTCTGTACCCCCTGTTGGTGGGGGAGCAATTATGAAGGCCTAGGCCAAAGGGGTCCTGTGCTGGTAATGCCTAAATATAAAGAGAAAAGCCAAACAATCCCAAGCGGAAGGTGCCGGAGGGCCTTCGGGACTGGAGCATGTCCTTTGGTTGATAGAGGTAGAAAAAGAGGTGGAAATGGTGAACATCAGTGACCCTGATCGACATTGTTTCTATTTCTGTGAACTGGGAGACGTGTTCCGGTCTTCGAAACATGACGGCAGATAAAGACCAAATGGCCCATCCAGTCAACCCATCCTCTGTAACCCCCAATTCTTCCTGTCCCTGAGCGATCCCACATGCTTATCCCATGCCTTTTTAAATTCTGGAACAGTCCTCGACTCCACCACCCTTTCTGTGAAATAATACTTCCTTAGGTTACTCCTAAGCCTATTCCCTCTTAACTTTGTCCTATGCCCCCTCATTCCAGAGCTCTCCTTCATTTGAAAAAGGCTCTCTTCCTGTATCTAAGCACATAAGCACCGCCATACTGGGAAAAGACCAAGGGTCCATCAAGCCCAGCATTCTGTCTCCGACAGTGGCCAATCCAGGCTTCAAGAACCCAGCAAAAACCCCAAAAATAAAAAATGCCCTTGAGATATTTAAATGTTTCTATCATGTCTCCTCTCTCCCTCCTCTCTTCCAGCGTATACATGTTGAGGTTCATAAGCCTATCCCTATATGTTTTCTGTTGAAGACCGCCTACCAATTTTGTAACCGCCCTCTGGACCGACTCCGTCCTGTTTATATCCTTCCGTAGGTGGGGTCTCCAGAACTGCACACAGTACTCTAAATGGGGCCTCACCAGAGACTTATAAAACGGCACTATCACCTCCTTTTTCCTGCTGGTCATCCCTCTTTTTATGCACCCAAGCTTTGACCGTCGCTTTTTCTACCTGTTTGGAAGCTTTAAGGTCATCAGACACATAATCTACAGATGGTGAAATGTGGAGACATTTTTTTCTTTAAACATTAGCAGCCAATGGACCCCTTTGGTCTAGGCCTTCATAATTGCTCCCCCACCAACACCTCCTAGGTCTAAATCCCCTAGTGGAGGAGTGGCCTCGTGGTTAGAGCACCGGTCTTCCAATCCAGTTGTGGCCAGTTCAAATCCCACTGCTGCTCCTTGTGATCTTGGGCAAATCACTTAACCCTCCATTGCCTCAGGTACAAACTTAGATTGTGAGCCCTCCTAGGACAGAGAAATATCCAGAGTACCTGAATGTAACTCACCTTGAGCTACTACTGAAAAAGGTGTGACCGAACTCTAAATAAATAAATAAAGATTCTAGAATTCTAAAGAATAACAAGATTCCATGCAGAATTTCAAAGTGTAGCAACATTCCATGTAGAACCCCAAAGAGTAACAAGATTCTTTGGGGTGGAGGAGTGGCCTAGTGGTTAGAGCACCAGTCTTGCAGTGATTTTGGCCAAATCACTTAGCCCTCCATTGTCTCAGGTACAAACTTAGATTGTGAACCTTCCTGGGACAGAGAAATATCCAGAGTAATATCCTGAATGTAACTCACCTTGAGCTACTACTGAAGAAGGTGTGAGCAAAATCTAAATAAATAAACTCAAAAGGGAGCATTCCAAAAATTTGCACACAGAATTACCACCATTCCCACTTCAAATGCCAAGAGTTAGGTGCCAGCATTTACACCAGCTCTGTGGTCTCACTCTGGTTGGCATGTGTACTGCCCCCTAGAGCCAGAGAAGCACAGGAACACCTGCTGCCTTGAGATAGTGGCAGTGAAGATAAACTGAAGAATTCACTTTCACGTCTGACAATGACATCTAATGGTTACATGTATTTTTCACTCTTGATTTCATTTTGTTATTATTTGCAAACCAGCTGAATGTTACAAGTACTGCTCCGTTCACTCCATCTCCTCCCCTGAACCCTCCAAGTCAGAGACAACACAGCCAGGCACACGCATGTACACGTATGGAGGGTTTGGAAAGATTTATTTTATTTATTTATAACTCGGCAAGAAACAAGAAACACACATAGTAAAAAAAGAAAATAATAGCATATTACAAATCGTATATCAAATCTAAAGCAAAGAACAACAATTAAAATAATTCATCCTTCTTTACAGAATCCAATATAACATTATCAAACAAGTCCTAAACCCTCTTATTCCATAAAAGTCTGAATAAGCAAAAGGGTTTCAACCGTCTCTTAAATTCAGTAACAGATGTTAACATCCAAATACATTATGCCATAGACCTGTGCCAGCTAAAGAGAAGGTGCAGCATAACGAATCCTCACTAAAGAAGGCTACACCAGCAGCCAAGTTCCTGTCGGCCTCATAAAAGTCTCAAAAGAATTCTTCAAAGTCTTATAAATGTTCTGCATGCTTTAGCCATCCTTTTTGTTTTTTCAGCATAAACCAAAGAGACAGATGAGGGGAGATATGATTGAGGTCTACAAAATCCTGAGTAAATTGATTTTTTACTCGTTCCAAAAGTACAAAGACTAGGGGACACTCGAGGAAGTGACATGGAAATATTTTTAAAACAAATAGGAGGAAATATTTTTTCACTCAATGAATAGTTAATCTCTGGAACACCTTGCTGGAGGATGTGGTAACAGTGGTAAGTGTATCTGGGTTTAGAAAAGGTTTGGACAAATTCCTGGAGGAAAAGTCTATAGTCTGCTATTGAGACAGACATGGGAAGCAACTGCTTGCCTTGGGATTTGTAGTATGGAATGTTGCTACTCTTTGAGATTCTGCATGGAATCTTGTCACTCTTTAGGATTCCAGAATCTTTCTATTCTTTGGGGTTCTACATGGAATCTTGCCACTCTTTAGGATTCCAGAATCTTGCTATTCTTTGGGGTTCTATATGGAATCTTGCCACTCTTTAGGATTCCAGAATCTTGCTATTCTTTGGGGTTCTATATGGAATCTTGCCACTCTTTAGGATTCCAGAATCTTGCTATTCTTTGGGGTTCTACATGGAATGTTGCTACTCTTTGAGATTCTGCATGGAATCTTGTCACTCTTTAGGATTCCAGAATCTTGCTATTCTTTGGGTTTCTCCATGGAATCTTGTCACTCTTTAGGATTCCAGAATCTTGCTATTCTTTGGGGTTCTACATGGAATCTTGCCACTCTTTAGGATTCCAGAATCTTGCTATTCTTTGGGGTTCTATATGGAATCTTGCCACTCTTTAGGATTCCAGAATCTTGCTATTCTTTGGGGTTCTATATGGAATCTTGCCACTCTTTAGGATTCCAGAATCTTGCTATTCTTTGGGGTTCTACATGGAATGTTGCTACTCTTTGAGATTCTGCATGGAATCTTGTCACTCTTTAGGATTCCAGAATCTTGCTATTCTTTGGGTTTCTCCATGGAATCTTGTCACTCTTTAGGATTCCAGAATCTTTCTATTCTTTGGGGTTCTACATGGAATCTTGCCACTCTTTAGGATTCCAGAATCTTGCTATTCTTTGGGGTTCTATATGGAATCTTGCCACTCTTTAGGATTCCAGAATCTTGCTATTCTTTGGGGTTCTACATGGAATGTTGCTACTCTTTGAGATTCTGCATGGAATCTTGTCACTCTTTAGGATTCCAGAATCTTGCTATTCTTTGGGTTTCTCCATGGAATCTTGTCACTCTTTAGGATTCCAGAATCTTGCTATTCTTTGGGTTTCTCCATGGAATCTTGTCACTCTTTAGGATTCCAGAATCTTGCTATTCTTTGGGGTTCTACATGGAATCTTGCCACTCTTTAGGATTCCAGAATCTTGCTATTCTTTGGGTTTCTATATGGAATCTTGTCACTCTTTAGGATTCCAGAATCTTGCTATTCTTTGGGGTTCTAATGTTGCCACGATTTGGGTTTCTGCCAGGTACTTGTGACCTGGCTTGGCCACTGTTTGGAAAGCAGGATACTGGGCTAGTTGGACCATTGGTCTACTCTTATCCAGCCTAAACAGGACCGACCCGTTGTTGGATAAATGAAAAGTCAGATAATACGGAAAACAGTGGTAACCCCTCAAATGATACAGTAGCTAAGGCAGTAAAAGCAGAGTCCTGGCTCACAACGGTAGTAAAAATAGGGTCCCGGGTTCAGAAAACAGAAAAAGAAGCTGCGTGATGTCACCGGGGGTCTGTCGAATATGCCGGATTATGGTTAGATCAGCAAAGGTTGTGTAATGGAGACTAAATGTAATCGAAGCTAGAAGGAAAAGAGCTTTCTCGGCCCTGTATTTACCAGGTGTAAAGCGACGGCAAATTCACACAGAACGGAAGCTCTAATGTGTTGATTTACATTTTGTGTTTTCTAAAAATACAGTCGAGATGCGGATCTGGAGCTAGTGAAAGAAGGGGGCGCACGGGTCTATTTCTGGCTTTGCAGAAGGGGAACGCTGGCTGCGATTTAGGCTGCGTCTTTTTAAAAGGTCGCTTTTTGTTGCCATGGCAACCGGGGCCCAGGTGCAATGTGCTGTGAAGCACCAGAGGATTCTTGGAGAATCATTAAAGCTCTGCCCCTCCTCCGTCTTTCTGCACTCTCTGCCGCTCTCCATCCTCCTTTCTCACTGTCCCTTCCCCTCATCTCCTGTCTTGGGGACCCCACCGCCAGGCAGGCTTTCAGGGTACCCACCATGGCTGTGCATGAGATACTTTGTTCGAATATTTTTACTGCTCTAATTGCCTGCTGCTCATTTTTGATCTGTTCCTACTGTACACCGCCTAGAGTGAATTCCTTCAAAAAGGCAGTAAATAAATCCTAATAATAAATAAAAATATGCAAAAACTGAAACCCCAGTGTATAGAAATTTACCTCATGGTAGGCATGTTTTGCCCGAGCGATAGTGCCTGCCGGGGAGGCTCCGTCCTTCTGACTGTCGGCTTGTCTGTCCATCTGTACGCGTGGAGGGGTATTTTCAAACGAACGTCCGAGTTAGAATTGGGATGTCCTGCTCATAATGTCCAAACGAAACGTCCAGCTCACAGCCTTTTTCAAACAGGAAAAACATCCGGATTTTCTGTTTGAAAATGTGTGAGAAGGCTGTTCTTGCACTGAAAACTTCCAAAATGAAGCATCCAAAATATGAACGCCGAAAAAGCAGGCGCAAAAACGTCTGGCTGGCATCATTTGTACAAAAATGGCCACACACAGGTCCCTGCAGAGCAGAGGGGGCAGCCTGATGGTCAGTGCAGTGGACTTTAAACAATGGGACCCAGGCAGTGGTGTACCGAGGGCGGGGAGGTGGGGGCAGTCCGCCCCAGGTGCACGCTGCCGGGGGAGGGGGGGGGTGTGCAGGGGGCAGCCACGCGGCTGTCAGCTCCGCCGGTTCCCGGCTCCCTCTGAAGTTATATCCTGTTCGGAGCAGGGACCTGGCGTAGCCAACAGCCACGCAGTTGCTCCCAGCACCCACAGGAGGTAAGAACAATGCACCCGGAAGGAGGGGGGTTGGAGGTGATGTGTTGGGGGGGGGGGAAGAGGTGATGCCCCGGGGGGGGGGGGTGCGCAGCAGCAATCTGCCCTGGGTGGCAGCCGACCAAGGAACACCACTGGACCCAGGTACAAACCCCACCTTAATTCATAACTACATAAGCATCGCCATGCTGGGACAGACCAAGGGTCCATCGAGCCCAGCACCCTGTCACCGACAGCGGCCAAAAGAACAAGCAATTTGTCCCGCCCATCCTAGAAATACTGCATTCCCTCGTCCATTCAATAACATTCTATGGCCTTTTCCTCCAGGAAGCCGTCCAACCCTTTTTTGAAGTCCACTAAGTTAACTGCCTTAACCACCTTTTACGGCAGTGAATTCCAGAGTTTAACTACGCGTTGAGTGAAGAAAAATTTCCTCCGATTCGTTTTAAATTTACCACACTGCAGCTTCATCGCCTGCCCCCTTGTCCTAGTATTTTTGGAAAGCGTAAACAGATGCTCCACATCGACCCCTTCCATTCCACTCATTATCTTATAGACCTCTATCAATTCCTTTATATTTATTTATTTAGATTTTTGCTCCCACCTTTTTCAGTAGTAGCTCAAGGTGAGTTACATTCAGGTACTCTGGATATTTCTCTGTCCCAGGAGGGCTCACAATCTAAGTTTGTACCTGAGGCAATGGAGGGTTAAGTGACTTGCTCAAGATCACAAGGAGCAGCGGTGGGATTTGAACCGGCCACCTCTGGATTGCAAGATCGCTGTTCTAACCACTATGTTATTCTGAGCCCTCCAGGAGCAGAGAAAAACCTACTGTATCTAAAGATACACCATTACATTAACCATTGTGCTTGCAGGTGTCTTATAAGTGCAGATACAGTAGGTATTTCTTTGTTCCAGGAGGGCTCACATATTTGTACAGAAATAAAAGAGTTGAACTTACACCCTAGTCTTGTTGTTCAAACTCCACTGCACTGACCACTAGGCTACTCCTTACTCTATCCCTTGCTGCTCTGTTAGGAAAGGCCATAATACTTGAAGCTGTCATACAGCCTGGTCCACTGTCACTTTCACTTCTTAAGGGGGTGGGATGGAGTCAGTAAGTACTGGGAGATTAAGGAGGGGGGTCACACCTTCATCGCTCCAGCGGTCAGCTGCTCAATCAGTGCACTTTTTTGTACCCTGGATGTGATCGAAACAGGTCTAACTTTGGTCTTGGACGTTTCTTCCTGTTCCATTATCACTGAAAGACGTCCTCCACTCGGGCCCTGCCTAGTCCCGCCCAAAACACGCCTCCAATGCACACCCTTGATATTTGGATGAACTGAGGTGTAAAACACCCAAATTCTGCCTTTCAAAAATCGTGATTTGGGCGTTTTTCAGCAGATGGATGCGTTTTGTGGCCTTTTTGAGACATCCATTTACTTTGAAAATGAGCACCATAGGCTCAAAGGCACACACACAGCCCCCCTCGTCCTAATGAAACACACGCGGTCCCTGAACAGACATACATGGGGTTTGCAAATGGAGGAAGGGGAAATGCATCTCACTTTGTCACACTATGTTGTGCCGTTTCCCACCTGTGTATTAATTAGATGGAGGAGTGGCCTAGTGGTTACAGTGGTGGACTTTGGTCCTGAGGACCTGAGTTCAATTCCCACTTCAGGCACAGGCAGCTCCTTGTGACTCTGGGCAAGTCACTTAACCCTCCATTGCCCCATGTAAGCAGCATTGAGCCTGCCATGAGTGGGAAAGCGCAGGGTACAAATATAACAAAAATAAAATAGATACTATTGGAGATTCTACATGGAATGTTGCTATTCCACTAGCAACATTCCATGTAGAAGGCTGCGCAGGCTTCTGTTTCTGTGAGTCTGACGTCCTGTCAGACTCACAGAAGCAGAAGCCTGCGCGGCCACATTGGTGATCTGCAAGGGCTGACTTCTACATGGAATGTTGCTAGTGGAATAGCAACATTCCATGTAGAATCTCAAATAGTAGCAATAGTGGCCTAGTGGTTAGGGTGGTGGACTTTGGTCCTGGGGAACTGAGTTCGATTCCCACTTCAGGCACAGGCAGCTCTTTGTGACTCTGGGCAAGTCACTTAACCCTTCATTGCCCCATGTACAAATAAGTACCTGTATACAATATGTAAGCCGCATTGAGCCTGCCATGAGTGGGAAAGCGTGGGGTACAAATATAATAAAAATTGGGGCTATCCTGAAAAGCTGACTGACTGTGGGATATTAGGGCAACTTTGGCAAGCCGCACCCTATCTCTCTTAATTTTCCAGCACACTCCACTTTTCAGGGCAGGTTGATCCAGTCCTGGTTTATCACATTGCAGTCCTATCTTTTTAGATAAACGACCTCCATGAGGTTTCCTGATTTCTTCTAATGGAGGAGTGTGAAGAGAACCCATCCCCGCATAGGACCTGAAAGGAAATGGCCCTGAGTACCTGAAAAATAGGATGATCCTCCACACACCGCCAAGGACACTAAGCTCCTCCCAAGGACTTTCACTAACCACACCCTCTCCAAAAGACATTACACGATGTGGTACCCCCAAGCGCGCCTTCTCCGGAGTAGCCCCCACTCTCTGGAATGCACTGCCTGAGAGGCTCCGCTTAACACAAGACTATCTCTACTTCAGGAAGCAGGTGAAAGCTTGGCTCTTCCACCAGGTCTTTAATGGAAGAAGTAACTAACTTGTTAGTCTCACTCACACACACAAGGAGTGACTCGGGCTGCACATACTGCAGCGGGACATGTTTATCCACTCCTAGCCTAACTGAGATCATATTTGACCGTCTTTCCGTCCTCATTTGCAGCTTTCTTTAAATCAGTCACTTTACTTTCTTACTCTTCCGACTGTCTTACCTAGCGATATGCTCCATCTTTGCTTTACCCTTCACTATCAATTATAATGTTCTATTACGTATCGTGTTGACATTGTAAGTAGTCTACCATGCCATACTTTGTATTGTTATTTGAATATTTTTACTGCTCCAATTGCCATGTTTGATCTATTCTTACTTTGCACCGCCTTGAGTGAATTCCTTCAAAAAGGTGGTAAATAAATCCTAATAAATATATAGCAGCATTCTTTCTCCAGGGGAGGGAGATTTCTCCATGGCTGACTAGAGGTCAATTGACAGAGTATTATGGAGTGCCACAAGACTAAAAGTTATATTCCTGTATCAAGGATAGTGATTCCAGGAGAGGTTTTCTTTTCTGGGTCAGCTTTGAGTCCACAGGTAGAAGCTTGAGATTGAATGATGATCCGTTGTCATCTGGCAGCTGCTTCGCTGTTTTGGTGTGAGAGCAAGTTCTGCCCATTTGATTGCGTTCAGTTCTGGTCGCCCGTTCAACCTGTGTTGGGGTGGCATCTCTGCTATTGATTATTGTCTTCAGTAGGGCTTTTGGTAAGCTGAAAAGTAGCCGAGGGAGGGAGATGTCTCACCCAGTGTCTGCTGTATTGTAGAAAAGTCATCGTCGTTTGGTTTTACCAGTCCCAGTACTGTTCAGAGATCAGCCCGTGCTCTGCATTAGTGGCAGAGAAGGATCACGCGGGGATGAACCATGTAATTCAAGAGGAGGGGGATTTCTGGCTGCCTTTGTCATCTGATGGCCGTCTGAGATGACATCAGCCAGTTTGTGTATGACTCTGAGATTATACATGCCTTGACGTACAAAAAGTTCCACCTAGAATGAAAGGAGCCTGTTTTCACATACGCACATTTGTGTGGCTCAGACCCTACCCTTGAGTCCTCAGTCTCCCTTACACGTCGCAAAAATTCATGTGGCTAGGTACCAAACAGAAAAGTTACTGGGGGGACATGTATGCAGATACATATACAGAGCAATCTTGTAAGCTTTATTTCCATTCAGTGAGTAGACTCATATTTGGAAAAACTAAATACGAAAGCGCGAAACCCTTAAGAGAGAAACTACACTGGCTCCCTCTCAAGGAACGCATTGAGTTTAAAATCTGCACGACCGTACACAAAATCATACACGCAGATGTCCCACTCTACATGTTAAACCTAGTGGACCTGCCACCCAGAAATGCCAGAAGATCAGCCCGCAAATTCCTCAATCGGAACTTCCCCAGCTGCAAAGGACTTAAATATACGCAGGCATACACCACTACCTTCTCATACAGAAGTACACAGCTATGGAACGCACTACCCACAACCTTGAAAACCATGGATAATCTAACTAACTTTCGCAAATCTTTGAAGACACATCTCTTCAACAAAGCTTACAAAAAGAACCCTTAATGACTTAATCCCACCCAACCCACTCAAGGATTAAAATACACCTCTTACACCACCCTATAATCACTTACCTCTCTAATCCCTCATACATCTTCTGAATACTACCGATTGTATCTTAGATCCTGTGATGACTATGTCATAACAACACTCTGTAAGCCACATTGAGCCTGCAAATAGGTGGGATAATGTGGGATACAAATGCCCCACTCTACATGGTAAACCTATTGGACCTACCGCCCAGAAACGCCAAAAGATCAGCCCGCAAATTTCTCAATTTGAACTTCCCCAGCTGTAAAGGACTCAAATATAAGCAGGCATACACTACTACCTTCTCATACAGAAGTACACAGCTATGGAACGCACTACCCACAGCCCTGAAAACCATAGTCAATCTAACCAACTTTCGCAAATCTTTGAAGACACATCTCTTCAACAAAGCTTACAAAAAGAACCCTTAATGACTTAATCCCACCCAACCCACTCAAGGATTAAAATACACCTCTTACACCACCCTATAATCACTTACCTCTCTAATCCCTCATACATCTTCTGAATACTACCGATTGTATCTAAGATCCTGTCATGACTATGTCATAACAACACTCTGTAAGCCACATTGAGCCTGCAAATAGGTGGGATAATGTGGGGTACAAATGCAATAAATAATAATAATAATAATTAAGAGAAACTGTGTCTTGTAAAATGGGTTCGAAAGGGTGGTCTTTGGGGATTCTGTATCTTGTCATATCATCACTCAACCTCATCGTTGGGGCTGCAGCATCAAGAGTCAACGTGATATCACGCCTTGGATTAGATCATCAGGGTCTGTCTAGGAATTGCGGGGGCCCTGTGCAGACCAGTTCAGTAGGGGCGCCTGCCTAGCCCCGCCCCTTGTGGACAAGATTTTTTTTTTTTAATTTGTATTTTGTGAAGTTTAAAATAAAGACGTTGAGCACAACTTGTATAGAAAATCTGATTCAAATAAGCGCAACTCTATAATATGAACTTTTGCGTTAAGCAATGAACATAACCAGAAATTATTCTGTTCAAGTCCACTGCAAGCAGGAATGTTAAAAAGCGGCAGACAACGAAAATGATCAACCCACCTCCTGCACTTTTTATAAATGGCGTTGACAGCCCTGCTTGCCAATCAAAGCTAGTTTGATGACCAGCACCAGGGTTTAAGGTACGTCCACACTGATTCTTAAAAGCTGGTGGGTGAGTCGGAGGATTGCTTTAGATGTGGCGGGACAGTCGGGCAGGTCAGTTAGAGGGTAGAAGAGTATAAGAGCCCATCTCCTGGTGCCATAATACATTCTTGGTTCATGTCAAAGCAATATGAGAAACTGTGTGGCCCTTTTACTAAGGTGCCTAAGCGTGTCCAATGTGCGTCAAATTGGCACTAACGCATGCCCTGAGCGGTAATTCCATTTGTGGCGCACACCCAAAACACACAGTAGAGAGTATTTTATACCGCATGGTGCTTACCTGGCGGTAATCGGCTGTTTACGCTCGTAGAACCCTGTCTGTCCGGTTAGTGTGAGAGACCCTTATCGCTGAGTCAGTGGGTGACGGCAAGGCCTCAGGCCAAAAATTAGATGCACGCTGGTTTTAATTTTGCCGCACGTCCGTTTTCCAGGTGCGCTGAGAAAATGGACCAGCGCGCGTTCAAAACACGCGGCTACACCAGCGCAGGCCATTTTTAGGTTGTGCCTTAGTAAAAAGGCCCCTGTAGGTACCACTGCCAGGTTCTGGTTGGTCGAGGGAAGGGGGAGGTTAGGAGAGAGGAAAAAATAAATAACGAGAAATAGTTTTGAGGGGAAAAAAAATCTCAAACTCCTGTACTTTCTGATTCTCATATATGAGTTGCTGTGATACAGTTTTCAGACAATTTTTTAAATACGTTTGTTTGTCTATGTGAAATTTTCAATAAAAAATGATTTTACATAATGTACCTCCTCCGCTACAGTCAAGGCCCTGGGCCAATCTCTCTCCTGCTGCTGTCCTGAAGTTGCAGTTACTACCACCATTGTTGCAGCCCTTGAGGTTACTGCTGTTGCCGCCGCCGCATAGAAGCGACCGGCTGACACAGCAGCACTCAAGTTATCTTATTTCAAGCGGGAGTGCCTTTCAGCTCCTGAAGATAAGACCCTGTTCAGAGTGCAGTAAGTTTAAGACAAATAAGAGAAAATTTTTCTTTACTCAGCGCGTAATTCGACTCTGGAATTCGTTGCCGGAGAATGTGGTTAAGGCGGTTAGCTTAGCAGAGTTTAAGAAAGGTTTGGACGGCTTCCTGAAGGAAAAGGCCATAGAATGTTATTAAAGGGACGTAGGGAAAAATCCACTATTCCTGGGACAAGCAGTACAAAATGCTTTGCTCCTTGGATCTTGTCGGGTGATTGTGACCTGGATTGGCCACTGTCGGAGACAGGGTGCTGAGCTAGATGGACCTTTGGTCTGTCCCAGTGTGGCGATGCTTATGTCTTAACAAGCAGGCCCTTGCCTTTGGGAGGTAAGAGTACAGGGGCAGGAAGATGCTCCCTCTCGAAGTGTTGATAACTCAAGTGCTGCTGCAGTCGGCCGCAGGTTGGTGGAACAGAGGCAGGCAGTGGCGGTTGTAGCTGCAAATTAAGGCAGCAACAGGATGGGAAGTCGTTCTGCCGCCCAAGCCTGATGCGACAGGGGAGCCACGATGACAGTCGATGCTGGGGCAGGGGGTGTTCCAAGAGACAGATGTGCCAGGGCCAGCAGGCCTCTAAGAGCGTAGGGCTCTGTGTGACCGCCCCGTCTAAGACCGGCCCTGTAGATAGCATTAGAACAATCTAGAGATGACATGGTCCTCAAGTTTTCGAGACCGGTGTGGGTGTAATCACTCGGTCGAATTTTCATGTCTGTTGTGACATGGGTTCGTTAAAAGTCTGCAAAGAATCCAGGACCTACTGGGCTAGAATGCACTACAGGCGTTGTTTCAGGGAATTCGTTGCCAGAGAATGTGGTAAAAGCAGTTAGCTTATCAGGGTTTTAAAAATGTTTGGACAAGTTCCTAAAAGAAAAGTCCATAAGCCATTATTAAGATGGACTTGGGAAAATCCACTGCTTATTCCTGGGATAAGTAGCATCAAATCTGTTTTTCTCTTTTGGGATCTTGCCAGGTACTTTGGCCAGTGTTCGAAACAGGATACTGGGCTTGATGGACCTTTGGTTCATCCCAGTATGGCAATTCTTAGGTGAGTTCTCAGTTCAAAGTGGAGTATCACTCAGGGACCGATGCAAAAAGCGCATGTTAGAACTTTGGGCTGAAGGCTGAGTGCACGGCGTGCGCACTGTTAGAAAAATCAGCACACACCAGAGAGATAATATGCAACCATTTTCCGCTGAAGAGGAGAAAAAGTCTCCTTTCCTCTCACTGTCTGAACTGTGATTGGCTCACGTACTGACAGGAAGGGAGGAATTTTAAAAACATTAAAAAAACAGAAGAGAAGCTTGCAGCCACATGAGGTGGGGGATCAGAGCATGGGGTAGCCTTTCTAGAGTACATGGGTCAGAGGACGGGGAGGTGGGGAATCAGAGGATCAGGGATTATCTTGAGGGGTAGGGGCTCAGAAGATCAAGGGGTTATCTCAGGAGATGGGGAGTCAGAGGATCAGGAGGTTGTCTCAAGGGGTGGGGAGTTCTGAGACATTTGGAGTGATTGAACTGGCCCCTCTACACCTGCTGTGAGGTGGCGTTAAACCTCCTGCCTTGTCCTCAGCCTTAAAGTCTTCTCTGCATCAGAGCCGAATCGCTAATAGCTTCATTAGCATGCATTTAAGTATACCGTGTGTCGATGCTGTACGCACAGATGCATGCAGATTTACCTTCATCGCACACCCATAATATTGTGTGCAGACATCACGCTAATTCCCACTCTAACATGTGCGCAAGCTTTCTGCATTGGAGTACGAATGCTGTTCTGCAGATAGAGCAGTGATTAGCCATCAGCCGTGCCGGGGCTCTGGCTGAATTTTGAATTGCATTAAAAATGTAATCTTTGCTTTGCATGTAATTCTGAAGAGGATTGCTGAACCAGGAAAAATGTTTTGCAACAGCTGGTGGGGAAACCAAACTCTGCTAGGCAGGATTGAGTCAGCGCCGCTGTAGTGCCTGGGTTGCATTCTTATTTGAAGGCTTCCAGCAATTTTTCCTTTACGTGGCTCAGAGTTAAACCTCCCCAGATACTGCCTGCTAATTAGCAGAGAGGTCGTCCAGGCTCCCTGGAGTCTTAACATCGGCTTTATCTCAAGGGCGTCACAAGGATCTCGGCCCAGTGATTTCCCTGTAACTACATCACCATCTCTAGCTTCTCTGAATTCCCAGGTACACAGTGAGGTTTCGTGCACGAGTGCAGAGATGTTCGCAGGGATTTGGGACCTTGCTATGTATTTTTGAGAGATACGAATTCTGGAATAAAGAATTTCTCATCTCTTCTTTTTTTAATTCTTCTTGGTTTGGAACAACAGTCAGAGTGGAGGAGAAGCCTAGTGATGAGAGAGCACAGGGGAAACCCACTTCAAATCTCCGAGCAAGTCACATAACCCTCCATTGCCTCAGGAACAGACATAGATTTTGAGCCCTCCAAGGATGAGGAAATACCTAGTGTACCTGAATGATAGAGACGTTTAAATACCTCAGTGGAGTTACTGTACAGGAAGCGAGCCTTTTTCAAATGAAGGAAAACTCTGGAATGAGAGGGCATAGGATGAAGTTAAGAGGAAATAGGCTTAGGAGGAATCTTAAGAAAATACTCCTTCATGGAAAGGGTGGTGGATTCGTGGAATGGCCTCCCGGTGGAGGTCGTGGAGACGGGGACTGTGTCAGAATTCAAAAAAGCATGGGATAGGCAGGTGGGATCCCTTAGGAAAAAGAGGAGACTGGGCGGCTAAATGGCAGATGACGTTTAATGTGAGCAAGTGCAAGGTGGTGCATGTGGGAAAAAAGAACCCGAATTATAGCTACGTCATGCAAGGTTCCACGTTAGGAGTTACGGACCAAGAAAGGGATCTGGGTGTCGTCGTCGATAATACGCTGAAACCTTCTGCTCAGTGTGCTGCTGTGGCTCGGAAAGCGAAAAGAATGTTGGGTATTATTAGGAAAGGTATGGAAAACAGGTGTGAGGATGTTATAATGCCGTTATATCACTCCATAGTGCGACCGCACCTTGAGTGTTGTGTTCAGTTCTGGTCGCCGCATCTCAAGAAAGATATAGCAGAATTGGAAAAGGTGCAGCGAAGGGCGACTAAAATGATAGCGGGATGAGATGACTTCCCTATGAAGAAAGACTAAGGAGGCTAGGGCTTTTCAGCTTGGAGAGGAGACGGCTGAGGGGAGACATGATAGAGGTATATAAAATAATGAGTGGTGTGGAATAGGTGGACGTGAAGCGTCTGTTCACGCTTTCCAAAAATACTAGGACTAGGGGGCATGCGATGAAACTACAGTGTAGTAAATTTAAAACAAATCGGAGAAACTTTTTCTTCACCCAACGTGTAATTAAACTCTGGAATTCGTTGCTGGAGAACGTGGGGAAGGCGGTTAGCTTGGCAGAGTTTAAAAAGGGGTTGGACGGTTTCCTAAAGGACAAGTCCATAAACCACTACTAAACGGACTTGGAAAAATCCACAATTCCAGGAATAACATGTATAGAATGTTTGTACGTTTGGGAAGCTTGCCAGGTGCCCTTGGCCTGGATTGGCCGCTGTCGTGGACAGGATGCTGGGTTCGATGGACCCTTGGTCTTTTCCCAGTGTGGCATTACTTATGTACTTAGGAGTTAGTGGTTACTGAGGATGAGCCATTCGGCCCGTCATGTTTCTAATGTAACTGAAAAAGGCATGAGTTAAATTCAAATAAATTCAGTGTGTGCAGAGCAAGATTGTTTCGTTGATCCGTTTGGGTTATAAGCGCCTTGCTTCCCCTACCTCGCCAAAGAACCACCAAGACTGCAATAACCATGGTCCAGCCTCTCCTGTGCCCAAAGGGTTGGGTTGTGTCATAGTAACATAGTAACGAACTGAACAGTCCATCCAGTCTGCCCAACAATTACGCTCATTATCAAGCAAAACACTGACTGCTGCCACCTGAATGTTGGGTCCAGTATGTCTGCCGAAGAACCACCAAGACTGCAATAACCATGGTCCAGCCTCTCCTGTGCCCAAAGGGTTGGGTTGTGTCATAGTAACATAGTAACGAACTGAACAGTCCATCCAGTCTGCCCAACAATTACGCTCATTATCAAGCAAAACACTGACTGCTGCCACCTGAATGTCGGGTCCAGTATGTCTGCTGAAGAACCACCAAGACTGCAATAACCATGGTCCAGCCTCTCCTGTGCCCAAAGGGTTGGGTTGTGTCATAGTAACATAGTAACGAACTGAGCAGTCCATCCAGTCTGCCCAACAATTACGCTCATTATCAAGCAAAACACTGACTGCTGCCACCTGAATGTCGGGTCCAATATGTCTGCTGGAGAGGGAGTTATGTCGCTGGTACAGAGATGAAACCAGAATCGGATTTTATTCTGTATGGTGGATTCTATGGGGAAATGCTCCAGTTCAACTCTGCACTCGTTGTTGCATGGTCAAAGCCAGAAGGATTCTCAGGTTCATTAGAGGGATGACCAGCAGGAAAAAAATGAGGTGATGGTGCCTTTGTACAAGTCTCTGGTGAGGCCCCATTTAGAGTACTGTGTGCAGTTCTGGAGACCCCACCTACGGAAGGATATAAACAGGATGGAGTCGACCCAGAGGGCAGCTACAAAATTGGTTAGCGGTCTCTCATAAAACGTATAGGGACAAGCTTAGAAGGATATTGGGTAATATAATAATAAAAAAAACCATGAAGTATGTAACAAGACAAGTTCTCCACTACTGACACATCCCGACTTTGCTCCTCCTGTCTCGCTGCATCCCTACGCTGGAATAAACTTCCGACCCCTACGCTTGCCCCATACTTGGCCTACCTTTAAATCTACCGAAAGCCCACCTCTTTAACATTGCTTTTGACTTGTAACCACTCCGCCTCCACTCTACACCTCCCCTCTCTCCTTCCCTTCACATTAATTGATTTGATTTGCTTCTGTATCTATTTTTTGTCGATTAGTTGTAAGCTCTTTGATCAGGACTGTCTTTCTTTGCTTTGTTTGTGGGCAGCGCTGCGTACGCCTTGAGCGCTATAGAAATGCTAATAGTAGTAGTAGTAATGTCCCTTCTCCCACTACTTCCAGCTCCAGACTTCGCACCTCTGTCTCGCTGCAACCCTATGCCTGGAATAACTTCCTGTGGCCCTACGTCTTGCCCATCCTTGGCCACCTTTAAATCTTACTGAAATGCCACCACTTTAACATTGCTTTTGACTTGTAACCACTCCCTCCCCTAACCTCTTCACCTCTACCCAGGAAATCTAGACTGCCCGAACTTGACATTTCGTTCCTTAGATTGTAAGCTCCTTTGAGCAGGGACCGTCCTTCTTTGTTTATTTCTACAGCGCTGCGTAACCCTAGTAGCGCTCTAGAAATGTTAAGTAGTAGTATAGGGACAAGCTTATGAATCTCAACAGGAAAAAAAGTGCTGCCTGTTTGTGGGGGGGGGGGGGTATTTTTTTCTATCCATGTGGTATGGTATGATGAGGAGTTGCTGGTAAGGAGGGAGAAAGATCTGGGATTTGGAGTGTGCTGGTGTCGGACCTATGGAAGGGGGAGAGGCAAAGCGCATTCTCATTTTCTTCATTCGTGTGTGAATGTGAGAGGGGCGTAATGAGAAAAATTTCCAAAGTTGCTGGCTCATTTCAGTTTTTAAAAATATATCGTTATTGTTTTGATATGCTGGCTTCATATTCAGTGTTTTAATTTGGTATGTGTGTGTGTATGTTGTTGTTTTTTATAACCAAATATGCAAACGATATGCTAATGTGCCAAGCCACACCCTATGCCCCTTCCCCCGCAAATGAAACAGTCAAAGTACGCCCATGGAGAGAGCGGAGTAGAAGGAGAGATTCCTACCTGTGAAAAATGATCCATGGATAAGATGATCCTGTTTTCATGAAGCCATTTTAAAGTCTAAATTTCTCGACTTACACATGTGTATATACTGAGTACTGTTTTTTTGTCCTCTGGAATTCCATATTACCAGCCTCTGTGGGGTTTTTTTTTTTTCTGAAACTTATTTGTAACGCATCCTGCTCCTTCACACTGCCCATATTAAAAGGAGTCAATCTGCATGGGACAAATCCAGATATCCCGAGGCCAGGCTAAGCTCAGCTATTATCTTTGGAAGCCTACAGGGCAGGGGCGTAGCTAGGTGGGGTCACGGGAACATGGGCCCCCACAGATTTAGCCCTGGCCCCCTCTACTTTCGACTCCCCCCGCCACCGACCCTCCCCTGCTGCCAAGTACCTTTGCTCATTCTTCTTGATCTTTCCGCTGCTTTTGACACTGTCGATCACAGCATACTTCTCGATACCCTGTCCTCACTTGGATTCCAGGGCTCTGTCCTTTCCTGGTTCTCTTCCTACCTCTCCCTCCGCACCTTTAGTGTTCACTCTGGTGGATCCTCTTCTACTTCTATCCCTCTGCCTGTCGGCGTACTCAGGGTTCTGTTCTTGGTCCCTCCTCTTTTCTATCTACACTTCTTCCCTTGGTTCATTAATCTCATCCCATGGCTTTTCCTACCATCTCTATGCTGATGACTCCCAAATCTACCTTTCTACCCCTGATATCTCACCTTGCATCCAAACCAAAGTTTCAGCGTGCTTGTCTGACATTGCTGCCTGGATGTCTCAACGCCACCTGAAATTAATATGACCAAAACCGAGCTTCTCATTTTCCCCCCCAAACCCACTTCCCCACTCCCCCTGTTTTCTATTTCTGTTGATGGCTCTCTCATTCTCCTCAGCTCGAAACCTTGGGGTCATCTTTGACTCTTCTCTCTCCTTCTCTGCTCATATCCAGCAGATTGCCAAGACCTGTCGTTTCTTTCTTTACAACATCCGTAAATCCGCCCCTTTCTTTCCGAGCACTCTACCAAAACCCTCATCCACACCCTTGTCACCTCTCATTTAGACTACTGCAATCTGCTTCTTGCTGGCCTCCCACTTAGTCACCTTTCCCCTCTCCAGTCGGTTCAAAACTCTGCTGCCCGTCTCGTCTTCCGCCAGGGTCGCTTTACTCATACTACCCCTCTCCTCAAGACCCTTCACGGCTCCCTATCCGTTTTCGCATCCTGTTCAAACTTCTTCTACTAACCTATAAATGTACTCACTCTGCTGCTGCCCCAGTATCTCTCCACACTCGTCCTTCCTACACCCCTTCCCGTGCACTCCGCTCCATGGATACCTTCTTATCTGTTCCCTTCTCCACTACTACTCCAGAACTTCGCTCCTTTTGTCTCGCTGCACCCTACGCCTGGAATAAACTTCCTGAGCCCCTATGTCTTGCCCCATCCTTGGCCACCTTTAAATCTAGACTGAAAGCCCACCTCTTAACATTGCTTTTGACTCGTAACCACTTGCCTCCACCTACCCTCCTCTCTTCCTTCCCGTTCACATTAATTGATTTGATTTGCTTACTTATTTATTTTTTGTCTATTAGATTGTAAGCTCTTTGAGCAGGGACTGTCTTTCTTCTATGTTTGTGCAGCGCTGCGTACGCCTTGTAGTGCTATAGAAGTGATAATAGTAGGTTAGTAGTCTCTTGTAACCAGAGCTAATGTTGTGATGTCATAATGCCTCAGGCACCAATAAGAGCCAACCTCATCAGTGATGTCACAATGGCTTGATTGTCCTATACTTGGCTCACTTTTATTACATAGCTCTTTGAGCAGGGACTGTCTTTCTTCTAGTTTGTGCAGCGCTGCGTACGCCTTGTAGCGCTATAGAAATGCTAAATAGTAGTAGTAGTAAATGGCCCTTCTCCACTACTGCCAGCTCCAGACTTCGCGCCTTCTGTCTCGCTGCACCCTACGCCTGGAATAAACTTCCTGAGCCCCTACGTCTTGCCCCTTCCTTGGCCACCTTTAAATCTAGACTGAAAGCCCAGGACGTCAGGAGTCAGGACTCACAGAAACAGATCAGCGAACACGCCGGACACTGGTGCTGAAGACGATTTTGAGTGGCGGAGGTTGGGGACCCCCGCCAGCAAAGGTACCTGACGACAGGGGAGGGTCGGGGGGGGGGTGAAAGTAGCAGGGGTCTGTGGTGGGCTAAACTGTGGCCACCCACCTCTGGCTCTGCACCCCCCCCCGCCGAGGTCTGGCTATGCCCCTGCTACAGGGCAGACTCCTTCGGCTGTGCAATCATTAATATGATGCAGGAATTTTAGAGAACTGAGGCTTATGTCTTTTAAAAGGAAACCATTCAAAATCAGCTGCAAAACCATTGGGGTGGAGTGGGGGAGAGGGAGGGGAGCGGCAGCCTCGTGACTCAAGTTGCAGCATTAAGCTCTGTGGCTCAGAAGATCCGGATTCCCAGTTCAGTGGAGCTGCTCAGACTTGGGTGGGGAGGGGGAGGGGGTATTTGGGTCATTACGCTCTTGTGAAATGCTCTGATATCAGCCTCTGTCTTTAGGGAAGGGTGGTGCTGAGGTTACACCTTGGAAGAACATTCCCAGTTTACTGTGAGGCCAGTTTCTGTGGGAATGAGATCCAGAACATATACTGTAGGATGTACCAAAGGTTGATCAAACTCAGCATCCTGGTTTTGACAGTGGCCAACAAGGTGACAAGTATCCACAGGATCCCAAAGAATAGATCCATTCCTTATTGTTCGTAGCGAGACATAAGCAATGGCTTTTCCAACCCTACCTGGCTAGTTATGGTGCATTTACACTTCAGGAGTGTCCTGAGCTGAAATCATGGCCTGTGCAACACATCCCCTAGTACTCTCATCCCGCCCTCTACACCACGGCCACCACAGGAGAACCGGTGGATGAAGAGCAGTTTTTGCGCTCCCATCTCCCTTGCGCTCTGGCTTCTTGCCCTGATACACTTTTCCTCCAGGAACTTGTGTAAACTTTTTAAATCCAGCTATGCTAATCTCCTCTTCTTTCAACAAATTCTACAGCTTAATTGTATGCTAAGTGGAAAAAAAAAAGTATTTTTTCAATTTGGCTCATGCCTTTTTCAGTAGTAGCTCAGTAATTGGGAGACAAAATGGGAGCTGGGCAGACTTCTACGGTCTACGCCTTCATCGTGACTGAATAGATACGGATGGGCTGGAGTGTTTAAGGGTTTTTGACGTTAGCTTCAGAACTTTTGTTACAAGAAGAGTGCTGGGCAGACTTCTACGGTCTATGCCCTGAGAATGGCAAGGAGAAATCAAACTCAAGTATGCATATAAAGTATCACATACCATGTAAAATGAGTTTATCTTGTTGGGCAGACTGGATGGACCGGTCAGGTCTTTATCTGTTGTCATTTACTATGTTACTCTTTGGGGTTCTAAATGGAATGTTGTTACTAATTGGGATTCCGGAATCTTGTAACTCTTTAGGATTCCAGAATCTTCAGAACTTTTAGTACAAGAAGAGTGCTGGGCAGACTTCTATGGTCTATGCCCTGATCATGACTGAATAGATAGGGATGGGCTGGAGTGTAAATTTTAAGGGGCTTCAACGTTGACTTCAGAACTTTGTACAAGAAGAGTGCTGGGCAGACTTCTACGGTCTGTGCCCTAAGAAAGGCAAGGACAAATCAAACTCAGGTATACATATAAAGTAACACATACCATGTAAAATTAGTTTATCTTGGGCAGACTGGATGGACCGTACAGGTCTTTATCTGCCGTCATTTACTATGTTACTATGTTTTACCAAACTGAGGCAAAAGGTGGCCTGCGCTGGCATCCGCAGCTGGTAAAAGGGAAGTCTCGCTTTCCTACAAGAAATGGCCGTGTGGCAAGTAAAGCACTTGCCGTGCGGCCATTTCGGGGGAAAGCCTTACAGCCACCCATTGAGGTGGCGGTAAGGGCTCGTGCTAACCCGGCGGTAACTGGGCAGCGTGCAGCACTGCCCAATTACGCCGGTACACTCCGGCACTACAAAAATAAATATTTTTTGTAGCACCGGAAATGACTGCACGCTAGGGGTGGTAGCCCGGCGGTACTTCCTGTATAGCAAGTTAGGCTTACTGCCGCTTAGTAAAAGGAGCCCAAAGTGACTTGCCCAAGAATCACAAGGAGGAGCAGTGGGATTTGAACTGGGTTTCCTGGTTCTCGCCCGTTGCTCTACCATTAGGTTCTGCTCACGTGCTTTCTCTGCTTTGT